>NC_133326.1:368195810-368530310 GCF_042186555.1 Aquarana catesbeiana | reverse complement strand
AGCACAGCTTGCGTCATTAAAGAATATCATGCACTCTGCGCTTCAGGCTGCAATTTATTTCTAATTGGAGGCCTTCCAGTTATTTCCAGTAGGCTGACATAAGTTTATTTTTCCTTGCTGGTTTCCCTTCTTTATGCCCTCTTCATTTCTGCTTGTCTGTTGCCTGCATTTTAATTGAAGTGATGTGCCCTGGAGCAAAAAGACTTTCTGTTCTGTGCATCCCGTACTGTAAAAATAAAATAGATCTATCTGCACTAAGCGGGCCTGCCATGTTTGTTTGTTTATAACACTCTGCTTTTTAGTATGGGGGAAATTTATGATTAGCTTAATGTTTGGAAAGAACGTCTAAAAATAAGCAAATCAAAAGTTGTAAGCGATACTTATTCTATAAAGAGAGAGAAGATAGAATAAAACCATATAATGATAAAAAAAATGACAGTTTTGCAGTTGAACATTATCTTGCACAGAGAGGAATCCATAACTTAACAAGCAGACAAAACACACCTCTGAACTTTAGAACTTGAGAAATAGGGACACCTTTGACACAGAAGTTGGGGAATTGCAGTGAATGTGGCATTCTGCAGTAAAAGATGTGTATGGTTTAACTATGCTGAATATTAGATGTGCCATAACAGATTCTGAGCCTACTCAAAGTACACAGGGGGGTTTATTTACTAAAGGGAAATCCACTCTGCACTACAAGTTGAAAGTGCACTTGTAAGTGCAGTCGCTGTAGATCATTGTAGATCTGAGGGGAAACTCTAAAATTAGGGGAAGCTCTGCTGATTTTATCATCCAATTATGTGCAATCAAAAATGCTGTTTTTTATTTTCCTTGCATGTCCCCCTCAGATCTACAGTGACTGCACTAATGCCACGTACACACGGTAGGATTTTCTAATGGAAAATGTTGGATGTGAGCTTGTTGTCGGAAAGTCCGACCGTGTGTATGCTCTATCGAACATTTGCTATCTGACTTTCCATCAACAAATGTTTGGTAGCAGGTTCTCAAATTTTCTGCCAACAAAACTTTGTTGTCGGAAAGTCCAATCTTGTGTACACAAGTCCGACGCACAAAAGTTCACGCATGATCGGAATCAAGCAGAAAGCCGCACTGGCTATTGAACTTCCTTTTTCTCGGCTCGTCGAACGTCTTGTACGTCACCATGTTCCCACGTTCCTAATTGTTGGCCTACATTTGTGTGACCATGTGTATGCAAGACAAGTTGGAGCCAACATCCTTCGAACAAAAATCCATGTTTTTTTTGTTGGAAAGTCCAATCGTGTGTACTGGCATTACAGTGCACGTGTAGTGCAAAGTGGATTTGCCTTTTGTAAATAACCTCCTTTGTGTATTTGCTGTATACCCTGTGCTCACAAAATACTCCTTAATTAGACTTACAGACACATGTATTTCTCAGCAAAAAGGATCATTTTTTAAAATTGAAACTCTTTATTACACATTCCGTTCTCTGCACAGCATAGCCAGAAAGCTAAGACTTTGCCTGATCCTACCTAAGTAGTTGAAAGCCCTTACATATACTCAATGAAGTGATTAGCCTCAGGAGATCTACAGAAATTAAACAAATCCTTCTGCATAAGTTGTATGTGGTTATCTGCAGCCCTCTCCTCTCATCAGACTTCCAAAACACACATTTTACACAGCATCTCTCAGCTCTGAAAAGCAGGTGGGGGGGTGGTTTTAAAGTTACACACTGCAAAGCTCAGTGGGGAGCCCTGTTTGAATGGAAGGCATGTCCCCCCGCCACATCACACTGGTAACATTCACAGCTGTGACGCTCATTCACAGGCTGTGTGTTGAAGCTCCCCTCCCCATCACCTTTGTATCTCTTGGAGTCAGGAAAAGCTGTCAGAAGTGACTCATGCAGATAACATGCAGATAACAGAGGAGTGAGGCAGCAGAGAGAAATCACACTCAATGCTTGGACATAGAGAGCTACACAGTATAGAAGGATGTACTTTGTTCATATTTCATGTCTGAGGTTTACAACCACTTTAAAGAAGAATGTTGCTAAAACAGTGGAGGACTGCATAGCAACCAGCAACTATTGAGAAAATAAACATTGTGGTCGGTAGTATGTAGTTTACAGTGCAGCGTTCAGGACTATAAGGCTGGGTTCACACTGTTGTGTGAAACGGCTCACAGCAGAGGTCCGGTGAGTCCCTGTTTATCATTTCAAGTCTGAATTCGGTCTGAATTTTTTGGCTGAATTAGGACCTGAAACAGACCAGAAGACTCACAGGACTCTTTTTCATTTAGAGCTGGTCACAGTCTCCTGACATGCAAATTAGATGCGGTGAAGCTGCATCCAATTCGCACCAGTGTGAACCAAGCCTAAAGCAAAAATCACAGCATACACAGTGCAGCAGTTATAAATATACAACATAGCTTAAAAAAAGTGATCAGGTGTGGAACATTCAAAGGGCAGAGGTCGGGAGTATGTAATATAGTCTTGTCTGCTGGTAAGTGGGTGGTAAAATTATCAAGGGATCAGCAGTCAGTGTAGATCCATAGCTCTGCTCAAAACTGGCCTCTCCTGCACATGGACAACCTGTGTGCTGGCCATCACAGTCCATCTCTACTCTTTATAGAAAATAGGGGAAAAAATTTCAGCTGCACTCCAATTAGCTCTTCTTGCAGTATTTTTATTTAATCAGTGAACTGACTGCATACAGTGATGTCTCCAACCCCAAACCAAAGAACCCACACATACAACACGGATCTCTTCTGTCTTTCTAAAATAGTACTCCTAATCCTCACATACTTCAAGATTCACTCTAACTTGGGCAGTATGTAGGGTTGATAGGGAAAAGTTTACACCTGGGCAGTGAGGTGTCAGGGAAAAGTTAATGCATGGGCAGTGGGGTGTCAGGGAAGGGTTAATACCGGGGCTGTTGAATGTCAGGGAAGGGTTAATAAATGGGCAGTGGGTTGTCAGGAAAAGCTTAAAGTGTATGTAAGCCCTCACATATACCCAGTGAAGTGAACAGCCTCAGATGATACACAGAGATGAAACAAATTTACCTACATACATTGTACATGTATATCTGCTGTCCTCAGCTTGCTATATTTTTTAGAAAGTGCTCACAATGTTAGATTTTTTTCTTCCTGTTCAGCAGTGGGAGTAAAGTCTTGGCATACACTGTGTGACATCTGATTGGAGGAAAGGCACACACCCCCTCCACATAGGCAGAGGAAGGAAGGAATGGGCAGAGCTGTGCTATGAATACTGTAGACCAGCTGTCTGCCAATCTATTTATAGCACCCATCCCAACATAAATTTCAGGCTGGTTTTATCTTGGTTGGAGAACTTGTCAGAAGTTTTCATGCTGATAACAGAAGAACCGAGCAGCAGAAAGACACGAGACTGAGGGCTTTGGAGAGAGATAAGTAAACACTACAGATACACCGTATGTGCTTAGGTCAAATTTCATGAATCAGGTTTACATCCACTTTAATAAAGAGAAAAACACATGTGGGAGAGACGCATGCGCTGCACACCCCAAAACAATAATGGTAAAAAATGGACAGTTTCCCCGGTGGGGCTTTAGACAGCAATATCTTGAAATCCAGAATAATAAAAAAATGTGTAACCAGTAAGTGCTTTTATTGAACCATGAGCAATAGTAATGTTATAATTCAATTGGCATTACAACATAGAGCGCTGGCCAAGTAGTACAATACATATTCCACAATATAAAGTCGACACATCTTTACACAAAATTATATACAGTCATACATTTCCGGGCTGTTGACGGTATAAATCCCCGACGCGTTTCGACCTGTGTACGGTCATCATCAGGGGGATAGTTGGTTCTATAAAATACATTGAATATCTTCAAAATTTAAGAACATGTCATCATAAATCTCATTGTAAGGTTAAAAATGGTAGTATATTTACCGCTGAAAAGTAGAGGGAATAATCCTTTGGCCAGTAAAAACCGTAAATGGATCCGGGGGGCCCCCATATTCGCCCCTGTCTCCCCAGAGCGCATGAGTCCAGCCCAAGGGGCTTGCAAGGAGCCACATAGACGCCCTCCAGGGGAAGGAGAAGTCAGCACCTGCGACAAATACCCAATAAGTCAAAATGATTCTCAGCACATTGGCAAGAGTATAAAGTGTATGGGCTAACTGCAATCCTAGTGATCAATATATATTGATCTGGTGTCCTAAGGTTTCATGATTGTAATTAATTATATAGAAGGTGGCAAAACCATAAAAGAAATGGTTGTATAGTTATAGGGTTGTTTGAGTGGTGTGGTGTGTAAACACAGGTGAGTGGGAAGTGGGTTTTTTTTTTTTTTTTTTCCCGCCTACAGGGATGCCGGGGGAGCCACATGTGGGCTGCTCACTCTGGGAGGGAGGAGATCAGCACCTGTGCCTACTCAATTAATTGCCTACTTTAGGCATATATCCATGATCGGCTGCCTGTGAGTCTTACTATGACTCCACGCAGACCGTAATGGATGGCACTGCACAAATCCTTTTTTGGCTCCAGCTTTTTACCTTTTTTGCTTCATTGCAATTTGGTTCATACAAGTCAAACTTTACCATACTACATCAGCCACACTGTGGCACAAGGTAAATTATTATACTATACATATATTCCTACTCCTCTAATATCACAACACTACACTCATACTCCTATTCCTATAATCAGCTTAGATCTTTCACACATGTTTTTGATTGTTTCATTTGGTTTTATTCATTCACACACTTTTCTTTTTGACTTGTTTTTCACTTTTATTCCACCATGTGTTGGCTGACACTACACACTATTTCATTCACCTGGACATGGCACTGTAGTCAGCATTGTGCTGCCCATCCATCCAATTTTACTTTATCACTCAAAGGGTTTTTCATATTCCTAGTACCACATATCACTTCCCACTCACCTGTGTTTACACACCACACCAATCAAACAACCCTATAACTATACAACCATTTCTTTTATGGTTTTGCCACCTTCTATATAATTAATTACAATCATGAAACCTTAGGACACCAGATCAATATATATTGATCACTAGGATTGCAGTTAGCCCATACACTTTATACTCTTGCCAATGTGCTGAGAATCATTTTGACTTATTGGGTATTTGTCGCAGGTGCTGACTTCTCCTTCCCCTGGAGGGCGTCTATGTGGCTCCTTGCAAGCCCCTTGGGCTGGACTCATGCGCTCTGGGGAGACAGGGGCGAATATGGGGGCCCCCCGGATCCATTTACGGTTTTTACTGGCCAAAGGATTATTCCCTCTACTTTTCAGCGGTAAATATACTACCATTTTTAACCTTACAATGAGATTTATGATGACATGTTCTTAAATTTTGAAGATATTCAATGTATTTTATAGAACCAACTATCCCCCTGATGATGACCGTACACAGGTCGAAACGCGTCGGGGATTTATACCGTCAACAGCCCGGAAATGTATGACTGTATATAATTTTGTGTAAAGATGTGTCGACTTTATATTGTGGAATATGTATTGTACTACTTGGCCAGCGCTCTATGTTGTAATGCCAATTGAATTATAACATTACTATTGTTCATGGTTCAATAAAAGCACTTACTGGTTACACATTTTTTTATTATTCTGGATTTCAAGATATTGCTGTCTAAAGCCCCACCGGGGAAACTGTCCATTTTTTACATCCACTTTAATACCTGGGTGGTGGGATGTCAGAGAAGGGATTGATGCCTGGGCAGTTCCCCAAGCTGGGGTATTGGTGCACTTCCAGATAAATGCTGGAGCGATTGTAAAGTCCCCCCTGGTGTTAGCAAAGCCAATGTGAGTACTGAGCTGAGTGCTGAAACAAGGGCACAGGTCTCAGAAATGTGTTTTGCACAGGGTTCAGAAGTGTTTATCACATAGGCACAGCGCTCTGTAGTGTGTATCGCATAGGGCACCGGACTTATGTTATCTGTTTTTGAAAGGAATAAAGCCTTTTTACTGTATATATGTGCACATGAATAGGGCCTGTACTATTGCTTTATTGCTATAACCCTCCAACATACAGTATATATGCCTGCCTTGCCATCTTATTTGTATCCCCCCCACTTTACTATAGTCATTCACTGTACTCATTTTATTTTAATATATGGCAAGTTATGCAAAGTCTAACCTTGATTTGCAATCTGTCTTTTGTACCTTGTGAATGCAAATACAAATTGAAAGAAAGGTTAAATATGTCCTAGGTAAGTAACCCAACCTTGCTGATCTGTTATCCCAATTTCTCTTTCAGACATTCAGGATTTTGGCTCCAGAAAAAAAAATGGAAGATAACAGACGCTCCCAGCATACATGGGATCTAATTTAGTCATGATTTCAGACACGATAAAGGCTTCATTAGCTGTTGCTATTTGAGAGGTTCACTCTGCTGCTTAGAGTAGTTGGCTATTTTTTGTTTCTGTTAGTGGCACTAATGCATTTTCTGAACAAAGTGTATATTTTATATTGTGATGGAAAAAATACTGTTTTTCAACATTTGCAGAAAGTTATATAGAGTTTTATTTTTTCTGCATTGTTTTGCCTAATTGCCTGAAAATACCTGTAGCAGCTTTCAGAGCCTCCTACTTTGCCACAATGCTGGGCAACACTGGCAGGAAAAGTTCAGACACATGCACTTTGCCTAAAGTCTTTGTATGTTTATTTTTATTTCAGGTTGATGGTGAATTATCATATTATAATACATATGCTTTGGGGCTTGAGCGTCTTTTGACATTTCTAAAATAATACTTAACGGCACTATTGCATATTTACACATTTTTTTTTTTCATTTTTTTTTTCATGTAGATTGTATGCACTAAGCTTACATTTTGGGTACCTTATCATGTTATGATTATAGTATATGATATACCTTTATTGTATGCACAATAACACTTTTGAATTTTAAAAGGACAGCACTCCCACTTTCATTAAAATAGCGTTATACTGGGCTGTTCTGACATTTCTGCATAAACTGTATAATTATTACATTTTTATTTTACAAATTTGAAATTGAAATATGGAAATTGGAACAGTACGGCCCAGGCAATATTAACAAAGATTAGCCATGCAAACAAACACACAATTTTGTGCTCCAAAAAACACAAATTTAGTTGCCACAACAACAGATGTAACTGGTCTAAAAAGAGGCCGCGCATTCCAACCATGGGTCTCAGATTTTAGACAGTTTTTTTGGGCTCACTCAACCTGCATATATCAGCTTGTATTTTGGGAGAATTTTGTTTGACAACCTCAAAGGAGTTGCTTCAATGGTTCTGTTGGTTTAAATCAGTGGTCTCCAAACTCCAGGAGCCGGATGTGACCCTTTGCTTGCTTTTATCCGACCCTTGGGGAATTTTTTTCCCCCCACTGTCAGCAACAGTAAGACATAGTTCCTGCCACTGACACCGACAGTGGGGCATGATTCCTCTCACTGACACCAATGGTGGCACACTATTTCTCTTATTGACACCAAGGATGAGGCACTATTCCTCCCATTGACACCAATGATGGGGCATTATTACTTCCCCCTAATACCAATCATGGGGCATTTTAGTGTAAAGTGAATATGCTTTTAGTAAATAACCCACACAGTACTCTAAAGTTAGCCCCATAAGGCCATTTTAGGCATTCAAAACAATTAATTCATGGTGCTAATAAGGATGATTATTTTTAACATTAATGCATTACATACATTAACAACAGAAACAATGTGTGTGTAGCAGACCCACAACAGAATATTTAGCTGAAGAAGAGATTGTCAGCCCATGTATCAAATAAATTATGTTTGCACTATTCAAGAAAATGGCCAAAAAGAAAAGCCCATTGGAGAGCCTAGGAGACAGCTAAAAGAAACACAAGCAGTAAATCAAATGAAATATTATTTCAGTTTAAAATAAAAATGTATTTTAAAAATGTTTCTCAAACATTTGCTGGCATATCAATGGCCCCCCTATCCGAAAAGTACTTAGATATTTTTGTCTGACTTTGTGGGCACTGTGGGGGGCAAGCCAGGACAGCCAGCTTCAAGTGCCATCAGGGTTGGTTGATCTGGAAAGCCAGCCTCAGGCCCAACTGAGACCACATAGTTAGTAGCATTTTTCCTTAGAAAACTGTGCATAATGTAGCAGACAAGGACTATATGGTTGAGTTTATATTCCGCCATGTGGATTGGTGTCAGGAATAGGCGGAACTGGCTGGCCATTTTGCCGAAATCATTCTCCACCACTTTTTTGGCTCTGGCCAGGTGGTAGTTAAAAACCCTCTGGTCCGGGGTGAGGGTCCTCATGGGAAATGGCCTCATCAGATGTTCTCCTAGCCCAAGAGCTTCATCAGTGATAAACACGAACGGAAGACCAGCCACATTGTCTTCCGCAGGTGGAAAGCCCAAAGCCACCATTCTGGAGCCATCTGTAAAACTCCATCTGGGCGATGACTCCACCATCCGACATCCGGCCATTCTTCCCCATGTCCACATACAAAAACTTGTTTGTCGCCGACACCACTGCCAACATACCGGGTGATGTTGACCACGCCCCCTAAAACGTCACAGTCCCAGCATGCCCAGGGACTGTGACGGCATAAGGGGGCGGGGTCTCCACCTATATAAGTCACAGCGGAGCACTCAGAGAGCAGTCCAGCCGGAGAGAGCGTCATGTCAACATCTGGAGAAGAGAAGAGGGAAGAAGACAAGAAGACAAAAAGCCCAGAAGTCCGGACCTCCACTGGCAAAAGAGCGACATGAAGACAGCGGAGGAGCTGGCAGAAGAACTGGAACACCGGGAGAAGAGGCCAGAGAGAGCGGAGAAGAACCAACTGGACACCAGGAGAAGAGGAACCGGAGGGACCCCCGAAGCCGAAAGAAGACCCACAAAGCCGGAGGAAGACCCCCGAAGCTGGACGAAGACCCCCCCAGGGCTGTTTAATAAATTATTTTAAAAACCTGTGTAGTGTGTTTTATTATTGACACTTTTTCCTTAGGTAAATGGGTAGGGGTACCATGTACCCCATACTCATTCACATAGGGTGGGGGGCCGGGATCTGGGGGCCCTCTTATTATAGGGGGCTCCCGGATTCCAATAAGCCCCCCGCCTGCAGACCCTGACAACCAACGGCCAGGGTTGTCGGGTAGAGGCCCTTGTCCTCATCAACATGGGGACAAGGTGCTTTGGGGTGGGGGGGGCCCACAGGGTGCCTCATCCCCCAAAGCATCCACCCCCCATGTTGAGGGCATGCAGCCTGGTACGGTTCAGGAGGGGGGGGGCGCTCGCTCGTCCCCACCCCCTTTCCTGACCGGCCGGGCTGCGTGCTCGGATCGGGGTCTGGTATGGATTTTAGGGGGGACCCCACGCCTTTTTTTGGCGTAGGGGCTTCCCTTTATAATCCATACCAGACCTAAGGGCCTGGTATGACCCGCGATGGGGTTCGCAAGGTGTCAATCTCGCTGATAAAAGCGGCAAGATTGACTTCCTTTTCTAGTCCCGTCATACCCGAGTCACGTTCAAAATGAACGGACTTGTCCGTGTGTGGGCAAGTCCGTTCATTTTGAAAGTCCGCCGTAACTCCGGCGAAAGTCCTTCGGAAAGACGGGCGGACCTAGCCCGCCGGAAAGTCCGGTTGTGTGTGGGCAAGTCCGTCCGTTTTTAAGTCCGGCGCACCTAGCGGACAAAGTCCGGCGGAAAATCTGCTGGACCAAGTATGCCAGAAAGTCCGATCGTGTGTACGCGGCATGATATTCAGCCATGAAAAGAGGTTTCAGAAGGCTACGTGCTTTCACTTGATACCTGCAGCAGTTTGCCCTCCTTTCCCCCCATTGACAATGTTTCATTATAGTGGTATTACATTTAATATATTGCAGCGCACCAATCATTAGACGCTGTAGTTGCATTTGTTTTCTTTTTTAATCTTTTTTCACTCTGTTTTTACCTGGTGATCTGGCCAGTAGAACAACTCCTGTATTTGTGTCTCCACTTTCGATGAAGGAGCACAGGGCACCTTTGGACAGCAACATTGTCAGCCTGGGGATTAGGGAGTGTTAGATGTATTAGCAGGTTTAGATACACTAACAAACTAAAGCTAAACTCCAGCTCACACTGCCGTTACAGCATTTTTCCTTTCAGGATAAATATTTTACATGAATAAATAGAAGCTGATCATTGTAAGCACCCCTATCAATGGTAAATGGTTTCTCTCCACACCCTATTTGATACATTTGCAAGAGAGCTTGTTCTGTTGAAAAAAAACAGACTTACTAGCCAGATCACCAAGTGAAGCTAAAGCAAAAAAAGTCCTAGAAAATCAATGCAGCCATCACTCCTAAGAATTGATAAGCTGCAATATAATAAATGTTTTATTTGGTATTTTTACTTTGCTTTATTACTGGTTTAAGTATTTGAAAAAAGTTAAAGAGATTCACTGTAACACCTGGTAGCTATTTTCCTCTGAGCTTTTGAACAACAATTGGATGCGTTTGTAGACTTTTTAAGCCGGCCATAGATGGATCAAGTCTGTTTCAGCAGGCCCAAGATTCATCCAATCTATAGGCAAGCTGGTTGTACTGAGTCAATCCATAGATTAACTTCAGTATAACCAGGCTGTCTGATTTTTTTCCATGCAATCACTGCTGGCGTCTATAGTCACCAGCATTGATCATTGTTTGCTGCCAGCAGGGAAGGCTCCACCCAAGAGGAGAACACAATAACACTGCAGGAGTGATTCCCCCATCAACACTGACTGTGTTGATGGGGGAAATTGACAATTTTCTTTGTGGAAGGAAAGAAAATTGTATAATCTATGGCTTGCTTTATACATTTTGGCCTTTGTTGACAGTGAGATTGGATGAATTGCACACATTACCAAAAAATGACAATAATCAAAATGTCCAGTTGGTGTGTGATCAGGTAATGGCCATTTTTTTTTAAATAGCATAGCTCTTTCCCTTTATTAGCTTTCAGACTGGGGCAGGCTGATTTGTTTAGGCTTGAAGCAGATCTAAAAGTTACCTAGTTGACATCTTGTTTGCTAAATCAAATGTTTTATAAGCTATTGCATTTTTTCTATAAAATACTTTTTTCACCATTTCTTTTATCCGGAAGTCTGGCATCGATGGCACATTTTGGGCATAACTTGACCTCATCTGTGGATCTACAACTTTGACTCTCAATACAGTACTTACAGAGAATCTCCATCACAATTGGGTTTGTCTGGCAGAGAGGGGCATGGAATTCCCTCCCTTTTCCCATGCTTTCCAATATTCCCGGCTTTACTTGTTCCACTCTCCTATATTTCTCTTATGCCCTGTACACACAGTCGGATTTTCCGCCGGAAAATGTGCGATCAGAGCTTGTTGTCGGAAATTCCGACCGTGTGTGGGCTCCATCGGACTTTTTCCATCGGAAAATCTGACTGTGTGTACAGGGCATAAGAGAAATATAGGAGAGTGGAACAAGTAAAGCCGGGAATATTGGAAAGCATGGGAAAAGGGAGGGAATTCCATGCCCCTCTCTGCCAGACAAACCCAATTGTGATGGAGATTCTCTGTTTCCGACACACAAAGTTTGAGAGCAGGCTATAAAATTTCCCGACAACAAAATCCAATCGCGTCAATTCCGACCATGTGTGGCCAGTTCTGAAGTACAAAGTGCCACGCATGCTCAGAATAAATTTCAAGACGGAACTGCTCGGTCTGGTAAAATTAGCGTTCGGAATGGATATAGCACTTTTATCACGCAATGTTTTAAATTGTTTAATGCAGCGCACTCTCTTCTTCTTTATAAATGCCAGAAGAATTAAGTTGTTTTGCTGCTCATATTCACACAGAGTTCTCACAAACTTATTTCTTTATTATTTATTGTGATTTCATCAATATAATATTTTTATTTGTCACATCTACCGAAAAAATGTTTTGTTTTTGATGTTTTTAGATTAAAATGTTTTATGTTGGATTTTTTAAAATCCTGATCTTGTGTTTTATTTATTTATATTTTTTTTAACTCCAGAATAGTTTTGGGTGTGTTTTGTGTGTCAATTTACCACAACACCATTATTATCTTGTATTATTTAATCTCAAGGAGGTTGCTTGGTGTTGGTGTCTCTTGTTAACTTTACATTGTATTTTTGAAATGTACCTGCCTCCTCACAAACAAACTGTCCTTTTTGAAGGAAAACACACATAGGCGAGTATTATCAAACAAACCAAAAATTTATTAAGGGGTCTTAACCAAAGAAAGAGGGAGACAACGCTTGAGAAACAGCAGAAATTGGCAAAGCCTTTGGCCCCCAGGGCACACATCAAATATTTTACTGCAAAACTGGTGGCCCGAGGAGTCCATATATAAGGGAGTACAATCTGGTCCAGAAGTCCAAGAGATCATGAACAGTTGCAGATGACATGTATGTCCCCAGGCTGTGGTCATACAAGAGCCTGCATCTTTTGTCAGATCAGACTGAACCCAGGCCATCACATTCTTGTCTTCCTTCCACTTTTCCTTCCACGCTGTGTCTGGGGTGGTGGAGTTGTGGCAGGAGGAGGAGGAGGATGAGGATGATGCAACTCACACAGGTGGGTATTGGGTGTGATTTCGCCCTTCACCCCCTTAGTTATTGTTTTATAAAGGATGTCCTCACACATGAGGCGTTGGCCCTCCTGCATGTCCTGCAGTTTTGTGGCAGCCATGCAGGCAAAGGCCTCTTCACAAGTGGGGGTGGCTCTGTGGGACGCAGAAGCCTCCTGAATCAGCCTGAGTGCTGAATCCTCCACGTTACTCCCCTTCCTGGGTCTTTTGTTTGGAAGGTGGAGGGGAGGAACCTGGGATTCTGTGAGACTCCTACTGGACCTGGCCACCTCCTGGCTGCCACTTAACCCCGCCTCCCCCTGGCTGCCACATTCCACAGCCTCCTCCTGGCTGAGGTCTTCCTGTGTATGAAAAAGGGACATAGTTTTAGTTTTTTCTTCATCAATCACACACAATTTTCATCTCATGACTGTTGCAAATTGAATGTTAATAAATATAAAACATTATCATTCTGACCCCAGCATTTTTCATTATTGTCCCAATTATTTTTGCCCACTACTGTCTATTGATATGTAAATGCCTTTATGAAATCAGCAATTAGTGATCAATAATAACATCTAGTAAACATCATTTATTTATTGACCAGAAATCTGTAGAACAATGCTATACCTGGCTCCAGCTGGGCTCCTCCACTTCTTCCTGGCTGGAAGTCCCAGGTTGGACATCGGAAGCCTCAGCTGGGGTTGAAGATAGGGTGGAAGGAAGAGTGGAAGGAAGAGTGGAGAGGGATTCCCTGACTTCAGTCTGGTCTGACAGAAAACGAAGTCTCTCATAGTACCACAGCCTAGGGACATAAACGTCATCTGCTGCAGCTCCTGATCTCTGGGAATCCTGAACCTTCTTGCGCTCCTCAAGATAAGTGCTCCTCAGGCCACCAATTTTGGCTTTTAAATAGGGGATGGTTGCTGTGGGGACCACCGGCTTCACCAACTCCAGCAGTTTCTCCAGCGCTGCCTGCCTCTTTTGTTTATGATTATAATGCAGGTGTTTCACCTGCCACAGACAGGGCAGCTCCCTGTACTTGTCTATGAACAGGAGGAGGACGTTGTGGTCATTGAAGCCATTCATTTTATCTGCAGTACACAAGACAAAGCCTAATGTCAGGCTAAAGTCTCCTAATCTTGTCCCAATATAGGCCTCAATCTCTAAGCAGTAGAGGCCCAAGTTTAAATGTTACCTTCGTTATCACGATCGGCGCTTCCTATACTGTTTCCTCTGCTCACAGATCGTACGTACTACGCACGTGTGTTATGCTTTATATACACTGCGCATGCATGAAACTCTGCCCGCTAAAGACATTCTTTCTAGTCTATTCCCCGCCCCTTCTCATTCAGCGCAGTGGGGAAGAGCACATGGCGGAGACAGAGCAGGTGCGTGCTAATTACAGCAACAAGGAGGAGGAGGAGGAAAGCCCACAGCCAGAAGCGTCACGATCCCGGAGAAGACGAATTAAGGCATCAAATATGTCCTTTGTAGAGATGGTGGAGATGGTCGACATACTGAAGAGGGCCGACTATGACGGGAAGTATGGACCTTACCCCAACCCCAATGTCAGAAAGGCCAAGATCATGACTAACGTTGTGAAGCGTCTGCAGAAGAATTTTGGGGTACGGCGATCCAAGGATCAACTGAGGAAGTGGTGGTCGGATCTCAAATTAAGGAAGCATGATCAGTATAGAAGGATCAGGAGAGTGCTGCAAAAAAAGTAAGTAGTTGTCCTGTGTTCCTATTCTTTATTTTTATTATGTTCGTGCTGCTCCACGTGTTTTTCTTTATACTGTTGTACAGTTTAAAATGGCAACTTTCATGCTCATGGACACGTTATTCGTTCGTAGGAAACATTGTTCGTTTGGCCAATAAAACACCATGTTTTGTCCAGATGCAATTCCAATATATTTATTATTGAGGAAGGGGTTGCACCCACAAAATGCGTACATTGATGGCAGATAACACATGTTGACACACTGTGTGCATCTTCAAAATTTGGCTTTTCTATAATATGTCACAAAATTTTCAAAAAAATGTCAGAAAAACAAGACAGAAATAAGTTAGGGATTTCTAGGGGTTTGAAATTCTCCCTAAAAGATCAATGATGTTCTTCATTCTGTTTTGAACATCATTGATGTTTTTCTTGATGTTTTCCAATCCCAATTCCCTATTACATCCCATTATCGCCCCGATCAGGATCTGGGCACTTTCGCTGGTGAAATGAGCTTCATCTACAACATCACAATCACCTAAAAATATAAAAAAAAACACCATGTATTATAAATATGCCATCATCTATTTCCTTGTCAAAAGAAGTTTATTGAGTATACAATGTTATAAAGATACATAAAGTAAGTTTACAAGGATCTATAAAGTAAGCTCATTGTTTTACAGTAGGGTTTATATAGGTAAATATCATGAAATTTCAAATATTAAACATTGGGTTCACGTAAACCTAAATTAAAGATATATATAATTTCCTTAGTTACTTTTGTAACTGTAAATGATTTATACCTACTATACATATTGTTTACAGGTAGAGTGTATATAGGTCAAATAAATTCTGATAATGAGCTTTAATCGTAAGGTGGAGAAAAGGAAAGAGAAAGAAGAAAAAGGGTTGAAAGGTAGAGGTATGGTCCACAAGGTTGTCCCGCTCGTCAGTTTATTATTCTTTTTAGTTCTCTTTGAAGCCTTAGAATGGGTGTCTCTGTAAGTCATTTAATCTGTTACCATGGCAACAGGACAGAGTCATTGAAGTTTGACAGGAACTGTTGTTTTATCCAAGGATGCCAAAGTTTTTCAAATTTTGGAATTTGATTTTGATCGATGGCTACCATCTTAGCATGGGACATTGTATTATTCATTCTGTGAATTGTTTCTGCTAGTACCAATGTAGGAGATTTCCATGCCTTGGCCACTGTTTGTTTTGCAGCCGTTATTAGTTGGATCATAAGTTTGAATTGAGAGAGTGTTAACCATTCCGGTTTTAGATTAAGTAAAGTTAAATATGGATCTGGTTGTATTATTTTTTAAAATATTTTAGATGCAATCACGAAGACTTCCTTCCAGAAGGTTTGGATTACTGGGCACGTCCACCATA
This sequence comes from Aquarana catesbeiana, assembly GCF_042186555.1. Lineage (NCBI taxonomy): Eukaryota > Metazoa > Chordata > Amphibia > Anura > Ranidae > Aquarana > Aquarana catesbeiana. The sequence goes on along the minus strand of NC_133326.1, from coordinate 368,514,637 downwards.
TGTGTAAATATGTGCCTATTTCTGGGCATCCTCGAAAACAAAGAGCTGAGGTATTAGGTGAATATTTTGCCACTCTAGCGGGTACAAGGTACCAGCGAGTTAGGACTTTATAATTTGTCTCCAGTGCTAAGATGTTGGGTGAAGATGACTTAGATGTGAGCCATATGTTAGACCAGTCCGTGTCTTCTAAAGTTCGTCCCAGGTCCTCCTTCCACCTGTGAACATAAGAGGGTCTATTAAGATTTGCTACTCCATATAATTGATTATAAAGTGATGAAATTGTACCTTTAGCAAATGGATCTTTTGTACAGATTGATTCAAAAATGGATAATTGGGATAATGGTGTATCCCCCTTTAGGAATGGTGTATAGAAATTTTTGATTTGGAGATATCTAAATATCTCAGAGTTTGGTATATCATATTTTTCTCTAAGCGATGGGAATGAAAGGAATGATTTAGATGCAATGAAGTCATTTAGTGTCTGAATGCCTGATGTTGTCCAAGCTTTAAAAGAATTTGGGTAGATCCATGCCGGATAAAAGGCCGGATTTCTGATAAAAGAAAGGAGAGGATTGTGTGGAGATTGTAACTGATATTTGGTTTTTAGTTTATCCCAGAGAGATAAGAAGTGTTTAGTTATGGGATTATGAATTTTAAAGCGGTCTTTAGGATCAAGCCATAATAAATTTGATATTAATAGAGGGTCATTTTCTGAAGCCTCTATAAATACCCATAATGGGATTTCCTGTTTTGCATGGTATTTGGACAGACTGGCTGCTCTGTAGTAGTTAGTAAAATTAGGGTATCCCAGGCCTCCTTTATTTTTGGGAAGATGTAGTGTGTGTATAGGTATACGTGGTTTAGAAGAGCCCCATATAAACGAAGTTGCTCTTTTTTGTACTATTCTCAAAAAATAGGAAGGCATTGGAATAGGGAGGACTCTGAATAGATAAAGCAATTTGGGTAGAATAGTCATTTTGATTGCATTAATCTTCCCTATCCAGGATAAAGGAAGTTGCGATCATTGTTTTATTATATTTGTGATCTGTCTTAATACAGGAGGATAATTGGTTGAGAATAAGTCAGAATGAGATGCTGTTAAATGAATTCCAAGATATGGGATTGATTTTTCTGCCCATGTGAATGGGAGTGCAGCCCTAGCCGGGATCAATTCCATGTTTGTGAGTGAAATATTAAGCACTAGGCATTTCTTAGGATTAATCATAAGGCTGGATAGGGCTGCAAATCCATCAAGAGCTGGTATTAAGTTAGGACCAGAGACCTGTGGTGATGATAGAAAAAGTAATATATCGTCTGCAAATATACGTAATTTGTGTGTAATACCTCCTACTTCAATGCCAGTTATAGTTTGGTTTGTTCTGATATATTGGGCCATGGGTTCGAGTATAAGGGCAAATAATAAGGGAGATAATGGGCAACCCTGTCGGGTACCTCTTTCGATATTAAAGGCATCAGATTTGTATCCAGCATATTTTATATAGGCTTTGGGTTTATTATATAATGCTTTGATCCATGTTAAAAAGTGGGGTCCAAAACCCCATTTTTGTAATGAATATTGCATATATTGCCAGGATACTGTGTCAAATGCCCTCTTAATATCGAGAGATAGAAAACATAAAGGGATTTTCAGTTTTTTAGCAATATGTGCCAATAACACTGCCCTGCGTATATTATCGCCTGCCTGTCTATTTGGCATGAAGCCTACTTGATCTCTATGTATTAATTTTCCTATAATGCTATTGAGGTGTTTTGCTATTATTTTTGCTAATAATTTAATATCGAGGTTTAACAGAGAGATAGGCCGATAATTCACACAGGAAGTATCATCAGAAAGGGGTTTTGGGATCATACAAACAATTGCCATTAGTGTTTCTTGCTGAAAAGAATGTCCATCTAGAAGTTTGTTAAAAGTTTCAATGAGAATGGGAGAGAGTATTTCTGAGAATGTTTTATAGTATAAAGCCGAGTAGCCGTCTGGGCCTGGTCTTTTGTTAAGTTTTAGGTCTTTTATGGCGTTAGCAACTTCATCTATAGTTATAGGCTCATCCAAACTGCTTTTTTGATTCTGAGATAACTCAGGTAAGGTTATTTTTGAGAAGAAGGATTCAGCCTCTGTAGGATTAAATTCATTGTTTGTCTTGTATAAAGTTGCGAGATGTGAGTGAAATTTATGGACTATTTTAACTGGATTACAAGTGTAAACATTTTTTGATAATTTCAAACGTATTGGTTTGAAAGATTTGTTAGTTGAATTTAATGCCCGAGCCAAATATGTACCTGGTTTGTTTGTATTCATGTAGAAATTGTGTTTGGAGCGTTTGAGGGATTTATCAACTGATAGATCGTATTCCAATCTAGATTTTTCCAGATGAGATTTTGTACTCTGAGATGGATTATCTTGAAATGATATGTAGGCTGCATTAAAATTGAGTTCTAGTTTTTTTGCTAGATTTTTGCGTTCCCGTTTAAATAGTGCCATTTGTCTTTGTATTGTATCACGCAAGACAGGCTTATGAGCTTCCCACAGTGTTATTGGAGAGATGTCTGTTGTATTATTAATTGATATGTATTCCTTTAAAGCTTGTTCAATGGCCATCTGATGTAGTGGGTGTTTGAGCATTATGTCCGGTAAGTACCACGTTGGGTCATGCGCTTTTGGTATGGCTGAGGCTATAGTAGTGTATACTGCATTATGGTCAGACCACGGAATCGGAATTATATCTGATGCAATAATTTCTGGTATCGTTCCTATTGTTAGAAAAATATGATCTATTCTGGTGAAGGTTTGATGAGGGTGCGAGAAATAAGTGAATTTCTTTTTCATTGGGTTACTTTCTCTCCACGAATCTACCAGATTGTATTTGGAAAGAAGTTGAGAAAAAGGTAATCTAGAGGTTATTTTGGATGGTGTAAAAGGTGATTTATCTAGAAAGGGGAGAAGGACCTGGTTCGAATCCCCACACATTATCACTGTTCCTATTTTGTGTGTATTAATCACTTGTAATATATGTGAGAGGAATGGTGTAGGTTGTTTGTTAGGAGCGTAGTAGGAAATCACCGTGATTGCTGTATCCATTATATAACTCATGAGTATCAGGTATCTACCTTCTGGGTCTTTAATTTCTGATGATAAGGTGAATGGTGTGGATCGGTGAAATGCAATTAGAGTTCCCCTTTGCTTGGTACAGGCAGAAGCCGTGTAAATTTGTTGATAAAAAGGAGAAATATATTTTGGAGTAGAATCTTTGGTGAAGTGTGTTTCTTGGAGGCATACTATGTGAGCCTTCTTGGTATGGAAAGTACGGAAGGCTTTGGTCCTTTTTTGAGGGACATTTATTCCCTGAACATTCAGGGAAAGTATATTCAGTGGTGCCATGGCAACAGATCAAATAGTTTTGACTTACTTTTTGTTATGCAGAGCTGACTGCGCAGATCAACCTGTGTGGACTGAAGAGATGAATAGATAGAAAAGAAACCAGTGAATTCTGGAGTAAAGAGTAAACAAAAAACATATGAGATTAGATGATACATTGTATAAATTATTTTTTGCAAGTAATCACAATTTACCCGTGAAAGAGAATAAATATCTCTCTCAGGGGAATAAGTGCCTTCGTCACACGCCCACATAATATGGTTGGGAGAATGAGGAGGGCTAATGGGGGTATACGGATCTTCCGCTTACAGGAGAGAAGTGCTGTGTCAAAAGACATCAAAATGATGTTTCATTAATTGGAGTGCAGAATATAGTTTTTGTTGAAATTATTTATTCCAGGGTGGTTGTATATGGTTAGCCTTGCCCTAGGCTAAATAATTCAGTTAGAAAGGTACTGTTAATAACATTGGTATTGATGAAGATAATTTGAATTATTTTGGGATTTTAACCCTTTTAGAGTAAACAATTACATATTTTATTCATATGCAACTGTTTAGATATGGTAACTCATAAAATTGAGGTTGTATTGCTTCAGATTAGAATAAACAAAAACATAATTCTAGGAACTAGTTAGGTAATAATATATTTGTTTTAAGAAAAGAAAGAAAAAGCTTCCATTACTTCTGGATTATTGAACATATTTGTCCTAAAAAGTAATAAATCTATTGTTATTACCTGATAATATATAAGTGAACAAGAATTTCCTTATTTCACTTATATATTCTAAGGCTATATGAATCAGAAGTAATAAGAAATATAACTGGAATGTAACATGATCCCACACAGTGTGTGACTATCAGAATGCAGTTACATTCAGTTATAAATACAGGTTTTTTATATAGAACCATCTCTTAGTATAATAAATGAAGAGATATCAGGAATTAGGATGTCAGTCCATTGAATCTTCTTGGTCCATGGATGATGTGGCATAACGGCCTCTTTTGTGAGAATGATGATTCCCATTTTGTTCTGAAATTTTCTGAGTGCTGCCTGAAGGTGAAGATGATGCCATTCTTCTGCGTGTGGGAGAGTTGCTGCTTGTGGGTTAATTTTAAAAGGGTTTGTTGTAGTTCATCTGCTGATCTGCTTCTGTAAATTGTACCTTGGTAGTTAAATCTGACTGAAAAGGGGAAGCCCCATTGATACATAATGTTGTGGCGTTGCAGTTCCATTAGTTGGGGTTTCATGGATCGTCTTTTAGTAATAGTAAGTTGGGATAGGTCAGCAAAAATTTGATAATTGTGTCCTTGAAAATTAAGTTCCTTTTTTTCTCTTGCAGCAATTAGTATTTGTTCTTTCGTTCTGTAATAATGAAATTTTGTGATTATATCACGTGGGGGTCCATCTTTCTTTTTGGCTGTGAGGGCTCTGTGTACTCTGTCCAGTTCTAAACGTTCAATAGGGATATCTGGCTTTAGTTCTTGTAATAGAGCAGTAATAGTAGATTGCAGGTCTGTCACAGTTTCAGGTATTCCCCTTATGCGCAAGTTTGAACGTCTGGCTCTATTTTCGTAATCTTCGAGCTTAGTTTGAAGTATTAAATTCTCTTTTTTTAATTGTTCCAATTCTGTTATATTTTCTTGGGTTGTAATTTCAATTTCATCCATTTTTATTTCTAGGGCTGCGGTGCGGTTTCCCAGCTCTCTTATTTCTTTGGTTAGGCTTTTTGTTATTTGGTCTGAGGTTTGTTTTAAAGCCTTATGAAGCATCTTTTCAAATTGTAATAATATTACTGGGGATGCTGAGGAGGCTTGTGGAGAAGTTTGTGAGAGGATTTGTTCTGTATCTGACTCAAATGGAGAGTCTTGCTGTGACATTTTCTGTCTGTGAGAGCGCCCTGATGCTGTATCTTGTGAGGTGACTGGAGCTGCTTTAGTTGCAGTGAGTGCCTGTGAGCTCTTTGTGAGGTGATTTTTATTACTGCCACGGTTTCCTCCCAGTACCATATTTCCTGCCCAAACTTTCACAGTTTGTTCACTGGGGCAAAAAGGTTCAAATGGATACCTTTTGAGCCTGCAGGCTCCGCTTTGTCCTTCTCTTCTCTCCTCAGCGGTGCGGAGCTCTAACAATGCATGTCTGCTCCGCTAGGCTCCGCCAATCTCCCTCCTCCCAATACATTTTTTCTGGCCTACTTCTCCTAAATTAAGTTTGTTGTCTAGATGGGTTTGTAACTAGGGATGAGCTTCGTGTTCGAGTCGAACCCATGTTCGACTCGAACATCGGCTGTTCGATCGTTCGCCGAATTGCGAACGTTATGGGCCGTTCGCGCTAAATTCGTGTGGCGCGTCACGGCCCATAATTCACTGCGGCATCGCAGTGCATTGCTGGCTGATGATTGGCCAAGCATGCACTATGACCCGCATGCTTGGCCAATCACAGCGCCGTCAGTAGAGAGAGCTGTAATTGGCCAAAGCCAGGGTGGCTTTGGCCAATTATGGCTCAGGGGATTTAGTACACACCCCACACTATATAAGGCCGCCTGCACGGCGGCCCTGTGTAGTGTGTGTTCCGGTGTGCTGAGAGATAGAGAGAGAAAGAGACAGTGTCATTTGATTTGAGTTAGATAGATTAGGCAGAACAGTCAGTCAGTTAGCTGCACTTACAGTGTATTGTGTATATATATGCATCCCAGGTGTTGCATATATATATATACACTGTATTCAGTTTAGCTAGATCCGTTCCTGTTATCTTCTATCTAGACTATTTACATTTAATGCAGTGCGTCCTGCTCACAGTGTTCAGCTAGATCCGTTCCTGCTATTTACATTTAGTGCAGTGCGTCCTGCTCACAGTGTTCAGCTAGATCCGTTCCTGTTATCTTCTAGACTATTTACATTTAGTGCAGTGCGTCCTGCTCACAGTGTTCAGCTAGATCCGTTCCTGCAATTTACATTTAGTGCAGTGCGTCCTGCTCACAGTGTTCAGCTAGATCCGTTCCTGCTATTTACATTTAGTGCAGTGCGTCCTGCTCACAGTGTTCAGCTAGATCCGTTCCTGCTATTTACATTTAGTGCAGTGCGTCCTGCTCACAGTGTTCAGCTAGATCCGTTCCTGCTATTTACATTTAGTGCAGTGCGTCCTGCTCACAGTGTTCAGCTAGATCCGTTCCTGTTATCTTCTAGACCATTTACATTTAGTGCAGTGCGTCCTGCTCACAGTGTTCAGCTAGATCCGTTCCTGCAATTTACATTTAGTGCAGTGCGTCCTGCTCACAGTGTTCAGCTAGATCCGTTCCTGCTATTTACATTTAGTGCAGTGCGTCCTGCTCACAGTGTTCAGCTAGATCCGTTCCTGCTATTTACATTTAGTGCAGTGCGTCCTGCTCACAGTGTTCAGCTAGATCCGTTCCTGCTATTTACATTTAGTGCAGTGCGTCCTGCTCACAGTGTTCAGCTAGATCCGTTCCTGCTATTTACATTTAGTGCAGTGCGTCCTGCTCACAGTGTTCAGCTAGATCCGTTCCTGTTAAATTCCTACTGACCGGCAGGCTTGTCTGGTTACAGTATATAAAGCTACCTGAAGAAAATTACAGGTGTTCTATTTGATCCTATTAGTACCACGGTCAGGCAGCTAGACTATTTACATTTAGTACAGTGCGTCCTGCTCACAGTGTTCAGCTAGATCCGTTCCTGTTATCTTCCTACTGACAGGCAGGCTTGTCTGGTTACAGTATATAAAGCTACCTGAAGAAAATTACAGGTGTTCTATTTGATCCTATTAGTACCACGGTCAGGCAGCTAGACTATTTACATTTAGTACAGTGCGTCCTGCTCACAGTGTACAGCTAGATCCGTTCCTGTTATCTTCCTACTGACAGGCAGGCTTGTCTGGTTACAGTATATAAAGCTACCTGAAGAAAATTACAGGTGTTCTATTTGATCCTATTAGTACCACGGTCAGGCAGCTAGACTATTTACATTTAGTACAGTGCGTCCTGCTCACAGTGTTCAGCTAGATCCGTTCCTGTTATCTTCCTACTGACAGGCAGGCTTGTCTGGTTACAGTATATAAAGCTACTTGAAGAAAATTACAGGTGTTCTATCCCAGCTTAGTGCAGCTACAGGCCATTAGTATGTCTGGAAGGCCAAGAAGGAGAGGCAGACAGTCACAAGCCAATAAGAGAGGGCAAGCAGGCTCTGTGTCTAGTGCTGGTCGTGGAGACGGTGCATCCTCATCAGCACGTGGCCATGGGACACGCTTGGCCTTTTTTTCGGCAGCTGGCCATGTTGAGCCGCAACATGCGGAAGACTTGGTCGAGTGGATGACCAAGCCGTCCTCATCCTCCTCATCCTCTCTCACCCATGCCCAGGGTGCTTTGTCTGGCAAAGCAGCGGCCTCTTCCCTCAGCTCAATGTCATCAGTGACTCCTTCCCTAGCTCCACCATGTCCTCATGAGGATTCCCTCGAACTGTTTGACCACAGTGTTGGGTACATGCTCCAGGAGGATGCCCAGCGTTTGGAAGGCTCTGATGACGATACTGAGCTCGATGAAGGCAGTAACATGAGCGCGGACAGAGGGGGTGCCCAAGAAGGACAGCAATCTGGCAGTCATGCTCCCCCTGCTGCAGCATACTGCCAGGTTTGCTCCAGTGATGAGGAGGGAGGGGATGATGAGGTCACTGACTCAACGTGGGTGCCTGATAGGAGAGAGGAGGAGGAGGAGGAGGAGGAGGAGGAGGAGGCGGCAGCACATCACCAACGAGGCAGGATGCCCTCCAGGGGCCAGCCTAAGGGCAGCACATTGACTGCATCACACCCCAAAGCTCCACATGTGCAGGGCGCTGCAGTCTCTGCGCGTTATTCAAAAAGTTCTTTGGTGTGGGCCTTTTTTGAGACGAGTGCATCAGATCGCACCGCTGCTATTTGCAACATATGTCTCAAGCGTATCTCGCGTGGCCAAAATATCTCCCGCTTGGGTACCACATGCTTGACCAGACATATGTTGACCTGCCATGCAGTTCGTTGGCAAGCGTATCTAAAAGACCCACACCAAAGAACAAAGAGGATCTCTCCTTGCTCCTCATCAGCTGAGATTTCCAACCCCACTAGACCTTCAGTCCTCTCTGAGACCTGCAGTGAGAGGAATGAAGGTGTAGAATTAGGTGTGTCACAGCCAAGTACTTGTGGGCAATCTGCTTTTGGTACACCGACGTCAGATTGTACCAGGCAAATTTCCCTGCCCCAGCTGCTGCACCGCCGAAAGAAGTTTGCTCCCAGCCATCCACATGCCCAGCGGTTGAATGCTAGCTTGGCAAAATTGCTAGCACTTCAACTGCTGCCTTTTCAGTTGGTAGACTCTGCCCCCTTCCGTGAGTTTGTGGAATGTGCGGTTCCTCAGTGGCAGGTACCCAAACGCCACTTTTTCTCATGGAAGGCGATTCCGGCTCTCTACCGGCATGTGGAAGGCAATGTCCATGCCTCGCTGGACAGGGCGGTCAGCGGTAAGGTGCATATTACCGCTGACTCATGGTCCAGCAGGCATGGACAGGGACGTTACCTAAGTTTCACGGCGCATTGGGTGACTCTGCTGGCAGCTGGGAAGGATGCAGGACAAGGTGCAGTAGTGTTGGAGGTTGTTCCGCCACCACGCCTCCAAAATGCTGATTGTGACACACCTCTCTCCTCCACCCCCTCCTCTTCTTCTTCCTCCATGGCCTCTTCCTCGGAACCAGCGGTGCTCCGTAGGCGTTCAAGGGGCTACGCAAGTACGCAGGCCAAAAGATGCCATGCGGTGCTTGAGCTGGTGTGCTTGGGGGACAGGAGCCACACTGGGGCAGAGGTTCTGTCAGCTCTGCAGGGGCAGGTTCAGAGGTGGTTGACGCCACGCCAACTTAAGGCAGGAATGGTGGTTTGCGACAATGGCACCAACCTCCTCTCTGCCCTCCGACAGGGACAAATGACCCATGTGCCCTGTTTGGCTCACGTCCTTAACTTGGTGGTGCAGCGGTTCTTGGGCAGGTACCCGGGCTTACAGGATGTCCTGAGGCAGGCCAGGAAAGTCTGTGTGCATTTCCGCCGGTCATATAATGCCAGTGCTCGGCTGACGGACCTCCAAAAGGAGTTTAACCTGCCCAAGAACCGCCTAATCTGTGACATGCCCACCAGGTGGAACTCAACGTTGGCCATGCTGCAGCGGCTGCACACGCAGCAGAGGGCCATCAATGAGTACCTGTGCGACTATGGCACCAGGACAGGGTCAGGGGAGCTTGGTTTTTTTTCCCCACGCCAGTGGGCCATGATCAGGGATGCATGCACTGTCCTGTCACCATTCGAGGAGGCCACGAGGATGGTGAGCAGTGACAGTGCATGCATCAGTGACACTGTCCCCCTTGTCCACCTGTTGGAGCACACGCTGCGTGGAATAATGGACAGGGCACTTGAGGCAGAACAGAGGCAGGAAGAGGAGGACTTCCTTAGCTCTCAAGGCCCCCTTTATCCAGACAGTGTTCCTGCGTGCCCGCCGATCACACAGGAAGAGGACGAGGAGGAAGAGGAGGAGGAGGAAGATTGTGTCAGTATGGAGGTGGAGCCTGGCACTCAGCATCAGCAGCAGTCTTTAAGGGATCAGTCCCAAGAAACACATGGACTTGTACGTGGCTGGGAGGAGGTGGCTGCGGACCATGTCGTTCTTAGTGACCCAGAGGACTCCGGACCGAATGCCTCAGCAAACCTACGCTGCATGGCCTCCCTGATCCTGCAAAGCCTGCGTAAGGATCCTCGTATTCGTGGTATCAAGGAGAAGGACCAATACTGGCTGGCAACCCTCCTTGATCCACGTTACAAGGGTAAGGTTGCGGACCTTATCTTGCCATCGCAGAGGGAGCAGAGGATGAAACATCTTCGGGAGGCCTTGCAGAAAGGTCTGTGCAACGCGTTCCCAGAGACTGGGAGGTTACAAACTCCTGTTTCTGGACAACGTGTTGCTGAGGCTTCGGTCAGTCAAAGAAGGAGCGGTGGAGAAGGTGGCCGTCTGACCGATGCGTTCAGACAATTTTTCGGTCCGCAGCCCCAAGGTATGATCGGTTCCAGCAACCATCGCCAGCGTCTGTTTTACATGGTGCAGGAATACCTAGGGGCAAAATCAGACTTGGACACCTTTCCCACCGAAAATCCTCTGGGTTACTGGGTCTTGAGGATGGATCACTGGCCAGAGCTTGCACAGTATGCAATTGAGCTACTGGCCTGTCCTGCATCCAGCGTTCTTTCGGAACGCACATTCAGTGCTGCTGGAGGCGTGGTAACCGATCACAGGGTGCGTCTGTCCACCGACTCGGTCGATCGGCTGACCTTCATAAAAATGAATGAGTCTTGGATCACCACCAGCTACCAAGCACCTGATGCTGATGTAACCGAATAATTTTTTTTGAAATCTCAGATCCCTTCAAAGACTGCCTATGCTGATGCTGAGTGACTATCCCTGAGTAATTATCCTCTTCCTCCTCAATCATCACGCTGATAGCTTGTAAGAACATTTTTGGTTCTGGGCGCCACCACCAGTGCCTAAGGCACAATTTTTCAGCCCCTGTTTAACAGGGGCGTGTAATTACAATTTTTGATGTAATACTTTGCAGCAGGGCTCGTTCCTGCATTCCAACTAGAGTGTCTGTGAGGGGTTGCAGTGTTGTGGCACCAGCACCAGTGCCTAGGGCCCAATTTTTCTGCCCCTGTCTAACAGGGGCGTGTAATTACAATTTTTGATGCAATACTTTGCAGCAGGGCTCGTTCCTGCGTTCCAACTAGAGTGTCTGTGAGGGGTTGCAGTGTTGTGGCACCAGCACCAGTGCCTAAGGCCCAATTTTTCTGCCCCTGTCTAACAGGGGCGTGTAATTACAATTTTTGAAGCAATAATTTGCAGCAGGGCTCGTTCCTGCGTTCCAACTAGAGTGTCTGTGAGGGGTTGCAGTGTTGTGGCACCAGCACCAGTGCCTAAGGCCTAATTTTTCAGCTCCTGTTCAACAGGGGCATGTAATTACAATTCTTGATCTAATATTTCACAGCAGGGCCCTGTGAGGGCTTACAGTGTTGTGGCCACAGCAACACCTAAGGCCCAAATTTCTGCTGAGTATATAGGGCAGGACCCTACTTTCAAACATCTAACTTACAAACGACTCCTACTTGCAAACGGAAGGAGACAACAGGAAGTGAGATGAAATCTACCCCTAGGAAGGGAAATTCTCTCCTGTAAGAGTTAATATGGGAAAACAATTTCTCCTTTCCACTGATGCTTTCCAATCCTTGTTCCACAAAAAAACCCAAATTTTCAAAAAACATTTTTCATTGGGACAAAAAAGTGAGGTGAAATCTTCTGAAGAGGAGGAAAGACAGCAAAACAAATGTCACAGGGGTGATAACCCTTCCCTATGTTTTCCAAAAAGCTTAGAAAAGATTTTTTGGCTGGAGCTAAACACGTTAAAAATGTTCAAAATTACAAACAGATTCTACTTAACAACAAACCTACAGTCCCTGTCTTGTTTGCACCGCCTGTATACTGCTGTTCAGAGTATATAGGGCCTGGTGGCCCCACACCTTTCCTTATTTTAATTTGGGTGCGGGGTTCCCCTTAATATCCATACAAGACCCAAAGGGCCTGGTAATGGACTGGGGGGTACCCATGCCGTTTGTCTCACTGATTTTCATCCATATTGCCATGACCCGACATGACATTAAACCCGCAAGCAGTTTTAAATGAGATTTTTTCCTTTAAAAATGACATTTGGTGCAGGGACTGTTCTAAACATGGGAAACACGCGTCACTTTACAGGCATACTATAGACACCCCCCAGGTACGATATTTAAAGGAATATTTCACTTTTTTTTTTTTACTTTAAGCATCATTAAAATCACTGCTCCCGAAAAAACGGCCGTTTTTAAAAGTTTTTTTTGCATTGATACATGTCCCCTGGGGTAGGACCCGGGTCCCCAAACCCTTTTTAGGACAATACCATGCAAATTAGCCTTTAAAATGAGCACTTTTGATTTCGAACGTTCGAGTCCCATAGACGTCAATGGGGTTCTAACGTTCGTGCGAACTTTCGGTCCGTTCGCGGGTTCTGGTGCGAACCGAACCGGGGGGTGTTCGGCTCATCCCTATTTGTAACTAGAATGAAATGCAAAATAGATTCTGTGTAAGGAGAGGACACTCAGCAGCTGTTTACACATCTGGACGCTGGAGCAATAGTTTGGGACACCAGAACACCCTTTTTATTAGGGGGCCCACACAGGTGCTCCAGTGTATACTATAGGGGTGTCTCCATCTGTGAAGCCTGTCCAAAACAGGTAAGTATTCAAGCTTGACAAAGGAAAAAAAAAATTATTCATCTTGCAACTCTGCGAAAACAGACAATTGTACCCCACTTCCAAGCAATGTTTCATATTCCTATTTCTGCTATCAAATATCTGTGTGCTAAGGGAGAAAAGACTCAGAGGACACCACTCATCAGAGGAGACAACAGACCCCCCACCTCAGGAAGAAGAGGAAATCCCACAAACACAACCAGAGGAGGAGGAGGGAGACGTTGTGGAAATAGTCACCAAAACAGGTGAGTGTCTGCGACCACATCTTCAGGTAAGAGATGGATGACGGCATATTTATAATACATGGTGTGTTTTTTTTATATATTTTTAGGTGATCGTGATGTTGTGGATGAAGGTCATTTCACCAGTGATAGTGCCCAGATCCTGGGAGATAAAACAAAATGAAGAACATCATTGATGTTTTAGGGAAAAATTTAAAACCCCTAGAAATCCCTAACTTATTTCTGCTTTGTTTTTCTGACAATTTTTTGAAAATTTTGTGACATATTATAGAAAAGCCAAATTTTGAAGATGCACACAATGTGTCAACATGTGTTATCTGCCATCACGGGAGATCAATGTACGCATTTTGTGGGTGCAACCCCTTCCTCAATAATAAAGTAGCTGAGAGGAAGGGGTTGCACCCACAAAACACGTCCCTTGGTCCTCCATGATGGCAGCTAGCACATGTTGACATTCGGCAATTTGTGTGCATCTTCAAAATTTGACTTTTCCAGGGGTAACTTCACCCCATCTGCTGAACACAATATCAAACACAGTTTATAAATACTCATGTCTGATATTGCCTTCAATTTCTTCAAAAGTTGAACTTTTTAAGTTCCAAAGTTGTGTATTTCTTGTTGGTTTTAAACATGCCTGTTTTACCTTAAAAGGCAATTTCAACTTTTTAATGTGACCTAAAAAATTGTTATACAGGGGGGCAGGAGGCGGAGCCTAGCGGAGCAGACATGCATTGTTAGAGCTCCGCACCGCTGAGGAGAGAAGAGGAGGACAAAGCGGAGCCTGCAGACTCAAAAGGTATCCATTTGAACCTTTTTGCCCCTGGGAACAAACTTTGAAAGTTTGGGCAGGAAATATGGTACTGGGAGGAAACCATGGCAGAAATAAAAATCACCTCACAAAGAGCTCACAGGCACTCACTGCAGCTGAAGCAGCTCCAGTCACCTCACAAGATACAGCATCAGGGCGCTCTCACAGACAGAAAATGTCACAGCAAGACTCTCCATTTGAGTCAGATACAGAACAAATCCTCTCACAAACTTCTCCACAAGCCTCCTCAGTATCCCCAGTAATATTATTACAATTTGAAAAGATGCTTCATAAGGCTTTAAAACAAACCTCAGACCAAATAACAAAAAGCCTAACCAAAGAAATAAGAGAGCTGGGAAACCGCACCGCAGCCCTAGAAATAAAAATGGATGAAATTGAAATTACAACCCAAGAAAATATAACAGAATTGGAACAATTAAAAAAAGAGAATTTAATACTTCAAACTAAGCTCGAAGATTACGAAAATAGAGCCAGACGTTCAAACTTGCGCATAAGGGGAATACCTGAAACTGTGACAGACCTGCAATCTACTATTACTGCTCTATTACAAGAACTAAAGCCAGATATCCCTATTGAACGTTTAGAACTGGACAGAGTACACAGAGCCCTCACAGCCAAAAAGAAAGATGGACCCCCACGTAATATAATCACAAAATTTCATTATTACAGAACGAAAGAACAAATACTAATTGCTGCAAGAGAAAAAAAGGAACTTAATTTTCATGGACACAATTATCACATTTTTGCTGACCTATCCCAACTTACTATTACTAAAAGACGATCCATGAAACCCCAACTAATGGAACTGCAATGCCACAACATTATGTATCAATGGGGCTTCCCCTTTTCAGTCAGATTTAACTACCAAGGTACAATTTACAGAAGCAGATCAGCAGATGAACTACAACAAACCCTTTTAAAATTAAATCTGACAGAACCCACAAGCAGCAACTCTCCCACACGCAGAAGAATGGCATCATCTTCACCTTCAGGCAGCACCCAGAAAATTTCAGAACAAAATGGGAATCATCATTCTCACAAAAGAGGCCGTTATGCCACATCATCCATGGACCAAGAAGATTCAATGGACTGACATCCTAATTCCTGATATCTCTTCATTTATTATACTAAGAGATGGTTCTCTATAAAAAACCTGTGTTTATAACTGAATGTAACTGCATTCTGATAGTCACACACTGTGTGGGATCATGTTACATTCCAGTTATATTTCTTATTACTTCTGATTCATATAGCCTTAGAATATATAAGTGAAATAAGGAAATTCTTGTTCAGTTATATATTATCAGGTAATAATAATAGATTTATTACTTTTTAGGACTAATATGTTCAATAATCCAGAAGTAATGGAAGCTTTTTCTTTCTTTTCTTAAAACAAATATATTATTACCTAACTAGTTCCTAGAATTATGTTTTTGTTTATTCTATTCTGAAGCAATACAACCTCAATTTTATGAGTTAACATATCTAAACAGTTACATATGAATAAAATATGTAATTGTTTACTCTAAAAGGGTTAAAATCCCAAAATAATTCAAACTATCTTCATCAATACCAAAGTTATTAACAGTACTTTTCTAACTGAATTATTTAGCCTAGGGCAAGACTAACCATATACAACCACCCTGGACTAAATAATTTCAACAAAAACTATATTCTGCACTCCAATTAATGAAACATCATTTTGATGTCTTTTGACATAGCACTTCTCTTCTGTAAGCGGAAGATCCGTGTACCCCCATTAGCCCTCCTCATTCTCCCAACCATATTATGTGGGAGTGTGACGAAGGCACTTATTCCCCTGAGAGAGATATTTATTCTCTTTCACGGGTAAATTGTGATTACTTGCAAAAAATAATTTATACAATGTATCATCTAATCTCATATGTTTTTTGTTTACTCTTTACTCCAGAATTCACTGGTTTCTTTTCTATCTATTCATCTCTTCAGTCCACACAGGTTGATCTGCGTAGTCAGCTCTGCATAACAAAAAGTAAGTCAAAACTATTTGATCTATTGCCATGGCACCACTGAATATACTTTCCCTGAATGTTCAGGGAATAAATGTCCCTCAAAAAAGGACCAAAGCCTTCCGTACTTTCCATAACAAGAAGGCTCACATAGTATGCCTCCAAGAAACACACTTCACCAAAGATTCTACTCCAAAATATATTTCTCCTTTTTATCAACAAATTTACACGGCTTCTGCCTGTACCAAGCAAAGGGGAACTCTAATTGCATTTCACCGATCCACACCATTCACCTTATCATCAGAAATTAAAGACCCAGAAGGTAGATACCTGATACTCATGGGTTATATAATGGATACAGCAATCACAGTGATTTCCTACTACGCTCCTAACAAACAACCTACACCATTCCTCTCACATATATTACAAGTGATTAATACACACAAAATAGGAACAGTGATAATGTGTGGGGATTCGAACCAGGTCCTCCTCCCATTTCTAGATAAATCACCTTTTACACCATCCAAAATAACCTCTAGATTACCTTTTTCTCAACTTCTTTCCAAATACAATCTGGTAGATTCATGGAGAGAAAGTAACCCAATGAAAAAGAAATTCACTTATTTCTCGCACCCTCATCAAACCTTCACCAGAATAGATCATATTTTTCTAACAATAGGAATGATACCAGAAATTATTGCATCAGATATAATTCCGATTCCGTGGTCTGACCATAATGCAGCATACACTACTATAGCCTCAGCCATACCAAAAGCGCATGACCCAACGTGGTACTTACCGGACATAATGCTCAAACACCCACTACATCAGATGGCCATTGAACAAGCTTTAAAGGAATACATATCAATTAATAATACAACAGACATCTCCCCAATAACACTGTGGGAAGCTCATAAGCCTGTCTTGCGTGATACAATACAAAGACAAATGGCACTATTTAAACGGGAACGCAAAAATCTAGCAAAAAAACTAGAACTCAATTTTAATGCAGCCTACATATCATTTCAAGATAATCCATCTCAGAGTACAAAATCTCATCTGGAAAAATCTAGATTGGAATACGATCTATTTCTCACTGAGTCAGTTGATAAATCCCTCAAACGCTCCAAACACAATTTCTACATGAATACAAACAAACCAGGTACATATTTGGCTCGGGCATTAAATTCAACTAACAAATCTTTCAAACCAATACGTTTGAAATTATCAAAAAATGTTTACACTTGTAATCCAGTTAAAATAGTCCATAAATTTCACTCACATCTCGCAACTTTATACAAGACAAACAATGAATTTAATCCTACAGAGGCTGAATCCTTCTTCTCAAAAATAACCTTACCTGAGTTATCTCAGAATCAAAAAAGCAGTTTGGATGAGCCTATAACTATAGATGAAGTTGCTAACGCCATAAAAGACCTAAAACTTAACAAAAGACCAGGCCCAGACGGCTACTCGGCTTTATACTATAAAACATTCTCAGAAAAACTCTCTCCCATTCTCACTAAAACTTTTAACAAACTTCTAGATGGACATTCTTTTCAGCAAGAAACACTAATGGCAATTGTTTGTATGATCCCAAAACCCCTTTCTGATGATACTTCCTGTGTGAATTATCGGCCTATCTCTCTGTTAAACCTCGATATTAAATTATTAGCAAAAATAATAGCAAAACGCCTCAATAGCATTATAGGAAAATTAATACATAGAGATCAAGTAGGCTTCATGCCAAATAGACAGGCAGGCGATAATATACGCAGGGCAGTGTTATTGGCACATATTGCTAAAAAACGGAAAATCCCTTTATGTTTTCTATCTCTCGATATTAAGAGGGCATTTGACACAGTATCCTGACAATATATGCAATATTCATTACAAAAATGGGGTTTTGGACCCCACTTTTTAACATGGATCAAAGCATTATATAATAAACCCAAAGCCTATATAAAATATGCTGGATACAAATCTGAAGCCTTTAATATCGAAAGAGGTACCCGACAGGGTTGCCCATTATCTCCCTTATTATTTGCCCTTATACTCGAACCCATGGCCCAATACATCAGAACAAACCAAACTATAACTGGCATTGAAGTAGGAGGTATTACACACAAATTATGTATATTTGCAGATGATATATTACTTTTTCTATCATCACCACAGGTCTCTGGTCCTAACTTAATACCAGCTCTTGATGGATTTGCAGCCCTATCCGGCCTTATGATTAATCCTAAGAAATGCCTAGTGCTTAATATTTCACTCACAAACATGGAATTGATCCCGGCTAGGGCTGCACTCCCATTCACATGGGCAGAAAAATCAATCCCATATCTTGGAATTCATTTAACAGCATCTCATTCTGACTTATTCTCAACCAATTATCCTCCTGTATTAAGACAGATCACAAATCTAATAAAACAATGGTCGCAACTTCCTTTATCCTGGATGGGGAAGATTAATGCAATCAAAATGACTATTCTACCCAAATTGCTTTATCTATTCAGAGTCCTCCCTATTCCAATTCCTTCCTATTTTTTGAGAATAGTACAAAAAAGAGCAACTTCGTTTATATGGGGCTCTTCTAAACCACGTATACCTATACACACACTACATCTTCCCAAAAATAAAGGAGGCCTGGGATACCCTAATTTTACTAACTACTACAGAGCAGCACATTTGGCCAGTCTGTCCAAATACCATGCAAAACAGGAAATCCCATTATGGGTATTTATAGAGGCTTCAGAAAATGACCCTCTATTAATATCAAATTTATTTTGGCTTGATCCTAAAGACCGCTTTAAAATTCATAATCCCATAACTAAACACTTCTTATCTCTCTGGGATAAACTAAAAACCAAATATCAGTTACAATCTCCACACAATCCTCTCCTTTCTTTTATCAGAAATCCGGCCTTTTATCCGGCATGGATCTACCCAAATTCTTTTAAAGCTTGGACAACATCAGGCATTCAGACACTAAATGACTTCATAGCATCTAAATCATTCCTTTCATTCCCATTGCTTAGAGAAAAATATGATCTACCAAACTCTGAGATATTTAGATATCTCCAAATCAAAAATTTCTATACACCATTCCTAAAGGGGGATACACCATTATCCCAATTATCCATTTTTGAATCAATCTGTACAAAAGATCCATTTGCTAAAGGTACAATTTCATCACTTTATAATCAATTATATGGAGTAGCAAATCTTAATAGACCCTCTTACGTTCAGAGGTGGGAGGAGGACCTGGGACGAACTTTAGAAGACACGGACTGGTCTAACATATGGCTCACATCTAAGTCATCTTCACCCAACATCTTAGCACTGGAGACAAATTATGAAGTCCTAACTCGCTGGTACCTTGTACCCGCTAGAGTGGCAAAATATTCACCTAATACCTCAGCTCTTTGTTTTCGAGGATGCCCAGAAATAGGCACATATTTACACATATGGTGGACGTGCCCAGTAATCCAAACCTTCTGGAAGGAAGTCTTCGTGATTGCATCTAAAATATTTAAAAAAATAATACAACCAGATCCATATTTAACTTTACTTAATCTAAAACCGGAATGGTTAACACTCTCTCAATTCAAACTAATGATCCAACTAATAACGGCTGCAAAACAAACAGTGGCCAAGGCATGGAAATCTCCTACATTGGTACTAGCAGAAACAATTCACAGAATGAATAATACAATGTCCCATGCTAAGATGGTAGCCATCGATCAAAATCAAATTCCAAAATTTGAAAAACTTTGGCATCCTTGGATAAAACAACAGTTCCTGTCAAACTTCAATGACTCTGTCCTGTTGCCATGGTAACAGATTTAATTACTTACAGAGACACCCATTCTAAGGCTTCAAAGAGAACTAAAAAGAATAATAAACTGACGAGCGGGACAACCTTGTGGACCATACCTCTGCCTTTCTACCCTTTTTCTTCTTTCTCTTTCCTTTTCTCCACCTTACGATTAAAGCTCATTATCAGAATTTATTTGACCTATATACACTCTACCTGTAAACAATATGTATAGTAGGTATAAATCATTTACAGTTACAAAAGTAACTAAGGAAATTATATATATCTTTAATTTAGGTTTACGTGAACCCAATGTTTAATATTTGAAATTTCATGATATTTACCTATATAAACCCTACTGTAAAACAATGAGCTTACTTTATAGATCCTTGTAAACTTACTTTATGTATCTTTATAACATTGTATACTCAATAAACTTCTTTTGACAAGGAAAAATTGTTATACAAAAAACATATTGGTTTGTTTTAAAAACCTTTTATAAATGCACATGTGATTGTGCTTTGGTTAAAAAGATTGAGAATCAACAATGTGTGGCTTCTTCTTTCAATGCTCAAAAGCATTTTTTGTTGTAAAGTTGGTGTTTTCAGTGACAATGGGGGTTATTTACTAAAGGCAAATCCACTTTGCACTACAAGTGCAGTTTCAGTGCAGTCTCAAGTGCACTTGTAGTGCAAAGTGTATTTTCCTTTAGTAAATAACACCCAACAGTGCTTTCTAATTTTACACAATTACGCTATTTTCAGGACTCCCCAAATTTCGGTCATGGTCAGCTAACAGAAAGCCAAGCAGTAGATCTAAGCAAATATTTGTTCAGTTTAAAATATATTTTTATTTAAACAATGTCTCAGACATTGTCTGGCATATTGCTGGCCCCCCTACCCGCAAGGTATTCCGTGTATCTTACACGGACTTCGCGGGGGACAAGCCAGGACGGCCAGCTTCAAGCGCCGTCAGGTTTGGTTCATTTATATTAATTCCGGATTCAGGCCCAACTGACCCAACATAGTTCACAGAATTTCTCCTTAAAAAGTTGTGGAGAACACAGCAAGCCAGGATGATGTGATTGAGTTTATATTCCGCCATGTGTATCGGTGTAAGAAATAGGCGGAACTGGCTGTCCATTATTCCAAACGTGTTCTCCACCACTCTTCTGGCACTGGCCAGCCGGTAATTAAAAACCCCCTGGTCCGGGTGAGTGTCCTCATAGGGAATGGCCGCATAAGATGTCCCCCAGCGCAAATGCTTCATCCTCAACGAAGACGAATGGGAGTCCTTCCGCATTGTCTTCTGGAGTTGGCAAGCCCAAGCTGCCATTCTTGAGACGCCTGTAGAACTCTGTGTGGGCAATGATTCCACCATCTGACATCCGGCCATTCTTCCCCACGTCCACATACAGGAACTCGTAAGTAGCCGACACCACCGCCAACATCACAATACTATTGAACCCCTTGTAGTTGTAATAGTATGACCCCAAGTTGGGTGGTGGGACGATGTGGACGTGTTTCCCATCAATTGCCCCTCCGCAGTTAGAAAAGTCCCACCGCTGGGCAAAGTGGGAGGCCACAGTCTGCCATTCCTGTGGGTTGGAAGGAAACTGTGGAGTCAAACAAGAAAAATAAATTAATCATTTTGCACATAAACATGGAAAGCAGATTAGACACAAACATTCTTGGCCAACATCAGTATAACATTTATTTTAGAGAGTATTTAAAGACAAAGGTATAAGGTCTGCCTATCAGATTTCTCCCCCCCCTCTCATAGGCCATTTTAAAATTTTAGGGGGGAGATGTTTTGGTCAGGAAACCCTCTTCACTTCATTGAGAGATGAATGCCTAAATAATGTGTATTACTTTAGCCAGCCCCTCCTTACTTACACTATTGGCAGCCCACTGGACAGGTAAGAAGTGTTATAATACAAAGAGATAAATATACACTGTACACATTTTAGCACATTTTTTCATTATGCTATTACCTATCAAGATAATAATAGGATACAAAAACTTTTAACATTACCATTTGAAAGTATTCAGGCAGGCCCTTGCACTACATGCTTTGGGGAATTCATCCATAAATATGACCACAAAAGAGGTGGGTATAGTGTGTATGGGTTTGGCAAAGTCAGCAGATAGAGGATTGAGGATAGATAGAGGACTGGTATCAGCTGAGTTAGCAGTTGGGGGGAGGGAGGGTTGCAAATGATTTTGGGACCCAAAAAAAAAAATCTGGCACTCTGCCTTAATTTCAAGCACAAATCACATTCTAACACATTTTAGGGGGTGTTTAGGGTAAAGCACTACTATGGAGTTGACAAAATACATTGTTAATTGAGTAGACGAGTTGGATATAGGCCCAGGAGAGCATGCTGGGGAGGTAAGTGAAGGCAAATATGTATGTAGCGCCCTGCTCCTAATGAGCAGACACTATTTTTTTAAAATTTAAATCAGTTGAAGCTACAGTTTAGGCTCAACGTATTATTTCCTAAATTTAATGGTTTCTGTGTCAGATTGGTTGGACTGTGCAGATTTCCATCTAACCATGGGTGGTGCTGTCATCATTGGTGGATCGAAAAATACAGTCTGGTCAAACACATTGACTACTCGCTGCTCAGAGGCTTTTCGGTGGGAGTGGTTCACACACCGGATATTTCTGGGTAGGGGTATTTAAGGCACAGACGCCATCTTTAGTGGTTCTTGGGTGACTATCGGTTGGTTCTCGCTTCCTGACCCCCCGGGCTCGGGGGGTGGGTTGGCGTTTCCCACCTCATGGCCCTCCTGGCCTGGGAGACTACGAATCCTTAAAGTTCTGCCTTAAGCTTGGCAGACCTAAGGCCTAGCTACTAAAGGAAGGATCAGAGTCTTGGTGGCCTATGGGTCAGAATGATGGTCTCTTTGCTGTTAGGCCTACGGGAAGAAGCAAGGGACTGCAGTGACCAGGGGAGGACTCTTCGGGAGAGGACCGAGCATAAGGCTGGTATCTTAAGGAGAGCCTGGGAACTCAGTCGGAGATGCATCTTGGATTAGTACCACAGTCAGTTCTTTCAAGACTGTACGGTCTGTGGCAGAGACCGTTTAGATCATTCACAATTTGTTCACCCAGAGTCGTAAGGTCTGTGGCAGAGGCCATGTTCAAGCATTGCATCGGCTGCTAGGTCAGTTAGAGGGGCCTATCCGGTGATTGTTGAATCCAGCTGTGGAAGTGTTATTTCGCTGGATGTAGAAATTATCTCCAACCGCAATGTCTAAGGTACCTGAATCCCTCCTCACCCTCTGTCTTTCTATTGCGTATGATGTTACTGAATAAAACTTGGGAAGAAAAAATGACTAAGTGTTGGAGCCAGTGTTTCACCTGAACGAGTGATGAGTTCTCCTAGGATGGACACTGGAAGAAAGGTAACTGTAAGCCCGAAAGAAAATAAATAGCAGTTGCTTCAGGGTGAAGAGATTAAAGTAATAATCTGATACTTGGCACCAGGAGTGAAAACGCTACATGTATGAAGGACAAAAAAAATGTAAAAAATTTCCAGCATGCATGAGGACAAAGGGGACATTCACAGCATATTACAATCATAGTAATTAGGGAATGAGGAAAGAAATACAATACATTATCAAACATTAAATACAATAAAATGTGATGTTAAAGGATAAAAATCTTACCTTAATATAGTCCTTCTGCAGGACCTGGATGATGGCAGAACAGGTCTCCGGGATAATGATCCCCAGAGCCTGGGGGGAGATGCCTGTCGAGAACTTGAGGTCCTGCAGGCTTCTCCCCGTTGCCAAGTACCGCAGGGTGGCGACTAGCCTCTGCTCCGCAGTGATGGCTTGCCTCATGCAGGTATCCTGCCTGCTGATATAAGGGTTCAGCAAAGCCAACAAATGATGAAATACGGGGTCCGTCATCCGTAGAAAATACCTGAAATCGTCAGGATTATTCTCGCGGATCTCACGGAGCAAAGGCATGTGACAGAATTGGTCACGCTGGAGCAACCAATTCTTGGTCCATGAACTCCTCTTTGCCCTGTTCATGGACTGGGCTTGTGTCAAAGTAAGGACCCCAACACCAAGCCCCCGCACATCATGAACTCTAGGATGAGTATGTACACGCAACATGGCTAGAAAACGGTCGGCTGCTCAGAACGAAGTAACAGAACGCACTGAAGAACAGCAAGGCCTGTGAAGAGCAACCTGAAAATCAGTAACGAACGGACAAGAACACAATGACAAGTCAATGGTAACTCGCTGCACATACTGAAGACCAGATACAGATCCACAAGCACAAACTAAACAGCAGAAATATGATCTGAAAACTACAAGTCTGAAAAAGTGCAAATCGTCTCTCACCAAACTTTTACTAACACGAGATCAGCAAAAGGAGCCCAAAGGGTGCCACGCTTGGTACTGAACTGCCCTTTTATAGTCTCGTCGTACGTGGTGTACGCCACCACATTCTTGGAGTTTGGAATTTCCGACAACTTTGTGCGACCATGTGTATGCAAGACAAGTATGAGCCAACATCTGTCAGAAAAAATACATGGATTTTGTTGTCGGAATGTCCGATCAATGTCTGACCGTGTGTACAGGGCATTATACTTTCTTTTTTTTTTCTAACTTTCTTTTTCTGTTTCAATATTTTTATTAATTTCCATCAGTGAAAAACAAAGTAACAATAGAATTTATGTTAATGGCCTGCATGGCCTCGCATAGAACAATGACAGTACATATCAGGTAACATGAATGTGATATGATAGATTGGTTTTAGCTTACCATTGTCAAACCTTTTGAATAGCTAACAATAACAATCAGAAATATATGTAAGAGGAGTAGAGGCAAGTAAATACTAATGTCCTGTACACATGATTGGACATTGATCGGACATTCCGACAACAAAATCCATGGATTTTTTCCGACGGATGGTGGCTCAAACTTGTCTTGCATACACACGGTCGCACAAAGTTCTCAGAATTTCCAAATGCCAAGAACGCAGCGATGTACACCACATACAACGAAACTATAAAAGGGCAGTTCAGTACCAAGCGTGGCACCCTTTGGGCTCCTTTTGCTAATCTCGTGTTAGTAAAAGTTTTGTGAGAGACAATTTGCACTTTTTCAGACTCGTGGTTTTCAGATCATATTTCTGCTGTTCAGTTTGTGCTTGTGGGTTTGTATCTGGTCTTCAGTGCGTGCAGCGAGTTACCATTGACTTGTCATTGTGTTCTTGTCCATTTGTTACTGATTTTCAGGTCGCTCTTCACAGGCCTTGCTGTTCTCCAGTGCGTTCTGTTACTTCGTTCTGAGCAGCCAACCATTTTCTAGCCATGTTGCGTGTACGTCCTCATCCTAGAGTTCGTGCTGTGCGGGGGCTTGGTGTTGGGGTCCTTACTTTGACACAAGCCCAGTCCATGAACAGGGCAAGGAGGAGTTCATGGACCAAGAATTGGTTGCTTCAGCGTGACCAGTTCTGTCACATGCCTTTGCTCCGTGAGATCCGTGAGAATAATCCTGATGATTTCAGGAACTTTCTCCGGATGATGGACCCTGTATTTCACCGTTTGTTGGCTTTGCTGACCCCTTATATCAGCAGGCAGGATACCTGCATGAGGCAAGCCATCACTGCGGAGCAGAGGCTAGTCGCCACCTTGTGGTACTTGGCGACGGGGAGAAGCCTGCAGGACCTCAAGTTCTCGACAGGCATCTCCCTCCAGGCTCTGGGGATCATTATCTTGGAGACCTGTTCTGCCATCATCCAGGTCCTGCAGAAGGACTATATTAAGGTAAGATTTTTATCCTTTAACATCACATTTTATTGTATTTAATGTTTGATATTGTATTGTGTTTCTTTCCTCATTCCCTAATTACCATGATTGTAATAGGCTGTGAATGTCCCCTTTGTCCTCATGCATGCTGGAAATTAAAAAAAAAAAAAAAATGTTTGTCCTTCATACATATTTGCCTTCACTTACCTCCCCAGCATGCTCTCCTGGGCCTATATCCACCTCGTCTACTGAATTAACAATGTATTTTGTCAGCTCCATAGTAGTGCTTTACCCTAAACACCCCTAAAAAGTGTTAAAATGTGATTTGTGCTTGAAATTCAGGCAGAGTGCCAGATTTTTTTTTTTTGGGTCCCAAAATCATTTGCAACCCTCCCTCCCCCCAACTGATAACTGTATTATGACACTTCTTACCTGTCCAGTGGGCTGCCAATAGTGTAAGTAAGGAGGGGCTGGCCAAAGTAATACATATTATTTAGGCATTCATATCTCAATGAAGTGGAGAGGGTTACCTGGCCAAAACATCTCCCCCATCCTAAAATTTTTTAAATGGCCCATGAGAGGGGGGGGGATCTGATAGGTGGACCTTATACATTTGTCTTTAAATACTCCCTAAAATAAATGTTATACTGATGTTGGCCAAGAATGTTTGTGTCTAATCTGCTTTCCATGTTTATGTGCAAAATGATTAATTTATTTTTCTTGTGTGACTCCACAGTTTCTTTCCAACCCACAGGAATGGCAGACTGTGGCCTTCCACTTTGCCCAGCGGTGGGACTTTCCTAACTGCGGAGGGGCAATTGATGGGAAACACGTCCACATCGGCCCACCACCCAACTCGGGGTCATACTATTACAACTACAAGGAGTTCAATAGTATTGTGATGTTGGCGGTAGTTTCGGCTACTTACGAGTTCCTGTATGTGGACGTGGGGAAGAATGGCCGGATGTCAGATGGTGGAGTCATCACCCACACAGAGTTCTACAGGCATCTCCAGAATGGCAGCTTGGGCTTGCCATCTCCAGAAGACAATGCGGAATGACTCCCATTTGTCTTAGTTGCGGATGAAGCGTTTGCGCTGGGGGACAATCTTATGCGGCCATTCCCTATGAGGACCCTCACCCCGGACCAGGGGGTTTTTAATTACTGGCTGGCCAGTGCCAGAAGAGTGGTGGAGAACACGTTTGGAATAATGGCCAGCCAGTTCCGCCTATTTATTACACTGATACACATGGCGGAATATAAACTCAATTACATCATCCTGGCTTGCTGTGTTCTCCACAACTTTTTAAGGAGAAATTCTGTGAATTATGCTGGCTCAATTGGCCTGAAGCCGGAATTAATGTAAATAAACCAAACCTGATGGCTCTTGAAGCTGGCCGTCCTGGCTTGCCCCCCAGAGTGCCCGTGAGGTCCTTCTAAGATACATGGAATACTTTGTGGGTAGGGGGGCCATCAATATGCCAGACAATGTCTGAGACATTTTTTAAAGAAAAATATATTTTAAACTGAACAAATATTTGCTTAGATTTACTGCTTGGCTTTCTTTTAGCTGACCATGACCGAAATTTGGGGAGTCCTGAAAATGGCGTGATTGTGTAAAATTAGAAAGCACTGTTGGGTGTTATTTACTAAAGGAAAATACACTTTGCACTACAAGTGCACTTGAGACTGCACTGAAACTGCACTTGTAGTGCAAAGTGGATTTGCCTTTAGTAAATAACCCCCATTGTCACTGAAAACACCAACTTTACAACAAAAAAATGCTTTTGAGCATTGAAAGAAGAAGCCACACATTGTTGATTTTCAATCTTTTTAATCAAAGCACAATCACATGTGCATTTATAAAAGGAGGTTTTTAAAACAAATCAACATGTTTTTTGTATAACAATTTTTTAGGTCACATTAAAAAGTCGAAATTGCCTTTTAAGGTAAAACAGGCATGTTTAAAACCAACAAGAAATACACAACTCTGGAACTTACAAAGTTCAACTTTTGTAGAAATTGAAGGCAATATCAGACATGAGTATTTATAAACTGTGTTTGATATTGCGTTCAGCAGATGGGGTGAAGTCACCCCTGGAAAAGTCTAATTCTGAAGATGCACACAAATTGCCGAATGTCAACATGTGCTAGCTGCATCATAGGGGATCAAGGGAGTTTTGTGGGTGCAACCCCTTCCTCTCAGCTACTTTATTATTGAGGAAGGGGTTGCACCCACAAAATGCGTACATTGATGGCAGATAACACATGTTGACACACTGTGTGCATCTTCAAAATTTGGCTTTTCTATAATATGTCACAAAATTTTCAAAAAAATGTCAGAAAAACAAGACAGAAATAAGTTAGGGATTTCTAGGGGTTTGAAATTCTCCCTAAAAGATCAATGATGTTCTTCATTCTGTTTTGAACATCATTGATGTTTTTCTTGATGTTTTCCAATCCCAATTCCCTATTACATCCCATTATCGCCCCGATCAGGATCTGGGCACTTTCGCTGGTGAAATGAGCTTCATCTACAACATCACAATCACCTAAAAATATAAAAAAAAACACCATGTATTATAAATATGCCATCATCTATTTCCTTGTCAAAAGAAGTTTATTGAGTATACAATGTTATAAAGATACATAAAGTAAGTTTACAAGGATCTATAAAGTAAGCTCATTGTTTTACAGTAGGGTTTATATAGGTAAATATCATGAAATTTCAAATATTAAACATTGGGTTCACGTAAACCTAAATTAAAGATATATATAATTTCCTTAGTTACTTTTGTAGGTATTTAAATGATTTATACCTACTATACATATTGTTTACAAGTAGAGTGTATATAGGTCAAATAAATTCTGATAATGAGCTTTAATCGTAAGGTGGAGAAAAGGAAAGAGAAAGAAGAAAAAGGGTTGAAAGGTAGAGGTATGGTCCACAAGGTTGTCCCGTTCGTCAGTTTATTATTCTTTTTAGTTCTCTTTGAAGCCTTAGAATGGGTGTCTCTGTAAGTCATTTAATCTGTTACCATGGCAACAGGACAGAGTCATTGAAGTTTGACAGGAACTGTTGTTTTATCCAAGGATGCCAAAGTTTTTCAAATTTTGGAATTTGATTTTGATCGATGGCTACCATCTTAGCATGGGACATTGTATTATTCATTCTGTGAATTGTTTCTGCTAGTACCAATGTAGGAGATTTCCATGCCTTGGCCACTGTTTGTTTTGCAGTCGTTATTAGTTGGATCATAAGTTTGAATTGAGAGAGTGTTAACCATTCCGGTTTTAGATTAAGTAAAGTTAAATATGGATCTGGTTGTATTATTTTTTAAAATATTTTAGATGCAATCACGAAGACTTCCTTCCAGAAGGTTTGGATTACTGGGCACGTCCACCATATGTGTAAATGTGTGCCTATTTCTGGGCATCCTCGAAAACAAAGAGCTGAGGTATTAGGTGAATATTTTGCCACTCTAGCGGGTACAAGGTACCAGCGAGTTAGGACTTTATAATTTGTCTCCAGTGCTAAGATGTTGGGTGAAGATGACTTAGATGTGAGCCATATGTTAGACCAGTCCGTGTCTTCTAAAGTTCGTCCCAGGTCCTCCTCCCACCTCTGAACGTAAGAGGGTCTATTAAGATTTGCTACTCCATATAATTGATTATAAAGTGATGAAATTGTACCTTTAGCAAATGGATCTTTTGTACAGATTGATTCAAAAATGGATAATTGGGATAATGGTGTATCCCCCTTTAGGAATGGTGTATAGAAATTTTTGATTTGGAGATATCTAAATATCTCAGAGTTTGGTAGATCATATTTTTCTCTAAGCAATGGGAATGAAAGGAATGATTTAGATGCTATGAAGTCATTTAGTGTCTGAATGCCTGATGTTGTCCAAGCTTTAAAAGAATTTGGGTAGATCCATGCCGGATAAAAGGCCGGATTTCTGATAAAAGAAAGGAGAGGATTGTGTTGAGATTGTAACTGATATTTGGTTTTTAGTTTATCCCAGAGAGATAAGAAGTGTTTAGTTATGGGATTATGAATTTTAAAGCGGTCTTTAGGATCAAGCCATAATAAATTTGATATTAATAGAGGGTCATTTTCTGAAGCCTCTATAAATACCCATAATGGGATTTCCTGTTTTGCATGGTATTTGGACAGACTGGCCAAATGTGCTGCTCTGTAGTAGTTAGTAAAATTAGGGTATCCCAGGCCTCCTTTATTTTTGGGAAGATGTAGTGTGTGTATAGGTATACGTGGTTTAGAAGAGCCCCATATAAACGAAGTTGCTCTTTTTTGTACTATTCTCAAAAAATAGGAAGGAATTGGAATAGGGAGGACTCTGAATAGATAAAGCAATTTGGGTAGAATAGTCATTTTGATTGCATTAATCTTCCCTATCCAGGATAAAGGAAGTTGCAACCATTGTTTTATTAGATTTGTGATCTGTCTTAATACAGGAGGATAATTGGTTGAGAATAAGTCAGAATGAGATGCTGTTAAATGAATTCCAAGATATGGGATTGATTTTTCTGCCCATGTGAATGGGAGTGCAGCCCTAGCCGGGATCAATTCCATGTTTGTGAGTGAAATATTAAGCACTAGGCATTTCTTAGGATTAATCATAAGGCCGGATAGGGCTGCAAATCCATCAAGAGCTGGTATTAAGTTAGGACCAGAGACCTGTGGTGATGATAGAAAAAGTAATATATCGTCTGCAAATATACATAATTTGTGTGTAATACCTCCTACTTCAATGCCAGTTATAGTTTGGTTTGTTCTGATGTATTGGGCCATGGGTTCGAGTATAAGGGCAAATAATAAGGGAGATAATGGGCAACCCTGTCGGGTACCTCTTTCGATATTAAAGGCTTCAGATTTGTATCCAGCATATTTTATATAGGCTTTGGGTTTATTATATAATGCTTTGATCCATGTTAAAAAGTGGGGTCCAAAACCCCATTTTTGTAATGAATATTGCATATATTGCCAGGATACTGTGTCAAATGCCCTCTTAATATCGAGAGATAGAAAACATAAAGGGATTTTCCGTTTTTTAGCAATATGTGCCAATAACACTGCCCTGCGTATATTATCGCCTGCCTGTCTATTTGGCATGAAGCCTACTTGATCTCTATGTATTAATTTTCCTATAATGCTATTAAGGCGTTTTGCTATTATTTTTGCTAATAATTTAATATCGAGGTTTAACAGAGAGATAGGCCGATAATTCACACAGGAAGTATCATCAGAAAGGGGTTTTGGGATCATACAAACAATTGCCATTAGTGTTTCTTGCCGAAAAGAATGTCCACCTAGAAGTTTGTTAAAAGTTTCAGTGAGAATGGGAGAGAGTATTTCTGAGAATGTTTTATAGTATAAAGCCGAGTAGCCGCCTGGGCCTGGTCTTTTGTTAAGTTTTAGGTCTTTTATGGCGTTAGCAACTTCATCTATAGTTATAGGCTCATCCAAACTGCTTTTTTGATTCTGAGATAACTCAGGTAAGGTTATTTTTGAGAAGAAGGATTCAGCCTCTGTAGGATTAAATTCATTGTTTGTCTTGTATAAAGTTGCGAGATGTGAGTGAAATTTATGGACTATTTTAACTGGATTACAAGTGTAAACATTTTTTGATAATTTCAAACATATTGGTTTGAAAGATTTGTTAGTTGAATTTAATGCCCGAGCCAAATATGTACCTGGTTTGTTTGTATTCATGTAGAAATTGTGTTTGGAGCGTTTGAGGGATTTATCAACTGACTCAGTGAGAAATAGATCGTATTCCAATCTAGATTTTTCCAGATGAGATTTTGTACTCTGAGATGGATTATCTTGAAATGATATGTAGGCTGCATTAAAATTGAGTTCTAGTTTTTTTGCTAGATTTTTGCGTTCCCGTTTAAATAGTGCCATTTGTCTTTGTATTGTACCACGCAAGACAGGCTTATGAGCTTCCCACAGTGTTATTGGGGAGATGTCTGTTGTATTATTAATTGATATGTATTCCTTTAAAGCTTGTTCAATGGCCATCTGATGTAGTGGGTGTTTGAGCATTATGTCCGGTAAGTACCACGTTGGGTCATGCGCTTTTGGTATGGCTGAGGCTATAGTAGTGTATACTACATTATGGTCAGACCACGGAATCGGAATTATATCTGATGCAATAATTTCTGGTATCATTCCTATTGTTAGAAAAATATGATCTATTCTGGTGAAGGTTTGATGAGGGTGCGAGAAATAAGTGAATTTCTTTTTCATTGGGTTACTTTCTCTCCACGAATCTACCAGATTGTATTTGGAAAGAAGTTGAGAAAAAGGTAATCTAGAGGTTATTTTGGATGGTGTAAAAGTTGATTTATCTAGAAATGGGAGGAGGACCTGGTTCGAATCCCCACACATTATCACTGTTCCTATTTTGTGTGTATTAATCACTTGTAATATATGTGAGAGGAATGGTGTAGGTTGTTTGTTAGGAGCGTAGTAGGAAATCACTGTGATTGCTTTATCCATTATATAACCCATGAGTATCAGGTATCTACCTTCTGAGTCTTTAATTTCTGATGATAAGGTGAATGGTGTGGATCGGTGAAATGCAATTAGAGTTCCCCTTTGCTTGGTACAGGCAGAAGCCATGTAAATTTGTTGATAAAAAGGAGAAATATATTTTGGAGTAGAATCTTTGGTGAAGTGTGTTTCTTGGAGGCATACTATGTGAGCCTTCTTGTTATGGAAAGTACGGAAGGCTTTGGTCCTTTTTTGAGGGACATTTATTCCCTGAACATTCAGGGAAAGTATAGATCAAATAGTTTTGACTTACTTTTTGTTATGCAGAGCTGACTGCACAGATCAACCTGTGTGGACTGAAGAGATAAATAGATAGAAAAGAAACCAGTGAATTCTGGAGTAAAGAGTAAACAAAAAACATATGAGATTAGATGATACATTGTATAAATTATTTTTTGCAAGTAATCACAATTTACCCGTGAAAGAGAATAAATATCTCTCTCAGGGGAATAAGTGCCTTCGTCACACGCCCACATAATATGGTTGGGAGAATGAGGAGGGCTAATGGGGGTACACGGATCTTCCGCTTACAGGAGAGAAGTGCTATGTCAAAAGACATCAAAATGATGTTTAATTGGAGTGCAGAATATAGTTTTTGTTGAAATTATTTATTCCAGGGTGGTTGTATATGGTTAGTCTTGCCCTAGGCTAAATAATTCAGTTAGAAAGGTACTGTTAATAACTTTGGTATTGATGAAGATAGTTTGAATTATTTTGGGATTTTAACCCTTTTAGAGTAAACAATTACATATTTTATTCATATGTAACTGTTTAGATATGTTAATTCATAAAATTGAGGTTGTATTGCTTCAGATTAGAATAAACAAAAACATAATTCTAGAAACTAGTTAGGTAATAATATATTTGTTTTAAGAAAAGAAAGAAAAAAGCTTCCATTACTTCTGGATTATTGAACATATTTGTCCTAAAAAGTAATAAATCTATTGTTATTACCTGATAATATATAACTGAACAAGAATTTCCTTATTTCACTTATATATTCTAAGGCTATATGAATCAGAAGTAATAAGAAATATAACTGGAATGTAACATGATCCCACACAGTGTGTGACTATCAGAATGCAGTTACATTCAGTTATAAATATAGGTTTTTTATAGAGAACCATCTCTTAGTATAATAAATGAAGAGATATCAGGAATTAGGATGTCAGTCCATTGAATCTTCTTGGTCCATGGATGATGTGGCATAACGGCCTCTTTTGTGAGAATGATGATTCCCATTTTGTTCTGAAATTTTCTGGGTGCTGCCTGAAGGTGAAGATGATGCCATTCTTCTGCGTGTGGGAGTGTTGCTGCTTGTGGGTTCTGTCAGATTTAATTTTAAAAGGGTTTGTTGTAGTTCATCTGCTGATCTGCTTCTGTAAATTGTACCTTGGTAGTTAAATCTGACTGAAAAGGGGAAGCCCCATTGATACATAATGTTGTGGCGTTGCAGTTCCATTAGTTGGGGTTTCATGGATCGTCTTTTAGTAATAGTAAGTTGGGATAGGTCAGCAAAAATTTGATAATTGTGTCCTTGAAAATTAAGTTCCTTTTTTTCTCTTGCAGCAATTAGTATTTGTTCTTTCGTTCTGTAATAATGAAATTTTGTGATTATATCACGTGGGGGTCCATCTTTCTTTTTGGCTGTGAGGGCTCTGTGTACTCTGTCCAGTTCTAAACGTTCAATAGGGATATCTGGCTTTAGTTCTTGTAATAGAGCGGTAATAGTAGATTGCAGGTCTGTCACAGTTTCAGGTATTCCCCTTATGCGCAAGTTTGAACGTCTGGCTCTATTTTCCTAATCTTCGAGATTAGTTTGAAGTATTAAATTCTCTTTTTTTAATTGTTCCAATTCTGTTATATTTTCTTGGGTTGTAATTTCAATTTCATCCATTTTTATTTCTAAGGCTGCGGTGCTTTTTCCCAGCTCTCTTATTTCTTTGGTTAGGCTTTTTGTTATTTGGTCTGAGGTTTGTTTTAAAGCCTTATGAAGCATCTTTTCAAATTGTAATAATATTACTGGGGATGCTGAGGAGGCTTGTGGAGAAGTTTGTGAGAGGATTTGTTCTGTATCTGACTCAAATGGAGAGTCTTGCTGTGACATTTTCTGTCTGTGAGAGCGCCCTGATGCTGTATCTTGTGAGGTGACTGGAGCTGCTTCAGCTGCAGTGAGTGCCTGTGAGCTCTTTGTGAGGTGATTTTTATTTCTGCCACGGTTTCCTCCCAGTACCAAATTTCCTGCCCAAACTTTCACAGTTTGTTCCCTGGGGTAAAAAGTTTCAAATGGATACCTTTTGAGCCTGCAGGCTCCGCTTTGTCCTTCTCTTCTCTCCTCAGCGGTGTGGAGCACTAACAATGCATGTCTGCTCCGCTAGGCTCCGCCTCCTGCCCCCGCCGCCATCATCTATTTCTTACTTGAAGCTGTGGTCACAGACACTCACCTGTTGTGGTGACTATTTCCACAACGTCTCCCTCCTCCTCCTCTGGTTGTGTTTGTGGGATTTCCCCTTCTTCCTGAGGTGGGGGTTCTGTTGTCTCCTCTGATGAGTGGTGTCCTCCGAGTCTTTTCTCCCCTATGTAAAAAAAAATAGGTATACTTAGCACACAGATATTTGATGGCAAAAATAGGAATATGAAACATTGCATGGAAGTGGGGTACAATTGTCTGTTTTCACAGAGTTGCAAGATGAATAAATATTTTTTTCCTTTGTCAAGCTTGAATACTTACCTGTTTTGTACAAGCTTCACAGATGGAGACACCCCTATAGTATACACTGGAGCACATGTGTGGGCCCCCTAATAAAAAAGGTGTTCTGGTGTCCCATACTAGTGCTCCAGCGTCCAGATGTGTAAACAGCTGCTGAGTGTCCTCTCCTTACACAGAATCTATTTTGCATTTCATTCTAGTTACAAACCCATCTAGACAACAAACTTATTTTAAGAGAAGTAGGCCAGAAAAAATGTATTGAAATGCATCTGGACAAAACATGGTGTTTTATTGGCCGAACGAACAATGTTTCCTACGAATTAATAATGTGTTCATGAACATGAAAGTTGCCATTTTAAACTGTACAACAGTATAAAGAAAAGCACATGGAGCAGCACGAACGTAATAAAAATAAAGAATAGGAACACAGGAAAACTACTTACTTTTTTGCAACATTCTTCTGATCCTTCTATATTGATCGTGCTCCCTTAATTTGAGGCTGACCATCGCTTCCTCAGTTGATCCTTGGATCGCCGTACCCCAAAATTCTTCTGCAGACTCTTCACAACTTTAATCATGATCTTGGCCTTTCTGACATTGGGGTTGAGGTAAGGTCCATACTTCCCATCATAGTCGGCCCTCTTCAGTATGTCGACCATCTCCACCATCTCAACAAAGGACATATTTAATGCCTTAAATCGTCTCCTCCGGGATCATGATGTTTCTGGCTCTGGGCTTTCCTCCTCCTCCTCCTTGTTGCTGTAATTAGCATGCACCTGCTCTGTCTCCGCCATGTGCTCTTTCCCACTGCGCCGAATTAGAAGGGGCGGGGAATAGACTAGAAAGAACGTCAGGGGCGGGCGGAGTTTCACGCATGCGCAGTGTATATAAAGCGTAACACGAGGAAGGAGTATAGGAAGCGCCGATCGTGATAACAAAGGTAACATTTAAACTTGGGCCTATACTGCTTAGAGATTGAGGCCTATATTGGGACAACATATAAAAAAGAAACCCAGTATTACTACCATGGTTCAAACAAGTGGCTACTTTGGCAGCAGAAAATCTAAACCACTTGGTTCCAAAGAGTACAAAATTTATTGATTATACTAATATCGATACAATTCACTGCATTATAAAGTTAATGAAAGGTGTAAGACAACTCCACATGTTATGCTCTCTGGGTCCCATCCATAGGGGGGATAACCCAGAAAGAGCTGAATGTATACAGACACAGAAAAACAAAACCAACACATACACAGCACTAAAAAGACAATTGGACAAAAACCACTCCCACACACACACACAGACAGTCCGGACAGCAGCCTAAAGCTTATTCACAGGAAAAATGCCAGCTATATTGCATGTAAGTTGGATTTATGGCGTTTCGCTAAATTGGTAGGCGTAGCTTCATCTGGAACAGTAAGTCCAGATGAAGCTACGCCTACCAATTTAGCGAAACGCTTTGACGTCACAGCGGTCATGTGACGCCGACCTATGCTGTGCTCCCAACTGTGGGAACTACTAGGAAGGATATGGGACCAGCGCAACCTTGCATCAGAAAAAACGCATAGCGTGCCCCAAACAAATGAGCGGTTGTGGCCAATAGGTCCAGGAAAACGAAGGCTAATCTAAAAAACTCAGGCCATTGAGCTGACCAATGGGACACTAAACTAAGAAGGGGATCAAATACCCAAGACAATCAACAGAGTGGTAACGTATCTACACACTTTATTGTACGTTTGCCCCCACTGAGTTAGAAAACGACTTTGTTGAGTGATGAAAAAACAATTGCCTGATGTGATTACACAGTAGCAATAACATTAACATCATATCTGTGTGGGAGCTCCTTTTCTGAAAGGATTCTGTATTGCTCACATCAGTCTCAACTACACTCCAGGTGGACTTCCCCTTGGAGTTCATTATACTATGCACGAAGCCCCTTCCTTTGTTTAGTCTGAGGAAGAGATATTTGACCAATAAACCGGATGATCTGCTGTTGGTCAATTTAAGGACTGTTTTCTCTGCATAGGAAATAATAATTGGCCCTTAGCATTTTGAATCGCTCAGCCAGTGATCCCATTCAACTTATCCTTACCTTTTTCCATCTAGGAGAAACTTTTTGTACACGAGTATATACCAATTAACTTTTTATATCCCCCGGGGGCTATTCACAGGAAATCTGC
Organism: Aquarana catesbeiana; assembly: GCF_042186555.1. NCBI lineage: Eukaryota > Metazoa > Chordata > Amphibia > Anura > Ranidae > Aquarana > Aquarana catesbeiana. The sequence continues at coordinate 368,477,764 of NC_133326.1, read as the reverse complement.
ACAACTTGGTGATTCAATATGGTCATGCCATAAATCCAACTTACATGCAGGCATTTTTCCTGTGAATAAGCTTTAGGCTGCTGTCCGAACTGTCTGTGTGTGTGTGTGGGAGGGGTTTTTGTCCAATTGTCTTTTTAGTGCTGTGTATGTGTTGGTTTTGTTTTTCTGTGTCTGTATTTCCTTTAGAGGGGAATATGTCCAGGATAAAGCGGTACTTTGATGTATTCTGCCCAGGGTTCCCAGGTTGATTCAAATGCCGCGTACACACGATCGGAATTTCCGACCACAAATGTTCGATGTGAGCTTGTTGTTGGACGTTCCGACCGTGTGTAGGCTCCATCGGACATTTTGTGTCAGAATTTCCGACAACAGATGTTTGAGAGCTAGATCTCAAATTTTCCGACAACAAAATCCATTGTCGTAACTTCCAAGCATGTGTAGACAATTTCGACGCACAAAATTCCACTCATGCTCTGAATCAAGTATGAGACGGAAGCACTCGGTCTGGTAAAACTGGACATAGCACATTCACCACACTGCACATTTTTAAATCTTTTAATGCAGCGCATTCTCTTCTTTAGAATGATAGAATAATGAAGTTGTTTTGCTGCTGATATTCACACAGAGTTCTGACAAACTTATTTATTTATTGTTTCTCGTGATCTCCTGAAAAATCTTTATTTTTTTTTCGCCAGATCTCCAGAATAATGTTTCTATTTTTTTTATAGTGATGTCCTTTTTTTATCAAGATCTCCTTATTTTTTTTTTTTTTAATGTTTTTTTTCTAGTGTTCTCCATAATATTTTTTGTCATTTTGTGTGTCAAGTTACCACAACACCATTATTATCTTATACTTATCTTATCTTATACTTATCTTATCTTATCTTATCTTATCTTATCTTATCTTATCTTACCTTATCTTATCTTATTTTTATAAAAGTATACCTTTTTTTATTCACATAGGGAAGGAAAGACTCGGGACATTAGAGCACACCAGGGACCCCCAACCTCCTAAAGAAGGGGAAGTCACCACACCACAACCTGAGGATGTGGAGGGAGGAGAGGTTCATAACGTGGTTGAAATAGTGACCACAACAGGTGAGTGTCTGAGACCACAGCTTCAGGTAATAGATGTATGCCTGCATATTTATAATACATGGTGTGTATTTTTATTTTAGGTGATGTGGATGTTGTGGAAGAAGAAACTTTTTTCACAAGTGCAAGTGCTCACTTTTTCATAGGGGAGATCATGGTGTGCAATCGTTATTTAGAAAAGATAAAGGAAAACATCAATGATGTTCAACAAAAAATGAAGAACATCATTGATGTTTTAGGCAGAAATCTAACTGTGTAATGAAGAGGGGGACAGTAGACCCAGCTCATAGGTTGCTTACGGTGGGCCGAAAAGTTAATAAAGGAGGGAAGGCCTGAGAGAGCGTAAACAACTATAGCAAGACATGGATTATGTCTGTCAGCCAGGAATACCAGTCTGTGTTAATATAAGGGGTAACTGAGACACTTAGTTAAAGTAGTACGTTATGGTGCACGGTCAGGATCGTATGGACAATTTGTCCAATTGTGTGGTATCCTGAGTGTCCCAGACACGGAAACGATATAGTGGAGAGGACCCCTGTTCATAGAGAGTGTAAGAGAGATCCCCATAGTAGGGCCGCGGAGGAGATGCCAGACAAGAACACCGGAGGAAGAACCAGAAGAACCAGAAGAAGAAGAAGATGGAGGAAGAAACCGAAGGAAGATAGAAGATAGAAGAAAGAAAAAAGAAGAAGCATTTAAATAAAGGAATTGTCAAAAACTGTCTTTTGTAATTTTTAACATTTTTGACAGTTTTTTAGTGAAACGGTAGGGGTACAGTACCCCCTTACCATTTCACACAGGGGGGAGGGCCGAGATCTGGGGGTCCCCTTGTTAAAGGGGGCTTCCAGATTCTGATAAGCCCCCCACCCGCAGACCCCCACAACCACCGGCCAGGGTTGTGGGGATGAGGCCCTTGTCCTACCCCAAAGCACCCTCCCAATGTTGAGGGCATGTGGCCTGGTACGGTTCAGGAGGGAGGGGGGGCCGCACTCTCGTCCCCCCCTCTTTTCCTGCGGCCTGCCAGGTTGCGTGCTTAGATAAGGGTCTGGTATGGATTTTTGGGGGGACCCCACGCCGTTTTTTTAAAATTTTGGCGCAGGGTTCCCCTTAAAATCCATACCAGACCTGAATTGTCTGGTATAGATTTTGAAGGGGACCCCATGCCATTTTTTTTTAAATTTTGGCCGGGGTTCCCCTTAATATCCATACCAGACCTGAAGGGCCTGGTATGAAATTTAGGGGGACCCCACATCATTTTTTTTTAAATTTTGTCCGGGGTTCCCCTTAATATCCATACCAGACCTGAAGGACCTGGTATGGAATTTAGGGGGACCCCCCCATCATTTTTTTTTTTTATTTTGGTTCGGGGGTTCCCCTGTGGGGAATTCCCATGCAGTTTTTATCAATGAACTTCTATGTGTATTGTCGGTCCGGCAATTCATTAGTAGCCGCAGGTAGTTTTAAATGACTTTTTTTCCTTTGAAATGTCATTTTGCTGTCAGACTGTTCTAAACACAGGAAACATGCGCCCCTTTACAGGCATACTATAGACACCCCCCAGGTACGAAATTTAAAGGGATATTACACTTTTATTGTTTCACTTTAAGCATTATTAAAATCAGTGCTCCCGAAAAAATGGCCATTTTTAAAACTTTTTTTGCATTGATCCATGTCCCCTGGGGCAGGACCCAGTTCCCCAAACACTTTTTATGACAATACCATGAATATAAGACTTTAAAATTAGCACTTTTGATTTCTCCCATAGACTTTTAAAGGGTGTTCCGTGGCATTCGAATTTGCCGCGAACACCCCAAATTGTTCGCTGTTCGGCGAACTTGCAAACAGCCGATGTTCGAGTCGAACATGAGTTCGACTCGAACTCGAAGCTCATCCCTAGTATAAACATAATAAGGCGTTGCATATGTTTGGGAGCCCCTGGTCCAGGGAAGTTGAGTAGCACTATTTGGGGGAATTGTTGTATGGGAAGGCCAGAAATTTTCCGGAGTATGTGGAAGATTTTGTTCCATACGCTGCTAATGTTGGGACATTCCCACCAAGTATGCAACATTGATCCCTCATGTCAACAATTACGGAAGCACAGGGGGGAAGAAGATGGGTATATTTTAGCAAGTCGCAGCGGAACAAGATACCATCTCATTAAGACTTTCAAATTTGCTTCCACCATTATGTTTAGGATCCCCTGGGAAGTCGATTTAGAAGCCCCATGCCAATCTGTTAAGCTCCAGGTTTGTCCCAGATCTTTCTCCCATGCAAGCATGAATGGAGTCTTAGAATCTACCATAGCAAGTGCCCAATAGATCACGATATTCCTCCCCGCTGCTCCATGGCTTGTCCACACCAGAGTTCATATTCTGTGAGTGTTAATGGGTCAGGTTTTGTCGTCCATAATGTATGGATAAAGAGGAAAATTTGGTGATGTCGAAATATTTCGGAGGTTGACATGTCAAGTTTGCTTACACAGTGAGCAATAGAGAGGGGGCCAGAGGAGTTGACAAAGTGACCGATTCTATATAGTCCTTTATCAGGCCACCATTTAAATGCTATAATGTCCCTACCTGGGGGAAATAGGGGGTTGCAGAAGAGGTGTGAGAGTGGGTGCCACTTGGAGATTAAATGTGGGTTGTGCTTGAGAGAGTCCCATGTTACTAAAGAGTGGGAGAGAGTAGGGACCATAATTGGTCCCTACTCTCAAGCCACCATTTAAATGCTATAATGTCCCTACCTGGGGGAAATAGGGGGTTGCGGAAGAGGTGTGAGAGTGGGTGCCACTTGGAAATTAGATGTGGGTTGTGCTTGAGAGAGTCCCATGTTACTAAAGAGTGGGAGAGAGTAGGGACCATAATTGCGGGTCTGGATTTAGGGGAGTAGCAGAGAAGAAAATCTAGTGTAAAGTGAGGGATCACTTGTCTTTCCATGTGGACTCAATCTAGATGGGCCGACTTGGAATAGATTGTCGAAAGCTGGGTGAGTTGGGCCGCCTGGTAATACCAGAGAAGATTCGGAAGGCCTACTCCTCCCCTACGCCTATTTCGGTATAGGGTCCTCTTTGCAATTCTATGTCCCTTGGCCCCCCAAATAAATCTAAGAATTTTGGATTGGAATCTCTTGAGTTGGTCCCACCGGATTGGAATAGGAAGCGACCTAAAAAGATACAGAATGCGTGGCATTAGAGTCATTTTGACAGAATTAACCCTGCCCAGCCAAGAGAGCCCCAAATTGCCCCAATGTTTAAGATTCTCCTCTAGTTTGCAGAACATCGGGGGGTAATTGGCCTCATATAAGCTGTCCACTGCGGCAGCCAGATTGACACCCAAGTAAGGTATAAATGAGTCACTCCATATGAATTGGAATTTATCCTTCAAACGTGTGACTAGGTGTTCAGGAAGGTTTACATTCAAAGCCATAGATTTTGAATAGTTAACTTTGAGACCTGCCACATCTCCAAAGGTATCTAGTAGTTTGCATAAATTAGGAAGTGAGATTAAGGGAGAGGTGATAAAGAGTAGGATGTCGTCCGCAAAGAGGGCACATTTGTGAGTTTGCGGGCCACACTGAACTCCGTGTATATCCGGGTGATCTCTAACACAATGGCCAGCAATGGCCAGCGTTTCGATGATAATAGCGAAGATTATAGGGGATAAGGGACATCCCTGTTGCATGCCTTTAAATATCAGAAAAGAGTTGGAGTAAAATCCTTGCAAGCGTATTTTGGCTACAGGGTTTGAGTAGAGGGCTCCTATTACGTTCATAAAGGTTTGTCCAAACTCCCAGCGATGCAAGATAGGTGTAAGGAAGGACCAGGATACAGAATTGAATGCCTTTTGCAGGTCTAGTGAGAGCAGGAAGACTGTTTGAGGGGGTTTGCCATCCCACCTGGACCTTAGAAGAGAGATAATGTCAAGTGCTCTCCGAATTTGGTCGGGGCCTTGACGTCCCCGTATAAAGCCAACCTGGTCCTTGTGGACGTAAAGACTAATGAAGGAAGAAATACGGTCTGCCATAATTTTGGTGAGAATCTTAAGGTCGTTATTTATTAAAGGTATGGGGCGGTAGTTAGCTACTAAACTGGGGTCCTTGCCTGGTATGGGGAGTACTGTGATGAAGGCTGAGTTCAGGGATTCATTGAGTTGGGTTCCCTTACGTATCTGATTAAAGAAACTAGCCAGGTACAGGGCTAGGAGAGAGGTAAAGTGTTTATAGTATGGAACCGAGAATCCGTCTGGGCTGGGAGCAGAGTGGTTTTTTAGATTCTTAATCACCTGCGTAACTTCCTCGACTGTTATCAGTTCCTCCAGCCTATCTCTATGGTGGTCCTTAAGCTCAGGAATTTTGATTGAGTGGAGAAAGGTTTCTAAGGTGTTTTCTTGGGACACTTGTCTATCATTATTATATAGTTTCTTGTAAAAGTCGTGGAAAGCTTCCATGATCTTATGGGGGTTTTGGGAGTAGTTATTACTTCCTATCTTGATTTTAGGTAAGATGTGTGTCTTCAGTTTAGGAGTCAACCTGGCTGCCAATATGGACCCCGCTTAGTCCCTTTGATAATAGAAGCAGGCGTTACTCCATCGTAGGCTTTTCTCTGCAATCGGCGTTAGAGCTAAATTCAGAGCCGTGCGTGCAGCGTCTAGTCTCTCCATGGGAACAGAAGTTGGGTCCCTTTTATGTTGTTTGTTAAGGAGCAAGAAGTCCTTTTCGAGTTTTTCTATATCCGACTCACGTGCTTTTCGTAGCCTTGAAGTCATTTGAATTAGCTTTCCTCTAAGGGTAGCCTTATGGGCTGCCCACAGCATAGTTGGAGAAATGTCCCCAGTGTCATTCAAGAGAAAGTATTCTCGGATGTTTTGTTCAATCTCATTAACATGGGTCGGATTACTAAGAATCGAAGCGTTGAGTTTCCAACAGGGACTCTTTTTATGTCTTAAGGGTCGCCCCATTATCAAGAAGAGAAGAGGGTGATCCGACCAGGCAGAGTCTTTTATATAGGATTTAGACACTGCAGGTATATCAGAGGTGGAAATAAAGAAGTGGTCAATTCTGGTAAAGGAATTGTGGGGGTTTGAATAGTGAGTGTAGTCACGTACAGTTGGGTTAACTTCCCTCCAGATATCCACTAATCCATGTCTGTAGATCTGTTTAGCTACCTTAAGGCTCTGCCTGGTGGGACGGATACGTCCCTTACCCAAGGGGCCAGATTTGTCTAGTCCCATGTCAAATGCTATGTTGGAGTCTCCTCCATATATGACAGTACCTTCAGTCAGAGGATTCAAGATGCGAAATAGGAAAGCAAAGAATTGGGATTGGCCCCTGTTCGGTACATAATATGACACCAATCAGTAGAGGTGGTTATCAATGAGCCCCTTAACAAGTATGAATCTCCCCTCAGGGTTCTTGAATTTAGAGATGAAGGAGAACTGGCAGTTACGAGAGAAAAATATAGCTACCCCCTTGGTTTTCATGTCCGCACTGGCAAGATGGAATTTAGGAAATTTGGTATGTATGTAGGAGGGGTTATAGGAGCGAGGTAAGTGTGTTTCTTGGAGGAAAAGAATATCATTTTTTTGGGCTATGGTAATATTGAGAGATTTTCCTGCGTTTAACAGGTGAGTTCATTCCCTGAACATTGTGTGTGGCAATGCGCAGGGAAGGGTTTGGTGTGGTAGTGTCAGCCATGGAGCAGCAGAAGAGAGAACACCAATGAGTACCAGTCACCTACCTTCAGGCCGTCATCGGATGTGGAGGATGGCATTGTAGGATATTTAATTGCATTGTTGTAAGGGATTCTGGAGGGGTCCAAGCTCAACCGGGTCACTAACTAAGGGAGAAGAAAACTTAGTGCGGGGAAAGAGAAGAGGTTGTAGATGAAAAAGATAAAGAAACATGGTGATAACTACAGAGAAGCAGTGGTGAAAATCCACTCTTCTCTTACGTACACACATAATGTCCCTCTATAAAGAGGGAACGTCCTGTCCAGGAGAAAGGAAAATTCCGCTTCTCCTGGGGTCAGGAGGTGGTGCATGAGTACTGCTCCAGACACAGCGCCCCCCCATATCAAACTAGTGAGGGCTAAAAAACAGGAGGCAACAACTGAAACATCTGTAAAGGAGATAACCACAGTAAGAACACATTAAAGCATTAATACAATTTGAGGTGAGTCAAGTGCATGGCTCGAAAAAAAAAAAAAAGGGTGGGGGAGGAGAGTGAGATCTGGAGGCTGGTAAGTTGGGGAGGAGGTGAGGAATAAAGTATCTGAAAGTCCAGATAAAGAACCAGAGGGGAGGGGGAGTGAAGGACCAAGTGAGATCAGTATGTTAAGTCCCGTGGCAGTGCAACAGATTAGCCAATGTCCTAGAGAGAATGAAGAGCGCTGTCCAAGTGCATCACATTGGTGTGGTGTGAGAGCTGGAGCATCAGGACATTACAAAGCACGGCCTGGTGATGTCATGCAACATCACACAGCGTGATTACTGAAATACATTGTGACTTCTGTGGGCAGGGTCTCACATGTAGAGTTGATCACCGATACGGCTTCTCCCATGCAGGATAAGAAGATGCACTTGGGTATAGGAAGAAGGCATTAAGGAAAAATGTGAGGATAACAGTCTGAGGGCCCGGAGAGGGATTCCAGGACATCAGTAAAGGATAAGGAGTGGTCATCATCGGTAGTGCAGGGTTCTCAGGGGCTAGACCCGAACAAGATGGTAAGGCGAGGCAACAGCAAGTGTAGTGGCTCCAGTTCATGTGAGTCGTCCATCCTTAGCTTTTTTAGTTTTAGGTTTTTGCCACTGTGAGTTAAGATGGCTCGGGGGGTGGTCTCTTGGAGGAGATGGATGAGGCGGTTTGCATTGGGGATGGAGGGTCCCTGGGTATTATGCCGAGCTTCTGCAGTAATTCCTCTCCCTCAGGAAATGTGGAGAATCTGTATGATTGTTGTTAACCTCAAATTTTAGGCTGAAGGGAAACAGCCACCAGTATTTGATATTCTGCTGAGTCAGAGCTGTTAGCAGTGGTTTGAGAGCCCGTCTCCTTTGGATTGTAGAGGGGGAGATGTCGGCAAAAAGCTGGATCGGGTGCCCCATGATTTGGAGTTGGGAGGCTGACCTAGCCCTTTTCATAACATCTTCTTTCACCGCATAGTAGTGAGGCTTAACAAGGATGTCACAGGGGAGTCCATCAGCTTGTGGGGGCCCTAAGACCCTGTGGGCTCGGTCAAGTTCAGCTCTGTGGGGGCGAATGTCAGGGATAAGTTCTTTGATGAGAGAATTGACTGCAGCAGGAATATCTGTGATTGATTCGGGTAAACCCCTAATTCTAAAATTGTATCGTCGAGACCTGTTCTCGAGGTCATCAATTTTAGCCATGGCGGCATCCAATTGAGTATGAATGTTCTGTATGCGGTCCATGTTTTGGTCAGTGCTAGGCTGTGTGTGGAGAGATCTCTGGCTGTGTAGCCTCGTGAGGCGGCCATTCCACCGCCAACTTGGCTATCTCGGCCAGCTCTGTGGCAGAGAGGAATCGGGTCTCCTAAGTGCACCTGGGTGTTCCCGAGGACAGAGGAATGTGCCTGATGGTATGCCCGCTCAACAGCCGCTATCGCGGGTAGTGATCAGCCACTGCCTCCGGCTATAGGAAGTGCTGTATGTCTGGAGCGGGACGGAGCTCTGACACTAGGTGTCCATCAGCCAGAGCCCCGCGCATGCGCCTTCAAGGATGATTATTTTTAACATGAATTCATTTACATACATTAATAACAAAAACAATGTGTGTGTGTAGCAGACCCACAACAGAATAGTTAGCTGAAGAAGAGATTGTCACCTCATGTATAAAATAAATTAAGTTTGCACTATTTAAGAAAATGGCCAAAGAGAAAAGCCCATTGGAGAATCTAGGAGACAGCTAAAAGAAACACAAGCAGTAAATCAAATGAAATATTATTTCAGTTTAAAATAAAAATGTATTTTTAAAAATGTTTCTCAAACATTTGCTGGCATATCAATGGCCCCCCTACCCGCAAAGTACTCCAGATATTTTTGTCTGACTTCGCTGACACTGTGGGGGGGCAAGCCAGGACGGCCAGCTTCAGGTGCCGTCAGGGTTGGTTGATCTGGAAAGCCAGCCTCAGGCCCAACTGAGGCCACATAGTTAGTAGCATTTTTTCTTAGAAAATTGTGCATAATGCAGCAGGCAAGGACTATATGGTTGAGTTTATATTCCGCCATGTGGATTGGAGTCAGGAATAGGTGGAACCGGCTGGCCATTATGCTGAAAGCATTCTTCACCTTTATTCTGGCTCTGGCCAGCCAGTAGTTAAAAACTCTCTGGTCCGGGGTGAGGGTCCTCATGGGAAATTGCCTCATCAGATGTTCTCCTAGCCCAAACGCTTCATCAGCGACGAAAACAAACAGAAGACCAGCCACGTTGTCTTCTGCAGGTGGCAAGCCCAAGCCACCATTCTGGAGCCATCTGTAAAACTCCATCTGGGCGATAACTCCACCATCCGACATCTGGCCATTCTTCCCTATGTCCACATACAAAAACTTGTATGTTGCCGACACCACCGCCAACATCACAATACTATTAAACCCCTTGTAATTATAATACCCCCCAAGTTGGGGGTGGGATGATGTGGACATGTTTCCCATCGATTGCCCCTCTGCTGTTGGGAAAGTCCCACAGCTGGGCAAAGTGGGATGCCACAGTCTGCCATTGCTTTGGGGTTGAAGGAAACCGTGCAGTCAAAGAAGAAAAAAAATTAGTACTTTTGCACATAACATTGCAAGCAGATTAGACACGAACATTCTTGGCCAACATCAGTATAACATTTATTTTAAGGAGTATTTAAAGACAAAAGTATAAGGTCCACTTATCAGATTCCTCATCTCCTTGATGGCCCATTGTAACAAAATTTTGGGGGGGAGATGTTTTGGACAGGTAACCCTCTCAACTTCATTGAGAGTTGAATACATACATAATAATGTGTGTTACTTTGGCCAGCCCCTCCTTACTTACACTATTGGCAGCCCAATGGACAGGTAAGAAGTATCATAATACAAAAATATGAATACACACCGTACAAACTGAAGCACATTTTTACATTCTGCAATTACCTATCAAGATAATAGAACAAAAGTTGAAACAGAACCATTTGAAAGTATTCAGGCAGGCCCTTGCACTACATGCTTTGGTGAATTAATCCGTAAATCTGACCACAAAAGAGGTAGGTATAGTGTGTATGGGTTTGGCAAAGTCAGCATATAGAGGATTGGTATCGGTTGACTTAGCGGTTGGGAGGGAGGGAGGGTTCCAAATGAGTTTGTGCCCCCCAAAAAAAGCCTCTTGCACTTTGCATGAATTTAAGGACAAAAATAACATTTGTACACATTTTAGGGGGTGTTTAGGGTAAAGCACTACAATGGAGCTTACAAAATACATTGTTAAGTGACTAGGCTAGGTGTGTATGGGCCCAGGATAGCATGCCGGGGAGGATAGTGAAGGCAAATATGCATGAAGGATAAAAAAAGAGCATTAAAAGATTCCAGCATGCATGAGGACAAAGAGGACATTCACAGCATATTACAATAATGGTATTTAGGGAATGATGAAATAAATCGATTACATTAGCAAACATTAAATACATATAATGTGATGTTAAAGGATAAAACTTACCTTAATATAGTCCTTCTGCAGGACCTGTATGATGGCAGAACAGGTCTCTGGAATAATGATTCCCAGAGCCTGGGGGGAGATGCCTGTCGAGAACTTGATGTCCTGCAGACTTCTCCCCTCCTCCAAGTACCGCAACGTGGCCACTAGCCTTTGTTCTGGAGTGATGGCTTGCCACATGCTGGTGTCCTGCTTAGTAATATAGAGGGACAGCAAAGCCAACAGACGGTGAAAAATGGGGTCCGTCATCTGGAGATAATTCCTGAAATCATCAGGATTATTCTTCTGGATCTCCTGCAACAAAGGAATTTGTGAGAATTGGTCACACTGGAGCAACCAATTCTTCGCCCATGAACTCCTCCTCCCCCTGTTCATGGACTGGGCTTGGGTCAAAGTAAGAACCCCAACACCAAGCTCTTGCATAGCATGAACTCTATGACGGGTACGTAAATGCAACATGAACTAACAGAACACACTGAAAATCAGAAAGGCCTGAGAAGAGCGAGCTGAAAATCAGAAACGAGCAGACAAGAACGCACTAAAAAAACAGATACCAACTGACTACACGCACTGAAAAACAGATACAACTTCTACTAACACGAGTTTAGCAGAAGGAGCCCAAAAGGTGGCGCACTGGCTATTGAACTTCCTTCTTCTAGTACCATTGTACGTGTTGTATGTCAGCGCGTTCTTGCCGATCGGAATTTCCGACAACATTTGTGCGACCATGTGTATGCAAGACAAGTTTCAGCCAACATCCGTCAGAAATAAATCCACGGTTTGGTTGTCGGAAATTCCGATCGTCTGTATGCGGCAAAAGAGTTGGACTTTATCTTGACGTTTAGCCACAATTTAGTCCTGGGACATAATCCAGGAAATTTAATTTTTTGCTGCCAGAAGTGATACTGAAGATTTCTTCCAGGCACCTGCAATGGTGATTTTAGCACCCAAGAGCATTAAGAAGATTAATGTCCGAGCACTTTTAGGTGCTTTGTCTACCCTGTGGTTCAGAAGGGCAATAGTTGGGTCCTGTAGGACTTCTAACCCCGTGACTTTGCATATTAAATCGAACACCCTGTTCCAGTAGGACCTGATACGTGGACATGTCCACCAGGTATGGTACATGGAGCCAATAAGGCTGCACCCTCTGAAGCACAGGGGAGAAGCGTCTGGATAAAACCTAGCCAATCTAGCTGGGACATAGTACCACCTTGTGAGGATTTTGATACTATCTTCGATTAAGGAGATATTCAAAATACCCTTGTAGGATCTTTGGAATGCCTGGAACCATTTCTCTGGGCCTATGTGGATTTCCAGATCTGACTCCCAGGATTGAGTATAGGAAGGCTTGGAGGTATTGTCTGCCCTCTGATCCATCATGTTGGCACACCATAATTCGTAGTTAGTAAGTATGGGGGGTTCAGGCTTGTTTATCCAGATGGATTGCAAAAAATGATTGATCTGGGAGAGTGAACCTCTCCAAGTTTGGCATTTCAAGTTTACTTGTACAATACCCCAATGTTAAAGGGCCCAGTGAGGTGAGGAAATTACTGATTCTAAATAGTCCTTTATTTAGCCACCATTTGAAGGCTACGATATTCATGCCTGGAGGAAATGCTGGATTATCGAAAAGATGTGCAAGAGGTTTCATGTCAGATATTAGCATCTTCTGTTTATGGAGGGAGTCACAAAGGGCTAGGGAATGAGATAGTGTGGAGGCTAACACTATGGGTCTTAATTTGGGAGGACACCAGAGGAGATAATCTATTGTGTGGGAAGATATTGCATGTCCTTCCATAGTGCCCCAATCCGGCTTAGGACCTTTAGAAAATGCTATGCTATTTGGGTCAATTGTGCGGCCTTGTAGTACCACGACAAGTTGGGTAGTCCCATTCCCCCTTGTTTTTTAAAACGAAAAAAGGTTTGTTTTTTACATCGATGTCCCTTTTTTCCCCAGATAAATTTAATTATTTTGGACTGAACTTTACAGAGTGTCTTTTTCTGCAACAGCATGGGGAGGGTTTCCATTTTTCTTCAACTACAACTGGGTAAAGATTACAGTGGTATTTAAAACTTAAATTAAATTTATCAGGAAATCAAATTTACCTGCAACAGCACCTTGTCTATATGCAAAATGATATGACATGCCGGCCGCATTTTTGAAAAGGTGCATGCATTTTTTTTTTGTGGAAATGCAAGTACAGTAGCCCATTCATTTGAATGGGCTGCCATGCCCCCACATACATGGCCTGCACTAAACACAGAAGTATGAACCTAGGTTAAGTGCCAGTTCATACCAGGATCACATTGGAACACATGATTTCCCGTGGGGAGCGTTTTGACAGTCTGTTCATTTGAATGGGCAGAAAAAAGTAACAGATTGCAGAAAAAGTAGTGTTTGCACTACTTTTAAAAACACACTGTAAAAATATAAATATGGCGCTCATAGATATAATATAAGTGAAAAAAGGACAAAATATAATAAACAAGACAAAGTCCAGATATAGTGACCAAAGGTGCTCCAATCCACGGTGAAGGAAATACAAAATTGCTTCAGAAATATTCAGGTGTACAACAACACCCTCTCATGTGTCCCCACTCACCGGATCAAGATGACCCCCAGCTTTGCAGTCTAGAGGTCGCTTCAGGCTTGTTAGTAATATCCAGAGATATCCAAGAATGGTGGATTAAACTTCAGGTCACCAGATCAAATATTATTTTATGAAGGTTCTCAGCCAGACAGACAGGTACCCAAAAAGATATAAAGGATGGAACTGAAAGTGAAGTACTGTTAAAAAGATTTTTAATGCGCAAGTGAATGGGTACTTACAAAAATTAAGATCAAAACAGACACAAACATGGAGCTGTAGATGTAAAAAACATTGTTCCTGGCGTGCGTTTCACGAAACCGGAAGTACATTCCACGAGACCGGAAGTGACGTCAGTAATACCGGAAATTGCGTCAACGCGTTTCGCCCTCCCACAGGGCATCATCAAATACCTCCTTTGTGTATGGACACATAGGATAACATAGAGTGGAGTTTATGGGCTGTTAAAAAAATGCCCAAACTCCAAAAAACGGCCGTTTATGAGCTCTAGTGTGCATGGAGCCTTAAAGCAGCATCAAATATAAATGTAAACATTTAAAAAAAAAGGAAAACATTTTTCTTTCTTAGCTAACAAATCAAACTGAAACACACACATGTAACATACAGTATATCTGTAAAGAATATAGAACACAGAATGTATTAACTTTTTTTAAAGCCTTTAAGGAAAGTAATTTGCACTTTAAAGTGTGAAGATAAATTCCCCATATCTAGCTCAAAAAAGATCTTCTGAAAAAACTTAAAAAAGTATGTTTTAGGTTTTCAGGGTAACTCAGGCTAAAAGCATAAATGAGTCCCATAATCATTCTTCCTGATACAAAAAATACACTGTACCAATATGTTTGTTTTTCCTGCCAATGCAGCATAAATATGGTATATTTGTTTTTGAAATGTAATAATGTGCAAAGTGGGCTGGGCTTTAGGTTACATAATCTAACATTGAATGTCCAATATCTCAAAAACCAAACAAACAGAAAGTTTATTTTTTGGTACAAATTAGCACAAACGCAGCACAAACAAATTGTATAATTGTTTTTAACCACTTAAGCCCTGGACCATTTGGCTGGCCAAAAACCAGAGCACTTTTTGTGATTCGTCACTGCGTTGCTTTAACTGACAATTGCGCGGTCATGCGACGTGGCTCCCAAACAAAATTGACATCCTTTTTTCCCACAAATAGAGCTTTCTTTTGGTATTTGATCACCTCTGCGGTTATTATTTTTTGCGCTATACCAAAAAAAGAGCGACAATTTTGAAAAAAACGCATTATTTTTTACTTTTTGCTATAATAAATATCCCCAAAAAATATATAAAAAAAAGTTTTATATAAAAATCGCAATAAACGTTTATTGATTGGTTTGAGCAAAATTTATAGCGTCTACAAAATAGGGGATAGTTTTATGGCATTTTTTTTAAATTATTTTTATTAGTAATAGCGGCGATCTGCAATTTTTATCCGGACTGCGACATTATGGCGGACACATCGGACATTTTTGACACATTTTTGGGACCATTGGTCATTTATACAGCAATCAGTGCTATAAAAATGCATTGATTCCTGTGTAAATGACACTGGCAGTGAAAGGGTTAACCACTAGGGGGCAGTGAAGGGGTTAAGTTTGTCCTAGGGAGTGATTCTAACTGTGATGGGGAAGGGCTTGAACACACAGGACAGTGATCACTACTTTCGATCACAGAGAGCAGTAGATCACTGTCCTGTCACTAGGCAGAACAGGGAATGCTTTGTTTACATAAACATCTCACCGTTCTTCCTCTCCGTGACACAATCACGGGCACCTGGCGGACATCGAGTCCGTGGGACCCATGGTCACGGAGACCGTGGCGCATGCGTGCGCTCACGACACCGCTTCTTAAAGGGGATGTACCTGTACGCCCTTTTGCCTGCCAGTGCCATTCTGCCGACGTACATTGTGCGCTGGTCGGCAAGCTAAAAATGTAATAACATGTAGTGCAAAGTGGGAGAGGTTTCATCAACTATAATGCGCAATATCTCTGAAACCAAACCAGCACATACATTCGTTTTTGCAGCACAAATCAGCACAGATGCAGTACAAACTAATGCTATCTTTGTTTTTAAATTTTAATAACATTGGGTGCAAAGTGGGAGGGGCTTGATGTTACATAATCTGAATTTGAATTCCAATATTCCAAAAACCGAACCGGTTGAAACATTCATTTTTGTGGCACAAAATAGTTTTTAAGCTGGTGGTCCCTAACCCTGCATCTTGGTTTCGTTCTGCAGAATGCAGTAAGCGCAAACTTTGCGTGCGCACAAGTGAGTTGTCTCAAGAGGTGTATGTCCATTTATTATAAATATATTAATCTGAAAAAAAAATAAACATTTTGGATGGTATGTTAAGCAACATTTAAAGCATGTAAACGATAATTTGGTAACTGTTCATTCTTACCTTTCAATGGCATTGCATGACTTTGTAGTGACTTGGAAAAATTCTAGTCACTGGTGGTGCTCTTTTGTCCTAATGGGCCTCAAACATATGGGAACTGCCTTGTGCAGGTTTTCAAAGTTCCAAAAGACATCAAGCTCTTTATAATATACAGTATCAAAACTTGTGCGGTTCAACGTTTGGCAAACATTTGTATCCTGCAATTTCAGTCAAATGAAAAGATAATTTTTTTAAGTAAATGTAACTCAATTAGAATATGGAAATGCACATACCTTAAAAGTTTTGTCTAGATTACTCAATGAAAATTAAGTAAGGTACTTAAAATATCAAAGTAAATTCATTAACATTTATTTATATGTTGAATATGATAACATTTTTATGTTAAAATTACAAGCTAACAGAATCATTTTTATCGCTGTGCAAAGTCAATTGGGAAGCTGATTTTGTGTGTAGTTTATCAGGATCTCTGTAGCCTGTGGTTTCTTTGGAATGTAGTTGTGGTACCTGAGACCAGGTCCCAGAATTCATATCCCAAATTAAAAAGGATTGTTTTGCCATTCTTATGCAAAACTAACTGTTGGATGGCAGTAGCAGATTGGATGACTTAATTTCTCCACTTCTCAAAAACAACACTAGCACTTGCAAAGCTGTATGCAAATAGCCATCCCGCAACTTTCTCTGAAGTTAAAGCATGGAAATCCGTTCTGGAAAAAATGAAAACTGTTTTGCAGCTTATAATGATAAATGAGTTCTAACGGCTAAGCATAAGTCTTAGAGTAAAACAGAGAGAACAAAAGCGTCTTATTCATCTAGCGCCAATTAAAGTTCAAAGCCAAGGATATATGAGAACCATCTGTGCTAACAGTCAACAATTTGCATTTCAACATAAATACTTACTGCTTGCCTTTTGAGAAAAAAACAGGCTAGGCATAAAATTTAAATTCCCATATTGGATTTTGTTTTTGAATTGCTTTAGTTTAAAATATATATGTATATATATATATATATATATATATATATATATATATATATATATATAGTGGGGACGGAAAGTATTCAGACCCCCTTAAATTTTTCACTCTTGGTTATATTGCAGCCATTTGCTAAAATTATTTAAGTTCATTTTTTTTCCTCATTAATGTACACACAGCACCCCATATTGACAGAAATACACAGAATTGTTGACATTTTTGCAGATTTATTAAAAAAGAAAAACTGAAATATCACATGGTCCTAAGTATTCAGACCCTTTGCTCAGTATTTAGTAGAATCACCCTTTTGATCTAATATAGCCATGAGTCTTTTTGGAAAAGATGCAACAAGTTTTTCACACCTGGATTTGGGGATCCTCTGCCATTCCTCCTTGCAGATCCTCTCCAGTTCTGTCAGGTTTGATGGTAAATGTTGGTGGACAGCCATTTTTATGTCTCTCCAGAGATGCTCAATTGGGTTTAAGTCAGGGATCTGGCTGGGCCATTCAAGAACAGTCACAGAGTGGTTGTGAAGCCACTCCTTCGTTATTTTAGCTGTGTGCTTAGGGTCATTGTCTTGTTGGAAGGTAAACCTTCGGCCCAGTCTGAGGTCCTGAGCACTCTGGAGAAGGTTTTCGTCCAGGATATCCCTGTACTTGGCCGCATTCATCTTTCGCTCGATTGCAACCAGTTGTCCTGTCCCTGCAGCTGAAAAACACCCCCACAGCATGATGCTGCCACCACCATGCTTTACTGTTGGGACTGTATTGAACAGGTGATTAGCAGTGCCTGGTTTTCTCCACACATACCGCTTAGAATTAAGGCCAAAAAGTTCTATCTTGGTCGCATCAGACCAAAGAATTTTATTTCTCACCATCTTGGAGTCCTTCAGGTGTTTTTCAGCAAACTCCATGCAGGCTTTCATGTGTCTTGCACTGAGGAGAGGCTTCCGTCGGGCCACTCTGCCATAATGCCCCGACTGGTGGAGAGCTACAGTGATGGTTGACTTTCTACAACTTTCTCCCATCTCCCGACTGCATCTCTGGAGCTCAGCCACAGTGATCTTTGGGTTCTTCTTTACCTCTCTCACCAAGGCTCTTCTCCCCCAATAACTCAATTTGGCTGGACGGCCAGCTCTAGGAAGGGTTCTGGTCATCCCAAACGTCTTCCATTTAAGGATTATGGAGGCCACTGTACTCTTAGGAACCTTAAGTGCAGCAGAAATTTTTTGTAACCTTGGCCAGATCTGTGCCTTGCCACAATTCTGTCTCTGACCTCTTCAGGCAGTTCCTTTGACCTCATGATTCTCATTTGCTCTGACATGCGCTGTGAGCTGTAAGGTCTTATATTGACAAGTTTGTGGCTTTCCTAATCAAGTCCAATCAGTATAATCAAACACAGCTGGACTCAAATGAAGGTGTAGAACCATCTCAAGGATGATCAGAAGAAATGGACAGCACCTGAGTTAAATATATGAGTGCCACAGCAAAGGGCCTGAATACTTAGGACCATGTGATATTTCAGTTTTTCTTTTTTAATAAATCTGCAAATATGTCAACAATTCTGTGTTTTTCTGTCAATATGGGGTGCTGTGTGCACATTAATGTGGAAAAAATTACCTTAAATGATTTTAGCAAATGGCTGCAATATAACAAAGAGTGAAAAATTTAAGGGGGTCTGAATACTTTCCGTCCCCACTGTATATATAGATAGATAGATATAGATATAGATAAAGATATAGATATAGATATACACACACAGTATAAAAATATACTGTATGTATCGATGCAGTGACAAAATTTAGCTTTGCATGTATTTTTGAATGCAGATGGGTAATTACTGTAGCAATGCATTTATAAATGGATATAAAGGCTGATTTATTACAGGATTTGAGAATGTTCACACAATAACTTGTGAATAACCACTTAACTTATTTCATCTGTATATGGTTTGATAATTGAACAGGGTTTTTTCATTTTACTTACTTGGAGCATTGGGGTGAATCTGTATATATTTGAGTGTTTAAACATTTAGTAAATAAGCCTCATTGTCACCTTGCTTTTAAAGTCTCTTTCCCACTCTAGTTATACTCACCTTACCTGCTCTCCTTCAACACTTCTGCCACAGCTGTAATATTGAAATATTGATACTTCCAAAACATATACAATAAACATAGCACTCCTTTTTTTGGGGTGGTGCGAATTGACACCTTAAGTAGTGTGACAGGTTAACCTTTCCATCTACCTGTGTAGTTCTTGGTGGGGGTAAAAAAATATATTGGATGGCAGCCACTTTAGCCTTTTTGCTTATTATTGCTGAACTCAGTTCTAGAAGGGAGGGTTTAGGGGTCCAGGATACCCAAAAAGAGTACACATTTTAGACAGGTATTCTGAAAGTAGCAGTAGTAGTGGAAGGCCATTGTCAAGGAAGATGCATACATGGTTCCTGTAAGCTCTGTTCTTGGCCATTTAGCAGGTGAGCATTGGCGCCAGGCGGGCTATTTAAACTGCACTAGTGCCTTGTGTCAGTGTTGTTTGGTCTATTACATTCCAGAAGCATCTGTGTATCTGTTCCTGTATTGCTAACTTGTTTCCGACCCAATCTGTTCCTGACTTTGCCTGAACTCTGCCTGCACTGACCCCTGGCTCGCCCCTGGGCCAATGCTTCTGTCTTATCCTTCTGCTCATCTGCCTTGCTGTTACCAACCCCGGCCTGACTTCCGACTACTCTTTTGCTTGCTGCTTGTATCTTGTCTCATTTTTATGCACCTGATCCAATCATAGATGTGCCTGTCATCAGTTCCTGCTCTTCTGCCAGCGTGCTACCAGTCAGTTGCTCCTGCATATCCCGACGCACATCAGCATCCTCCAGCAGAAGTCCTATTAGGCACTCGTGCCACTCTGTTACTCTACCGGGGCTCCTGAGCCAGAGCTGTAAGAGATGCCTTCCTCTACAATTTGGGCTCCATCAACTTTACAACCATTTAATAACAGCTTTTTGGTGATTGCTGGCTCTGTGAGAGGAGGCAGACAGATCTACAAATCTGTAAGAGAGGTCACAGTCCGTAAGTGTTGTAAGTGCAGCCAAAATTAAAAAAAAAACAAAAATCAGCACAAGAGACATATTTAGTCAGTAGGTTGTGTCCCTTATGCTGATACCTCTTTCATTAGGTGCAATCCTCCACTATTCATGCCCTCACCTCTGCTGCTGTAATCTCATGGTGTGCTGGACGTTGATAGAACTAAGAGGCTGTCCTAGGCTCTTATCAAGAGTGCCTGACTGTTCTGGCACTTTCCGCCCAGCTCCACCATTCGTAGAAGCTATACTACAGCTTCTATGATTGAAACAGGATCTATGAGTAGAGTTTGCAAACTTATCAATCGTCCACCAATCTTTTTGCATTCATTGAAGCTGTAGTACAGCTTCCATAAGCGGCAGAGCTGGGTGAAAAGGATGGACACAGACAGGCACTCTTGATGAGAGCCTGTGACAGCCCTTTAGTTCTAATAACACTTACTGGAAGATTATGGCAGAGGGGTTGGAGAGGACATGAAAAGAGAATGATTTCACCTAATAGAGGAGGTATCAGCACAAGGGACATATCCTACGGACTGTGAGTTATGTCCCATGTGCTGATTTTTGTGTTTTTTTTATTTGGCTGCACTTAGACTTTAAGCTGCATATTTCTGTAATAAATCTGGTTCTGGACCCTCTGATAGCTGTCAAAGATAGTAGCTTCTACCCAGCTCCTCTGTGGCTAGATAATCCTATGCAAGCTCAACTACCTCCAGGTATCCACTTCATTAGGTAGCTCAAATTCTTGGGCCAGGTGACATAAATATTTGTTATTTTCCCAAACCATATCGCTGAACAAACTACTCAAGGATTGGCTGAGCCAGATACATATTCATCACATAATGGTAGTTATTCTCCCTTTCTGGTTACTGAAACCTTCTTCAAGGTAACAGGCAGAAGCAATCAACTCAGGGAAGACCTGTAGAACCTAAAACAGGTTAAATCGATGGGTAAGCTAGGACAACCTAGCAATAACACACAATACATTTATTTGAGGACACAACAGCATAGGTCAGGGTCTCCACACCCCCCATCCTGAAAAATGGCTTTGTCCTCATAGGCCAAACATCAGAAAGACTCTTGTCTTCAGAGCTGGGTATTCCTAATTGAAAAATATATAGAAATGGATGAAATACAGAAAAAAGTATCAGCAGTCACCATTCACCCAGTCAAAGTAGTTTTCCTACCACTGGCTAACAAATAGCAGCATATGAACATATGTAAACAAAATAGTGCAATACTATGGGGTTTATTTATTAAAGGCAAATCCACTTTGCACTACAGATGCACTGAAGTGCACTCGCTGTAGATCCGAGGGGGACATGCAAGGAATATAAAAAACAGCATTTTTGTTTGTACATGATTGGATGATAAAATCAGCAGAGCTTCCCCTGTTTTCAGATCTTCCCCTCAGATCTACAGGAACTGCATATTTCATTCTTGGACCCAGGCAGCACATGTCTTGGGCAAGCCCTGTCCAGGGCCAATAGTTTGCATGTGATTGCTGCTTGAGTGGTTACATGCAAGCAGGCACAATTAGCTGCAAGAGCCTCCCATTGCTTTTAATGGGACTGCCTACTTGCAGCTAATCTTGGGAACCCCCCTCTGGGGTACTCGCAACTGATTGTATAATGGGTGCTTTGATAGGTGTGAATGCACCCTAATGCCGTGTACACACGGGCGGACTTTTCGACCAGACTGGTCCGACGGGACGAATCCGTCAGACAATCGGACCATGTGTGGGCTTCATCGGACCTGCAACTGACCTTTTCGGGCGAAAATCAGACGGACTTTAGATTTGAAACACGGACTCGAGTCGGGTCAAAAAATCCGCTCATCTGTATGCTAGTCCGACGGACGAAAACCAACGCTAGGGCAGCTATTGGCTACTGGCTATCAACTTCCTTATTTTAGTCCGGTCGTATGTCATCACGTACGAATCCGTCGGACTTTGGTGTGATCATGTGTAGGCAAGTCCGTTAGTTTGAAAGTCCATCGGAAGTCTGTCAAAAGTCCGTTGAAAGTCCGTCGGAATGACCGTCGGACCTTTGATGCCGAAAAGTCTGCCCGTGTGTACACGGCATTAGGTACAAAACCAGATAGGGAAGTGTCACTCACAAATGTAATAAATTAAGTTTTTATCATACTGAACTTTTTATATGGTTTGTGTGATTAGTTGTCTGCCTCTTTTTAAACCTAAATCGAATAATAGCTGTTTATTGAGTGAAACTTTGAATAAATTCTTTGGAGACCTACTTAATGAACATGGCATGTTGCCATGGTCAGTGTAGATCTTATGGGGGCGTGGCTTCACCTTGGAAGCGTGAGGACGCACCGGCAGGAGCTCTGCACAAGAACGTGCCGAGGATCACCCATAGACCGGTCCAGACGAACCATCTTCATATGCCCAGGGACCGCAAACACCCGCTGGCCACCGAGGAATGGGGGACCTGAAATAACCCACTATTTTCTGTGGCCGCACCCCATTTCATCACTGCAGCACCAAGTAAAAAGGGCACACAGGCGGGGGCCGCTGCAGCGGAGGAGGACTTCCCCCTCTCACTCACAGGGCGCACTCTCCTATACAGTCCCCTGCCATCCCATACACAGACTTGCAGCTAAACACTGAGAATGCAGGGGAACGGGTGGCCTCACAGAGGGATCCCTAAGAGACATAGTCTCATGTCTGCCTACTAAGCAAGATTTAAATGCCATGGCAGCCTCAATTGTGAACGCCCTCACATGGGAGCTGCACGATCTGCGAAAACAAGTTGACACGGTGGAGTAGAGGGTAACGGTGATAGAATACTCCAATGCTGCCACTGATGCCCATATTACCAACCTAGAGACAGAGCATAGGGCTTTCCGCTGCCATCTTGTAGATGTCCAACTGTGGCTCAATGACGGCAAAAACAGGAGCAGGCGGAACAACCTGCGCCTCCGAGGCATCCCTGAGGCCACCATGGGTCCAGATCTCCGCACCACTGTAGCAGCTATCCTGAACCAGGTCCACCATGTACCGGGCCCCACCCTCAGCACGGCGGGGCTCTGCCACCATGGATGTTCCACATGATGTTCTCTGCAGGGTGCACTTTTTTACCATAAAGGAAGAGATCCTATGCTTGGCTTGGGAAAGGGACCCGATTAACTTTAATGGAGCCTCCATATGGATCATTCCTGATATCTCCAGGCAAGCCCGTGTCATGCGAGGACTTCTCCGACCCCTTCTGGAGTTGATACGGGAAGCTGAAGCTACTTATCGCTGGGTCCATCCCTTCCACCTAATCGTGAGGAAGCAAGGATCAGAGTAACATCTCCGCTCACCTGACCAACTCCCAGACCTGTTTAGTTTCATCGTCAAGCCGGCTGTCAGTGTCCCCAACTGGTTCGATTACTTGCTCTCTCAGGAGACACCTGGCCCACCTCTGTCCAGGCAACAAATAGGTCAGACGATCGCGGTCACGTGCCTCGAATCGTGAGGCTGCCAGATCCCATCCAACATCCTCTGAGGCCTGACCCCTTCCTCTACTCCACGGACTGGTAAGACTATGCAGTGTCCCTCCATACGGTCCCTATCAGAACAGAAATCTTAGGATCTTAGGATCCTGGCTGACTCTGGGATGCGTTTCTGCTGACTATGGGGGGTTACTTGAATGACTGTCCCTACATGCTTCCAATAGAGGCAGAATTTCTTACCCAATACGAGTTTTGCACAGAGGGGGTTCCCTCGGAGGAGTGGGGGGAATTTTGCTCTACAGTCTATGGCACTAGGCCACAGCTTAAGTGGGCTCACATTGTCATGTTCCCCGCCCCCCAGTCTGCATTCCCTTTCTGCATGCAATGGGGGGATGGCTGTACAGGTTGGGGTCTGGCTGACAGGCCCCACACCCTGAACCATGGGCCATATTTAATTTTCATTGGCAGCTGCCACGATGGCCATGTCCATCTGGACCCTAGAGGGACCCCATTTTTGGGGCCACCTGGGTGTCCACTGCACCCTACCCCCCCCTTTTCCCCCCTTAGCAGGCATTGGATGCTGACCTCCCACTTCAGGGAAGTAGTGGGGCCTGAATGGCAAAAAGGCTTCTATCAGGCTGATATAATGTCATTACTAATGTGGCTGGTCTTGCCCTTGTATCCCTAACCATTTCTTTTCTCCACAATACAGCATATATTCATTTAGACATGTGGCTGACGCCCCGGTCCTGGTGCCTGGGGGTGGGGTGTTGGGACTTTGTGCGTGCACTACCTGTTAGTGTGTGAGTCCCATCGCTCCGGGGATCCCTGCCAGCACATAATTACTGTGCGATTCCAAATGCTAGACCTCATTTTCTACTGCATAAGTCCCGGTTGTCAAAAGGTGTTGTTCATATATGTTGATAAGCTGGTTCTAATGTTATGTTTTATATGGTTCTCATTCCTCTCATCTTGTGCATCTCCTAACGTAATGATTCTTTTGTTTCCATTAACCTGTTGCCCTACCACTGCTTGGCTTAAAGCAACCCTTAATGCTCTGACCACCCCCCATCTGGGCATCACTAGTGCTTATCGGGGTCCATAGAGTAATCGCATTTGAAGACCAAATTTTCCTCTACCCCCTCTTCTTCCCCTTCTCCCCCCTCTCTCCCTTCCCTACTCCCCCCTCCCTCTCATTCTCCTCATAATCCTTTCTCTCTCCCGTCATGTTGCCCCTCAACTAGGGGGAGTTCCTGGATCGGGACTATTACTTATTTTTAACAGTGGTCGCCACCACACTAGATGGCACTATGGGTCTCTTGAAGGTCACCTACCTCAATGTGCATGGCCTCAACATTCCAGAAAAGCGCTCATAGCTTCTAGCTGACTTGCGCAAAGGCAGAACTTAAGTTGCCTTTCTACAGGAAATGCACTTCCATGGTGAACGTATTCATAAATTGAACAATGGGGCCTTCCCAACGGCATACCACAGTATTCATAAGAGGGGGGAGTTTGGGACTTTAAATGAGGCACAAATAATGTACCTCCATCCCTGATTCAGGTAAATAAGAAAGGAGTGTGGGACTTTAAATGAGGTAATTGACTTGTGGAGGTAGAATGGTTGGTAAACATTGTTTATTTGTAACAATAGTATGAAACAAGTAAAAAAGTATTTTCATATATATGCATACACATGTACACATGGCGTGAACATGATGGATACTTATATTTCAGCTTGACAACACATGAACACATAAAGTATTGTAAATTTTATTAAAAATATATGAATACAAATATTTAACATGTCATAAAGATGGCGGCATTTGGCAATAAAGTGAAAAATATCAATCTTGAGCATAATTAATTGTGGATATAATACAAGATATTTCCTATTAACGGGCATTGGTACACCATATGCAACAGAGCTGCTGTAGAAACAAGAAACACATACACATAAATAGTTACATAGTACTCAATGAACTATGAATGTATAAAGGTATATAAGGGCCAGTAACTAGATCATGAGCCAGACTTGACTGAGCACCCCGTGGTAACTCAATGCGTTTCATGGCTATATGCCATTCATCAGGAGTTGGGTACAGAAATAAATGGTCGGCTAAAGCACTGTGCTGGGCTAGCATCGAGAGAAATGGGACCCCAAAATGGTTGTCTGTTCCAGAGCTGAGGCAAGGGACCCCACCCCAGCCAAGAAAACTTCCACATAGCATACTCTATCGCCACAACACATTCCACATGTGTGGCCATGATTGCAAATATAGTGTTGTATGAGTATCCAATGAATGAGCTGTGTGTGCTACCTCCCTGCTGTAAAACACATAGTGAAATCAAATCGGGGGTCCATAGAGTAATCGCATTTGAAGACCAAATTTCCCTCTACCCTTTCTTCTTACCCTCCCCCCCTTCTCCCGTCATGTTGCCCCTCGACTAGGGGGAGTTCCTGGATCAGGACCATTACTTATTTTTAACAGTGGTCGCCACCACATTAGACGCTACTATGGGTCTCCTGAAGGTCACCTCCCTCAATGTGCGTGGCCTCAAAGTACCAGAAAAGCACTCGCAGCTTCTAGCTGACTTGCGCAAAGGCAGAACTCAAGTTGCCTTTCTACAGCAAACGCACTTCCATGGTGAACGTATTCCTAAATTGACCAATGGGGCCTTCCCAACGGCATACCACAGTACATCGCCCATCTCCAATCTAAGGGAGTCAGCATCCTCCTGGCTAAATCCGTACCATGGATGTTTGGGGCACAGCAGGTAGATGCACAGGGCCGCTTTCTTCTCCTAAAAGGGAGGGTGTTTGACGTGCAGGTCACCTTTGCCAATATTTACTTTCCCAACGTGGATCACCCACAATCTTTGCGGAAGCTGCTGCCTCACCTGCTGGAGTTCTCGGAGGGGATGCTAATCTTTGGGGGATTTCAATTTCATGATGGATCCATCACTAGATGCCTCAGGCAGCTCCCCCCATCTCTCTTATGCACGTCTTAAGCGGATGAAAGCAGATCTCCATGCCCTATGTCTGATAGACCCATGGCGGCTGTTACATCCCCAGAACTGGGAGAAAAAGGAATAGTCCACCACTCTTATTCGAGATTGGACTATTTGTTGTTGTCACATAAAGACCTGTCTAGGGTGGTATCCACCTCCATCAATGTCATCTCCTTTTCAGACCATGCACTGATACACCAGACACTTCAGTTGGGCCCAGTGACCTGGACTCCTCCTTCCTGGAGACTGAATGAGGCTCTGCTGCAGTCGGAGAAGACCTGCTCAGAGGTACTGGCCACACTGCAGGAGTACTTCTCCATTAACGAAGCCTCAGCCACCAACCCCCTGACGGTATGGGAGGCCCACAAAATGGTTGGGCACCGTAATTAGAATAGGGGACGCCTCAAACAGGGGGGAGAACACATGGTATGACTCCTTACCCAGATCCGTTCCCTAGAGTGCTCCCATAAAGCCAGTCTCATACGTTCTACTTATCAGGAACTCCTCAAAGCAAAGCACAAAACGGAACAAAAACTGGCATGGGCACACCGTACGATGTATAAATTCTCCAATAAACCCAGTACCTTGTTGGCTAGAGCACTGCGAGGTCCTCGCACCAAAACCTATCATCTGATAAGGCGGCGGAGTTTCGGTCATTCTACGAAGGCCTTTACATCTTTGACAGGCCACCTCCTGATGACCCTAACGCCACTGGGGGATTTACCCTTCGGTCATACCTAGCCGCATCTGGCATGCCCTCACTCCCACCTGTGGTCCAGGAAGAGCTCGAGGAGCCTATTTCAACACCGGAGCTGGGAGTGACACTGGGAAACTCAAAACCAAAGAAGGTCCCCGGCCCTGATGGCTTCACTCCAACATACTACAAAGTCTTCTTTGAGGTGCTCTTTCGACCTCTGGTATCGGCCCTCAACTCGATCACAGAAGGCAATTCCTTCCCGATAGACACTCTAATGGGCCATACACACAATAGGATTTTCCAACAACAAATGTTGGATGTGAGCTTGTTGTTGGAAAGTCCGACCGTGTGTATGCTCCATAGAACATTTGTTGTCGGAATTTCCGCCACCAAATGTTTGAGAGCAGGTTCTCAAATTTTCCGACAACAATAGTTGTTGTCGGAAATTCCAAGCGTGTGTACACAATTCCGATGCAAAAAAAGTCCATGCATGCTCGGAATCAAGCAGAAGAGCCGCACTGGCTATTGAACTTAATTTTTCTCGGCTCGTCGTACGTGTTGTACGTCACCGCGTTCTTGACGTTCAGAATTTTCAACAACATTTGTGTGACCATGTGTACGCAAGACAAGTTTGAGCCAACATCCTTTGGAAAAAAATCCATGGTTTTGTTGTCGGAAAATGCTATAGTGTGTACATAGCATAAGAGCCTACATATCCCTTATCCCGAAGGAGGGGAAAGACCCACTGCGGTGTGGGAGCTATCGTCCGATAGCTGTCTTGAACACCGACCTAAAATTGTTTGCCAAGATACTGGCCAATAGGATACTCTTACATATACCAAGCCTAATCCATAGGGACCAAGCAGGCTTCGAACTGCAACGGGAACCCAGCGACAACACCATCAGGGTGGTAAACCCAATCCATTTGGCCAAGACATCAGGGCGACCCCTTCTCCTGCTGTCAACCGATGCGGAGAAGGCTTTTGACCATGTTGATTGGTCCTTTATACGGGCCACCCTGGAACACATCGGACTTCGATTGTCGATGCTAAGCTGGATCCCATCTCTTTACTCCCACCCCACGGCTGTGGTCAAAGTCAATGAGACGAGGTCCAGCTATTTTAACATTCGCAATGGCACATGACAAGGCTGGCCCTTGTCCCCGCTGATCTTCATACTCTCACTGGAGCCTCTCTTATGCAGAATACGGGTGAATTCGGGCATTATTGGTTATCACAAATCTTCTGGGTCCCACCAAGTGGCGGATGACCTAATTTTCTTTCTAACAGAACCACTCACCTCACTTCCTAACCTACTTCACTCCCTACAGGAGTACGGGGCCCTGTCTTTATTCCAAATCAATCTATCCAAATCCTCCCTTCTTAACATCACAGTGGCCAAAGACATTGTCCGAGGCCTGTGCTCAGAGCACCATCTACACTGGGCGACCAATACTATTCCTTATCTAGGAGTCGACATTACCTCTGACCTCTCTGACCTGTATCAGGCAAACTTCACCCCACTACTTCTCTATCTTAAAACGGACCTCCTCCACTGGCATTCCCTTACTTTAACATGGTTTGGACGGTGCAATGCCATTAAGATGACCCTCCTGCCTAGGGTATTATACCTGCTACAAGCTCTTCCCATTCACCTCCCCCCTCCATGTTTTTAAGCAAATCGACTCAATGTTTTGCGACTTTGTCTGGTCACATCGTAAACCGCGTATCAGACTGCAACTTCTCCATATGGCAAAGCACAGGGGTGGAGTTGGTCTCACAGACACGAAGACCTATTGCAGGGCGGTGCATCTTACTAGAGTGGTCGACTGGCATTGCCTTGCAGAAGTTAAACAGTGGGTGACAATGGAATTGGAGGACTTTGATGAAACGGCCAAGAGCTGGCCATGGAACACCACCCCTCTGCCGAGGGACCTCACTGACCATCCCACATTAGGCAGCACATTACAGGTGGCCAGAGATGCCTTCTGACACCCCTTAGTGTCCTCGATACCCTCCCCTATGGTGCCAATCTTGGGTAACCCAGACTCCCAATCCGGCAGTCTAAATCCTATTTTTAGGGGTCTGACTGCGGGTGGGCAGCTTTGCCTTCACGACTTTCTGGGCCCGGACGGCCAACTCTCAGCAGAAGCAGGGGTGTCTGCTACAGACCCCCGCTGGACTTCTGGAGCGGTCTCCAGCTGGGTAATTTTTTTGTGCACGGACCCCGGGCATATCACATCAGCTCACAGAACTAGAACAAATCTGCCACCGCGGAGAACTGGTCCGTCACTGTTTATCTTTAATTTACTCCTCCTTGACTCTACCAGCAGAAGGATTTATCCCTCCTTTCCTCTCTAAGTGGGAAGCGGATATTGGAGTCCAATTTGTTGACTCACAGAGGGAGAAGATCCTACACTTTGCCCAGAAGTCATCCATAGTCCAAGAGACCTGCTATAAGATCATGACCCGATGGTATAGAGTGCCTACTACTCTGCACCGCTTCTTCCCACATGTCCCCAGCCTATGCTGGCGATGTGGTACGAAGGAGGGAACGATGCTTCACATCTTCTGGTAATGCCCCAAAATCAGACCTAGAGGTGGCACGCACGATCAAGCACCTGACAAATGTTACTCTGGAGGGGTAACTGGGGCTTGCTTACTGCACCTCTCAAAGCAACCCATCAAGAAATACAAAGCCTCCCTTACCGTCCAGTTATTAAACGCTGCTAAGGCTTGCATCCCCTTGTGCTGGAAATTGGAGATTACACCGACAAAATCCCTGTGGTTTGCCAAGGTGAATGAACTAAGAAACATGAAGGATCTCACTGCCACCTTGTATGGTAGGGAGGAGGCCTTTCGGGAGACATGGCGACCATGGCAACACTACATTTATACAGAAGCATACCTCAGGGAGGTTGCACAGCCTGACTGATCCTTAGGGCTCGAGTTACTTCCTAGTTGGGGGGCACCGTCTTCCTCTTCCTTCCCCCCTTTTCACCCCTCTACCCTGCTACCCTTTCCCACACCTACCACACTACCCCCTCCCCCCTCCCCTCCCTCTGGGGAGTTCTGCCCCCCCCACCCTTCCTCTTCCCCCTTGTTCTCCCTTCTCTAATCTCTACCCAGTCGTGCGCTGGTTTAGTCAGATAATGTGAATATGCTGTTTTACATCACCCGTCTGTTATGTCCCATGGATGGGCTCAGCTGGTACTCAGGAGGTAAGCCTCCCAGACAGCTGTGAGTGTGTTTCTTACTGTATAACCCTGGTAGGTATAATATCTGTACTCGGTTATTAAGGCAACTGTTTGGAAGCCTCCCCGGCTTGGCACACTGACAACTTCATCACACAGCTTCGCCCTTACATGTATACTACAGAGTGCATAGCCCGAGGAATCGATATTTGACATTGCTATTCTAACATTTAGCCCTTTCTGTTTTTATTATAACCACTGTAATCTGTTTTTGACTGTTAAACTGCATCATTTTGAAAATAAATATAGGAATTACAAAAAAAAGTAGATTTTATGCAGGAGCTGTTCAGATAACATTCAGAGATGCTGACTTATGTCACTAAATTGCATTTATGGTCATGGCCCTAAGACCGAGACACATGTGGATCAGTGGCGGAACTATAGGGGTCGCTGCAGTCGCACTTGCGACTGCGCTCTGCTGTTCTGCCTCTGTGAGGGGGGCCCCAAGAC
Organism: Aquarana catesbeiana; assembly: GCF_042186555.1. Classification (NCBI taxonomy): domain Eukaryota; kingdom Metazoa; phylum Chordata; class Amphibia; order Anura; family Ranidae; genus Aquarana; species Aquarana catesbeiana. The sequence goes on along the minus strand of NC_133326.1, from coordinate 368,447,045 downwards.
CCGGCATCTCCCCCTGCACCTCTGGCTGTCCATTTAGAATGCAGTGAGGGGGAGGTGGGAGGCGAAGATAGGCAGCTCTGTTGCCCGTGGGTGGCGGGATCTCCCTGGGGCTTGTAGTTCTCTTCCTGAGTCTACACAGTGGAGAGGGGAGGGGCCTCTGACCCGAGCATCTAGCAGTTTCACTCTTCAGTGTACAAGTGAGTTGGCTCTGCTTGTACACTGTTACCGATACATGCACTGGTCAGAGGCTCTTCCCCTCTCCACTGGGGACCCTGATGTAAGGAGGGGCTCTTTGGGGACCTTTATCTAAGGAGGGCTCTCTGGGGACCCTGATGTAAGGAGGTGCTCTCTGGGGACCTTGATGTAAGGGGGGCTGTCTGGGGACCCTGATGTAAGGAGGGGCTCTTTGGGGACCTTGATATAAGGAGGGGCTCTCTGGGGACCTTGGTGTAAGGGGGGCTCTGGGGACCCTAATGTAAGTAAGGAGGCTCTCTTTGGACCCTGATGTAAGGGGAAGCTCCCTGGGGACCCTGATGTAGGGGGAGGCTATCTGGGGACCCTGATGTAGGGGGGGCTCTCTGGGGAGCCTAATGTAAGTAGGGAGGCTCTCTGGGGACCCTGATGTAAGGGGTGGCTCCCTGGGGACCCTGATGTAATGAGGGGGCTCTGGGGACCCTGATGTAAGTGGGGGATCCGCACCCAGATATAGCGATTTTATATATATATATATATATATATATATATATATATATATATATATATATATACACATTTAGCTCAAGATCTTTTGTCTTTTGTAGACCCAGCAACGCCCCTGGTGGGGGCCCTTCATGGTTTCTTGCACCAGGGCCCTGAAGATTCTAGTTACGCCTCTGATGTGGATCACATAAACATGCAACAAGACTTACAACATAAATAGACCTGAAGTGTGGCTTTTGATTGTCTGGTAGGTAAGACAAGAAAAGGGGCCAAAAATAAGCAAGTAGGGAGTATATCTTTATTGGTTCTAAGCTAATTGAGCAAGCTTGGAGAAGGCTTGGGCCATCTCCACTTTAGAATTCGGAATATATCTAGCGAATCAGGGGGACTTCCATTTACCTAGCTTCTTGATCACATGGTCTGGTACTCCGTGCTGAGATGCAGCTGAGGCTGCGCAGATTCAGAAGGAATGTCCAGAATACCACCCGGAGTCTAGGCCTAAGTTGACCAGTAGGACCCTAACATGTTTGATAAACTGACTGCCACTCAGGGGGTTGACCGGAAAAGGCAGTAATGGGTTGGAGACTGACTGGCTGGGTAGGTGAGAGAGCAGATGGTCAAGGATCGTTACTGGGCACCAGACGTTGCTGGTCCTGAGAAAGTTGATATCTACACTGGGTCCGGTTTGTTGCATTTTGGAGACCGTAAAATGGAGGACATAATAGTTTGGGAAGCGAGGCAGCAGGTGTCTGTACAGTACCTGACTACTGGTACTACCAGAGGTGAACTCCCTAGGTTGTAGGAAGCCGTAGAAAGCCAGGTAGATGGCCGCCTGGATGACCAGGCTGGGCAAGAGCCCAAAGGGGAACGTGTGAGGATTTCGGACATGCCCCTAAAGATAGCGCTTGTGATGGGTAGGCGTTTGCTGTTGGTAGCAGGCTGCTGCTTCTGAATTCCACGCAGCAGGGCTTTCACTGTATGGGATGTGAACACAGATGGCTTTCCGGGATTCTCTAAGGACAGAAAATGCTGAATACTGGCTAGGTACAGTCTGATAGTGTTACGAGCGAGAGCCAGCTGTATATGGCAATAAGATATGAAGGCTAAGATGTGAGTGACGTCGTCTGCTGTGGTTAAGGGACAAGCAGCTAGGAACCTGCAGTAGGTGTTCCAGGCTGTGTGATAAGCCTTAAGTCTGTTGCTAGACAGCGAGTGGTTGATGAGTCGAGTTTCATTGGCAAGATGTGGCTTCAATCTATTGTTAGTTGAGACCAAGGTGGGATAGGAGTGGATGATGGGTCGGCTCCGGATTCCTGCTGGAAGAATGAGACAAAATTGAAGCGAGACAGTGCATCTGCTGTGTTATTGCACTTGCCAGGGATATGCTCACAGTAAATGTTAAATTTGTGATAATTGGTGATGATTGCACAAACATGCGCAGGAAGGACATGACGGGGAGCGACTTGTATCTACCGTTATTAATGATGTTGGCTGTAGCCTGGTTGTCTGTGGTGAAGAGTACTGTCTGACCTGTCCACGTGTGGCCCCAGACTTGGGCTGCTGCCAGGATGGGGTATAGCTCGAACAAAGACGAGGTTCGCGGAAATCAGGAATCAAGCAAATTTCTGGGGGCCAGGGACCAGCGAACCAATGGTGGCTTAAAATAGCAGCAAAGCCTGTGGAGGTTGCAGCATCTGTGACTACTTGTGGCGAATGGGCTGATACTGTGGGGATATGCCATTCCAGTTGGTGAGGAACTCGTCCCACATAACTAAGTCCGCTATGGCTGCTGGGTTTAGTCTGAGGATTTGGTCAGGGTCCTGTACTCGGGTGAGAAAGACCAAGAGCTGTAGAGAAGATGAACGACCGCCCCTGCAGAATAATCCTGATTGCAAAATTGAGCATCCCTATCAAGCACTGCAGCTGTCTTTTAGTACAGCCTGTGACCGGGTAAAATTGTGAATGACCGACCTAACACAGCCAGGCTAGCCTGCATTGCCTGTGTGTCCAAGACGATGCCTAAAAAGGTGATGGAATGTGCCGGGCCCTTCACTTTGTGTTCAGCTATAGGCACATTGTGATTGCTGAAGACCACTATTAGCTTGTCTAGATCTACCGGGGTATGTCTGGCCGTTCAATGAGCAGAAATTCGTCAAGATAATGGATAACCCTGTGGCACTGGGCCTGGTATGATAGGATCCAAGTGAGGGACTGGGCGAAAATGTCAAACAGCCACGGGCTGCTTTTAGAGCCAAAGGTCAGCTTGGTGGCAAAATAGAAAGAATCCCTCCACTTCATGCTGTGCCACCGCCAGAGGGATGGCTCGATAAGCAGGAACTTAAAGGCATCTGCGATATCTGCTTTGGATAGCCAGGCACCAATGCCTGGATCTTAATGATGGCCTGGATGGCCATGTCGACTGACGTGTACTTGAGAGAAAATTCCTCAGAAGGGATCAGGGAGTTCAAACTAGGCATATGTGAGAAATGAGGCACAGACAAGTCATAAACTAAGCAGAGTTTTTTAGTGAACTTGCCCTTGACAAGCCCAGTAGGGCTGACTCTCAAATCTGGAAAGGTGACTGTGAGAAGGGGCCGATGATGAACCCTTTATCTAACACTAAGAGAGTGTCTATGGCCTGAGCATTGATGGCTGCTGACTGCAGGTTCTTGCACTCATGAATGGAGAGGGGTCAGGTGATGAGGACGGTGTGGAATCCTGCCGTGAAGCCGTGTAGCAGAAATACTGCCAGTGAAGGCGTGGGGTGTGTGGAGAGGTAGAAGTCCAGCCACAGGACATCCACCTGGCTTAGTCAGGATTTGTTTAGCTGCTTTAGATGACAAGTGGTCTTTGGTTGTGCCTAATGGCATGAAGTACAGACGTGCAGTAGGCGACACTGGCTGGAGCCGGCAAGGAGCACCCGCCTTGGTTGAAGTTGTTGCATATCACCGCGCCCCCTCGAAAAGACTGGTCGTCCCAACTTGTCTACCTGCTGCTGTTGTGGTGGGCTTAATGGGCCCTGGTGGAAGCCAGAGGTGGAAGGAAAATTGAAGGGGCATCTTGTGGCTGCCTCAGAGCACCAATTTGCTGGCGACAAAACAGTTCCGTGTCTGAGATGCTCCAGTCAGTACTAATCTAGAAAAGGGCGAGTCTTGCTGCTGCTTTGGCTAAGAACGACCAATGGTAGTCGTAGAAGGCAAATCCACCATATTTGTAAGCAAGATCTAACACTGCATGGAGGTATAAGTCCAGCTCCTCCCTGCTGCTGGGGGTGGCTGAACAAAGGACGTCTCTGAACATCCCGAAGGCCAGGGGGAACTTGGTGGCTGACAGTTTACGACTGAGCCTGGGGTCTTTCGACTTGACAACTACTGAGAGGTCCCACCAGGCGTAAGATTTGTTTTCAGCTAAGTCGTGGGCTGAGAAGAGCAGGGATGCCAAATTGACGTCTTTGCCCCCTAATATATCCTTCCGGATGCTGGCCAGGACAAGATGAGCGGGGAGGACGATAGGTGTAGAGCCTGGTGTACCTGCAGAAGGAGAAGCTGTCATCAGAACCACGAACGATTCATAAGCTCCTCGGCAGAACTGAACAACGGAATGGGGAACATAACGAGAAGTAAGCTGGTTGAACATGATACGACAAGGGGGCTTACGAATCCTACCTGTGACAGCGAGCAAGACTTGATAGACAAACCACAAATAAGCAACGCAATGTACTGTATTCGGAACAACAGACTCACAAACAGAGTCGGCCTGGTGATATAACGAACCGCGCACCGGAACCATAGGGGCAGCAAGGGTGAGTGGTCAGCTTAAATACCCACCGGGCTCCTCCCATAAATTCAGGCCACCATACTGGCCTTCTAATATATCTGTATTTACTATTTGATCACCTTTACCTGCATTTAGGTAATGCCATCTGACAATTTTCATTTTGTTTCTGGCTTTGACAAAAAACTCACGTCCTATGAAATCTACTAAATAAAAGTAATCTGTAAATACTGCCAAACAGGGCAGGAAAATACGAATATATATTTTTTCTTTTATTTGAGTCTTTAGGATTCAACATAAGCAGATAGTATAGGTCATTTATCACGTAGTTCTGAGATAGAGTTACATTGGTTAAATAGTGACTAAAAGCAATGCTTTTCACCTCATACATGCTAGGGGGAGTACAACTGGGGGAATCCGTGGTGGAGAAGGATCTGGGGGTTTTGGTAGATCACAAGCTCAATAATAGCATGCAATGCCAAGCTGCGGTTTCCAAAGCGAGCAAAGTCCTTTTTTGTATTAAGAGAGTTGTGGACTGCAGAGAGAGAGATATAATTTTGCCCCTGTTCAAATCATTAATAAGACCTCATCTGGAATATGCAGTTCAGTTTTGGGCACCAGTTCTCAAAAAGGATATCGGGGAACTGGAGAAAGTGTAGAGAAGGGCAACCAAACTGATAAGAGGCATGGAGGAGCTCAGCTATGAGGAAAGATTAGAGGAACTGAATTTATTCACTCTTGAGAAGAGGAGAATAAGGGGGGATATGATCAACATGTTCAAATATATAAGGGGCTCATATAGTGAACTTGGTGTTGAGTTATTCTCTTTACGGTCAACACAGAGGACACGGGGGCACTCTTTACATCTAGAGGAAAAGAGATTTCATCTCCAAATATGGAAAGGTTTCTTCACAGTAAGAGCTATGAAAATGTGGAATAGACTCCCGCCAGAGGTGGTTCTGGCCAGCTCAGTAGGTTGCTTTAAGAAAGGCCTGGATACTTTCCTAAATGTAGATAATATAACTGGGTACTAACATTTATAGGTAAAGTTGATCCAGGGATCAAGGGATTGCCTCTTGGTGGATCAGGAAGGATTTTTGTCTCCTGCTGTAGCAAATTGGAGCATGTTCTGCTGGGGTTTTTTGCCTTCCTCTGGATCAACTGTGGGTATAAAATTGGGTATATTGGATTGTACGATATTTTTTATTTTATTTATTTATTGTTTTTAAGGTTGAACTGGATGGACTTGTGTCTTTTTTCAACCTGACTAAATATGTAACTATGTAAGGGCTAAGCAAGATCAACTGGCCCTACTAACACATCAAAATTGTCTTTGTGTCTAAGTCTAGGTTCACACCTATGGGGCTTTCAGGCACGTTTTGCTGTTTGTTTTGTGTTTTTAAACCCTCGTTTTTGCATGCAGTTTTCATGCATTTTGCATTTTTTTTTCTCTTTAACCACCTCAATACAGTGCACTTACACCCCCTTCCTGCCCAGACCAATTTTCAGCTTTCAGCGCTCTCACACTTTGAATGACAATTACTCAGTCATGCAACATTGTACCCATATGAAATTTGCGTCCTTTTTTCACACAAATAGAGCTCTGTAAATTTTGTGAAAAAAATGCCTTTTTCTTTGTTTCTGTCATAAAATTTAGCAAATTAGTTATTTTTCTTCATAAATTTTGGCCAAAATTTATACTGCTACATATCTTCAGTAAAAATAACCCAAATAAGTGTAAATTATTTGGTCTTTGTGAAAGTTATAGAGTCTACAAACTATGGTGCCAATCACTGAAAATTGATCACTTCTGATCACACCTGATGTACTGAAGGCCTATCTCATTTTTTGAGATACTAACAAGTCAGGAAAGTACAAATACCCCCCAAATGACCCCTTTTTAGAAAGTAGACATTCCAAGGTATTAAGTAAGTAGCATGGTGAGTTTTTTTAAGTTGTAGTTTTTTCCCACAATTCTTTGCAAAATTAAGATTTTTTTTTTACAAAATTGTCATATTAACAGCTTATTTCTCTCACAGAGCATATGCATATAACAAATTACACCCCAAAATACATTCTGCTACTCTTCCCGAGTATGGTGATACCACATCTGTGAGACTTGCCTGGCCACATACAAAGGCCCCATATTGAAGTAGCATCTTCAGGCATTCTACAAGCATTAATGACACATCTCATTTCTCAACCACCTATTACACTTTTAAAGGCCCTGGAGCACCAGGACAAGGGAATTGCCCCAAAAATGACCCCATTTTGGAAAGCAAACACCCAAATGTATAAGCAAACACCACATCTCATTTCTCAACCACCTAATACACTTTTGAAGGACCTGGAGCACCAGGACAATGGAATTGCCCCCAAAATGACCTCATTTTGGAAAGCAAACACCCCAATGTATAATCTATGAGCCACAATGAGTCTTTTGAACGGTTCATTTTTTCCAGAAGTTTTTGGAAAATGCGGAAAAAAAATGAAAATGCATTTTTTTTACACAAAGTTTCTATTTATCAGATATTTCCAACACATAGCATGTACATAGAAAAGATGACACCCCAAAATACATTCTGCTACTCCTCCTGAGTATGGTGATACCACATGTGTGAGACTTTTACACAGCCTGGTCACATACAACGGCCCAACATTGAAGTAGCATCTTCAGGCGTTCTACGAGCATAAATGACACATCTCATTTCTTAACCACCTATTACATTTTTGAAGGCCCTGGAGCACCAGGACAATGGAATTGCCCCAAAATGACCCCATTTTGGAAAGCAAACACCCCAACGTATAATCTATGAGGCATAATGAGTCTTTTGAACGGTTAATTTTTTTACAGATGTTTTTGAAAAATGTGGGAAAAAAATGAAAATGCATTTTTTTTTATACAAAGTTGTCCATTTATCAGATATTTCCAACACACAGCATGTACATAGCAAAGATAACACCCCAAAATACATTCTGCTACTCCTCCTTAGTATGGCAATACCACATGTGTGAGACTTTTTTTTTTAAATCAAACAAAGTTTTATTGAGTAACTGGTGCATACATAATACGATTGCTTTAGCACATATACATGGTAACAATACAATATTTGTTGTAGCTGTAATACATATGATATTGAGTACAAAATGTTTGTCGTGTGAGGATATTCAGGGTGTATATATTTGGTTTATATATACTACACATCCAGACCCACATCCATTAATTCACCCTGTGCCCATATGATTACGTTAGACACAAGTAGTAGATTCTTGAAGCCAGCGATCCCATATCTTATTGTACTTGGCAGGACACCCTCTATTGATATATATACATTTCTTATACGGTAATGTATTATTTACCTCCACCTTCCATTCCACTATTTTAGGAGGCTCTTTCCTCATCCATTTTTTGGCTATAACCTTTCTTGCTGCAAAGAGTGTTTCATGTAAAAATGTTTTAGTGTATTTGTCAATTGTGTTCGGGGTTATACCCAAAAGGCATTGTTTTGGGTCTAGAGCTAGGGGTGAGCCCATTGTGTCGTGTAGAAATGTCACAATTTGTTCCCACAAGCCTTGGATCTTAGGACATGTCCAAATCAAGTGGAAAAAAGTACCTGTCTCCCTCCCGCACATCTGACATGTGGTGGGTTGTGTACGTTTATATCTTGCCACTCTAAGGGGTGTAAGATATGCCCTATGAAGAATGTAAAGCTGCGTCAGTCGGTCTGATAATTTGGGAGAAACAGCTTAGCAGGACTCCAATGCCTCTCCCCACTCCTCATCTTCCATTGGTCCCACCTCTCTTTCCCATCTTGGTTTGAGATCATATGCTATTTTAGTGGATACAGGGGTTGAGAGCATGTTATAGAAAGCTGAGATCAATTTATAAGAGTCTGTGCTCTTAATTACTGCCATAAGAACATTAGGTGTGGGGCCTGGGAGGGAGTCAGGAAATTGTGCTTGTAACGTGTGACGTACTTGTAGAAATCTGAAGAGCATCCGGTTATGAATAGTAAATTCTTCTTTAAGTGAGTCAAAGGTTTTAAGCTGTCCTTTTTTTAATAAATGGTGTAGGTAAAATACTTCCTGTATGGACCATATAAATGTGTCATGAATTTTATTAAACTCAGGAAGGTTCTTGTTATGCCATATCGGCGTGTAGTCTTTAAACTATGGGATTTCTAGTCTAGAGGCAGCTAAATTCCATATTTTCCTGTAGTGGTATATCATGGTATGTCTATTTTCTCCTAGTTCCATCACTCCCGAGCCCGCTGCTATTGCATATATCGAGTCCTTGGTGTGTTGTGCCCACTTTGGACATAGGAGCATGAGAAATCTCTTGCTGTCCGTTTTATCTAAGTGGAAAAGCTGGGACAACTGTGCTGCAATGTAGTATAGATTAAAGTCGAGGAGAGCTGTGCCACCAAGATCAGTCGGGTTCTTGAGGGTTTGCCATGCTAATTTGTGTCTGTTGGGACCCCACACAAATGACTTTAAGAGGGACTCTAAAGATTTAATAACATCAACTCTCTGAAGTGGAAGCCTGGCTTGGGATTCTGGGGGTGGGAAACTGTCAATTGGTAGAATTTGGGACTTGTCCCAATTGATTTTCAGTCCTGAAAATATTCCAAATTTTGTTCGATCGTGTGGAGTGCAGTGCATAATGATGGGCCCGAATCTGCTAAGTATAATAGTGTGTCATCTGCATACATGCTAATTTTTTCAATTAAAGAGCCCATTCTAAGTCCTTTTATCTCTGGGTTCGCTCGGATGGATATCGCCAGGGGTTCTGCCACAAGGGCATACAACAATGGGGATAAGGGGCAGCCCTGTCTCATGCCTTTACTGAGGTCAAACATCTGAGATGACCATCCGTTAGCCACCACTTTTGCCCTAGGTGCCTGGTGTAGTAATTGGACCCATTTAATAAATTTTGGGCCAAATCCATATCTCTCCAAGCATCTCCAAAGATATCTCCACTCCACCGAATCGAAGGCTTTTGCTGTGTCTAAGGTCACAACCACCCGCGAACCAACCTCCTCATGTGTTGCCTGTAAATTAATATATAGTTTCCGGAGGTTAAACGAGGTGTTGCGACCAGGCATGAAACCAGCCTGATCTGCGTGTATTAGTGATAAAATTACCTGATTAAGCCTAATGGATAGTACCTTGGCTAATATTTTAATATCAACCTGTAAGAGGGATATTGGGCGATAGGATTCTGGGTATCCCGGGTCCTTTCCGGGTTTGGGGATGAGGATTATTGTTGCCTCTGTCATAGATGGGGGTAAAGTCCCAGTTTCAAAGAGATGATTGTATAACTTTAGTAGTTTAGGGGTTAGTATTTCACTGAATTGGGAATAGAACTCAATAGGGAGTCCGTCTGATCCTGGGGATTAAGACCTAGCAAAGCTAGCCATAGCAATTGTTATTTCGTCTGTGGTAAGGGGTGCCTCTAATAGTTCTGTCTGTTCTTCTGTCAGCTGTGGGAAAATCACCTTCTCAAGGAAAAGAGACATAGATTGTGTCTCAGTGGGGGCTGTCGTTTTGTATAGGTAAGCAAAAAAATCCCTGAACATAGAGGTTCAGGGATTGGGTCTGTTACTTGTTGTCCTCCAGGGCCATTTAATGTAATGACCTCCGGGGGTCTATCTTCGCTATGTACCAAGTATGTCAACAACTTGCCTGGTTTTTCCCCATGCTCAAACATTTTTTGTTTGGAGAAAAATATTTTTTGTCTAGCTTTCTGGTATTGTAGCTGGTTAGCTACTCTAGTTTGCAGTTTAAGTAGGTCTGCATTTGTGGGGGTCGGGGTGGTGGCATAGTCTCTTTCAGCAGAGGATAGTTCCTCCAGCGCCTTACCGAGGGCACTGAAAGAGTTTGTCTTAATTTTATTAATAGCAGTTATTAATGTGTGTCGAGCAAATAGCTTAAATGAATCCCATACTGCGGCTGGTGATGCTGACTTGTCATTTTCCTCAAAGTACCTATTCCATTTATCACTAAGCTCATCGTCCTCAGGTAGAAGAGAGAGCCAAAATGGGTTCAAACGCCATGAACGTATTGGTTTTGCTATTGGAAAACTTAATGTAATCCAGTAGGGACTATGATCCAAAAGTGCTCTAGGGCAAAACATAGCCTCTGACAGTCTTGGTGTCAATCTGCGGGAGATGAGTATAAAATCTATACGGGACATGGAACCATGAGAAGATGAGAAGCACGAGTATGATTTGGCTTGTGGGAACTTGTGGCGCCATGTGTCAATTAAGTGATAGGTGGAGATAAGCTTAGAGAACCTAGTCTTGTTGGGAGTATTACGGGTAGGCGAGGCAAGCTGGAGTCTGTCTAAAGTCGGATTTAGGGTAATATTGAAGTCGCCTAACCAATCCGCAGATACAGTTGGATGACGGGCCATGAACGATAGTCCCTCCTTAACTATGGAAATGTTAAATGGGGGTGGTATATAAAATTAAGTAGAGGTTCTCCATATAATTTAGCAAGGATAAAGACATAGCGGCCTAATGGGTCAGTGGATAACTCACACAACTCAAAATGCACTGATTTGGCTATCAAGATTGAGACTCCTCTGGAATGGGATGTATGGGTAGAATGATACGCCCATCCAACCCATGGCCTGTGAAGTGCCATCTGGACAGTCCCCTCAACATGCATCTCCACCAGTGCTATTATATCAGCATGTTGCCTCTTAAGGAATGTGAAGACTGCCGCGCGCTTAAATTTCTCACGCAGACCCCTCACATTCCATGTGAGAAACTTCAGAGATGCCATAAACCAAACCTTTTAATGTCTAATAAAACATTTATGTTTAACAATTTGCTTTCTATGCATAAGGCACTCATATTTCTAGTATTCAGATATAGCTGCAGCAATCTTGCATCGCCCAACATGTATATACATTCACGTGGATCTGGCATTCGAGACGTTACCTGTTTTCTATGAGAAGTATGCACACTCAAGTTTAACCAAACCATAAACAAATGAACCCCCACCCCCCTCCCTGCCCTACACCGTCCCAAACTTGTGCGGGCATATTCCCTTAACTTATGTCAAACTGGGAACCATTCCATCTTCCTGGTTGTAAGTAGAATGCAAAACATCTGGTTAAGTCTCCGGGGACTAAGTAAAACTAGGAGTATCTTCCATATCACTTGTATGAGGTATGGTATAGTCTCCCGATCCCCTTGCTTCCAGTTAAGTGCAACAAATAAGTTACAGAAAAAATTCCAGTGTTCATGGTGCTGCTTCCCAGAACTGTGTGGGGTAAAGTCTCACTGCACGATGCATGTGGTCTGTAGGACTTCTGTCTCTCCGGAGCCCCAGAGGGTAAGTTTACTCTTATACTGTGGATATGAAGGATTTGTGCTTTGTACTTGCGCTGGTTCATGAACCGTTCTAGGACACATTCACAAAGTTGGTGGGACTTAGTCAATCAGCTCTTTCAGGATTAGCTCGACGTTCCAACCAGGAGATCACTTCCTCAGGATCCTCAAAGAAGATTACACGACCGTCGTGTTCTATTCTAAGGCGGGCAGGAAAGAGCATAGAATACTTGTATTGTAAGTTCCTTAGCCTACGCTTGGCCTCCGTAAAGCTCTGTCGACGGCGCTATACCTCTGCCGAGAAATCTGGGAAAATAGCCACTTTAACATTTCCTACTGGGATATTGCCTTTCTCCCTTGCCATTCGTAGAGCTGTGTCTCTATCTTTGTAGTTAAAGAGTTTAGCTATAAACGTGCGAGGAGGAGCTCCCTGCGGGGGGGTCTTGCTGGCATGCGATGTGCCCGCTCCACCGCAAACATAGGGGAGAAGGCTTCTCTCCCATAGGTGTTGATCAGTAGTTGTTCCAAAAACGTGGTAGTGTCCTTGCCCTCAGCTCCCTCCGGCAGGCCTATCAGGCGTATGTTACATCTCCTCAGCCTATTCTCCATATCATCCTGTTTTGTAAGGAGTTGTTGTATTTGCCGTTGTACATGATCTGAGGATGTTTGTAGGGGTGGAATGGCATCCTCCACCGTGCTCAGTCTGGTCTCAGCTTCCTTCACCCTGTCTCTGAGCTTTTGAAAGTCTTTCCTGATAAGGGAGATATCCATCTTGACTTCCTCAATTTGTGCTGTGAGAGACGTTCTGCAAAAGGTGATTGCTTCAAGGAGTTTGTCAGTGTCACTCGCTGTTCGTTCCCCCCCCCCCAGCTTTCTCAGAGGTTCCATCTTCCTCCATGTCCTCTTTTTCTTGTCGGTGGTATTGATCAAGTTTTGCCGTCGCTGCCTTCTGTGCTTTGGTTGGTGACATGCTATGAGGGTCCGGGCAGTACCCACCAAGTCTGCAAGCTTGTATTGGTGAAATTAATTGACTGTGGGTCAGGGGAAAGTGCTGGCGAGGGACTCAGGGCCCCCCGTATGCACGGGGACGAGGGCTGTTCTTATATGGCGAGTGTTCGACACTTCACTTCCCCTCCTGGGGTGCTAGCAGTCTGGGGCTGTAGTAGGAGATATGACAGGACCCCAATATAAATTGTTCAGAGGGGAACAAGAAGGCCGCAGACTGTATGTGTAGTACAGACAGGGTGAGCAGGTGTGCTAAAATGGCCGCCGGTCTCCACGTGCAGTCCTAGGCCACAACCTAGCCCAAATACTGTCGCCGTATCCCCTGAGGTTCTGAAGGCCAGGGGGGTCTACACATATGAGGGTCAATGTGATCCAGCTCCCCTTGGAGGTTTCCAGTGGCTAAATATCGGCAGGGCACAGCTATCCTGAATTAGATTTGAGGTTAGGGAGGACCAAGATGGCCGCCAACCTCCAGGTGTAGGCCGAAGCCGCGGACTTGCCTGAATTCGGCCGCCGGGTGGAATATCGCTGCTCCGCTCGGGCCGCCGTGTATCCGTTTTTTTCGGAAGTTGATTCTGCGGATTATAGGTGTCCCAGGGAGGATGATCCAGCAGGTGAGTCAGTATAATCAGCCCAGGATTGATGTTAGCAGGAGTAATGGACAGAGCTCAAGGTACAGGCGTCCTACTCCATTCTGTGTCAGGCCACGCCCCCATGTGTGAGACTTTTACAAAGCCTGGCCACATACAAAGGCCCAACATTGAAGTAGCATCTTCAGGCGTTCTACGAGCATAAATGACACATCTAATTTCTCAACCACCTATTACACTTTTGAAGGCCCTGGAGCACCAGGACAAGGGAATTGCCCCCAGAATGACCCCATTTTGGAAAGCAAACACCCCAATGTATAATCTACAAACTATGGTGCCAATCACTGAAAATTGATCACATCTGATCACACCTGATGTACTGAAGGCCTATCTCATTTTTTGAGATACTAACAAGTCAGAAAAGTACAAATACCTCCCAAATGACCCCTTTTTAGAAAGTAGACATTCCAAGGTATTAAGTAAGTAGCATGGTGAGTGTTTTTAAGTTGTAGTTTTTTTCCCACAATTCTTTGCAAAATGAAGATTTTTTTTTTTTTACAAAATTGTCATATTAACAGGTTATTTCTCTCACAGAGCATATGCATACAACAAATTACACCCCAAAATACATTCTGTTACTCTTCCCGAGTATGGTGATACCACATGTGTGAGACTTTTACACAGCCTGGCCACATACAAAGGCCCCATATTGAAGTAGCATCTTTAGGCGTTCTACAAGCATTAATGACACATCTCATTTCTCAACCACCCATTACACTTTTAAAGGCCCTGGAGCACCAGGACAAGGGAATTGCCCCCCAAATGACCCCATTTTGGAAAGAAAACACCCCAATGTATAATCTATGAGGCATAATGAGTCTTTTTTTCCAGAAGTTTTTGGAAAATGTGGAAAAAAAAAGAAAACGCATTTTTTATTACACAAAGTTGTCCATTTAGCAGATATTTCCAACACATATCATGTACATAGCAAAGATGACGCCCCAAAATACATTCTGCTACTCCACCTGAGTAAGGCGATACAACATGTGTGAGACTTTTACACAGCCTGGCCACATACAAAGGCCCAACATTAAAGTAGCATCTTCAGGCGTTCTACGAGCATAAATGACACATCTCATTTCTCAACCACCTATTACATTTTTGAAGGCCTTGGAGCATCAGGACAATGGAATTGCCCCAAAATGACCCCATTTTGGAAAGCAAACACCCCAACTTATAATCTTTGAGGCATAATGAGTCTTTTGAACGGTTCATTTTTTTCCAGAAGTTTTTGGAAAATGTGGAAAAAAAATGAAAACGCATTTTTTTTACACAAAGTTGTCCATTTAGCAGATATTTCCAACACATATCATATACATAGTAAAGATGACACCCCAAAATACATTCTGCTTCTCCACCTGAGTATGGTGATACCACATGTGTGAGACTTTTACACAGCCTGGCCACATACAGAGGCCCAACATTGAAGTAGCATCTTCAGGCGTTCTACGAGTATAAATGACACATCTCATTTCTCAACCACCTATTACACTTTTGAAGGCCCTGGAGCACCAGGACAAGGGAATTGCCCCCAAAATGACCCCATTTTGGAAAGCAAACACCCCAATGTATAATCTTTGAGGCACAATGAGTCTTTTGAATGGTTCATTTTTTTCCAGAAGTTTTTGCAAAATGTGGAAAATGAAAGAAAACGCATTTTTTTTACACAAAGTTGTCCATTTACCAGATATTTCCAACACATAGCATGTACATAGCAAAGATGACACCCCAAAATACATTCTGCTACTCCTCCTGAGTATGGCAATACCACATGTGTGAGACTTTTACACAGCCTGGCCACATACAATGGCCCAACATTGAAGTAGCATCTTCAGGCGTTCTACGAGCATAAATGACACATCTCATTTCTCAACCACCTATTACATTTTTGAAGGCCCTGGAGCATCAGGACAATGGAATTGCCTGAAAATTACCCCATTTTGGAAAGCAAACACCCCAACTTATAATCTATGAGGCATAATGAGTCTTTTGAACGGTTCATTTTTTTCCAGAAGTTTTTGAAAAATGTGGGAAAAAAATGAAAACCCATTTTTTTTACACAAAGTTGTCCATTTATTAGATATTTCCAACACATAGCATGTACATAACAAAGATAACACCCCAAAATACATTCTGCTACTCCTCCTGAGTATGGCAGTACCACATGTGTGAGACTTTTACAAAGCCTGGCCACATACAAAGGCCCAACATTGAAGTAGCATCTTCAGGCGTTCTACGAGCATAAATGACACATCTCATTTCTCAACCACTTATTACACTTTTGAAGGCCCTGGAGCATCAGGACAAGGGAATTGCCCCCAAAATGACCCCATTTTGGAAAGCAAACACCCCAACTTATAATCTATGAGGCATAATGAGTCTTTTGAACGGTTCATTTTTTTCCAGAAGTTTTTGGAAAATATGGAAAATAAATGAAAAGGCATTTTTTTACACAAAGTTGTCCATTTAGCAGATATTTCCAACACATATCACGTACATAGCAAAGATGACACCCCAAAATACATTCTGCTACTCCACCTGAGTATGGCAATACCACATGCGTGAGAATTTTACATAGCCTGGCCACATACAATGGCCCAACATTGAAGTAGCATCTTCAGGCGTTCTACGAGCATAAATGACACATCTAATTTCTCAACCACCTATTACAGTTTTGAAGGCCCTGGAGCACCAGGACAATGGAATTGCCCCAAAATGACCCCATTTTGGAAAGCAAACACCCCAACGTATAATTTATGAGGCATAATGAGTCTTTTGAACGGTTAATTTTTTTCCAGAAGTTTTTTAAAAATGTGTAAAAAAATGAAAACGCATTTTTTTTACACAAAGTTGACAATTTATCAAATATTTCCAACACATAGCATGTACATAGCAAAGATGACATCCCAAAATACATTCTGCTACTCCTCCTGAGTATGGTGATACCACATGTGTGAGCCTTTAACACAGCGAGGCCCAACATCCAAGTAGCCTCATCAGGCATTCTAGGAGCATAAATTACATATATAATTTCCTGGCAACCTATCCATTTTGAAGGCCCTTCATATTTCTAACACATAGCATGTACATACCAAGAATTACAATCCAAAATAAATTATATTGCGGAAAGGGTAAAAAAAAAAGCATTACCTGTGCTTTTAGTAGTATCCACAGAGGAGAGCACTGGTCCAGGCAGCAGGCAGGGATGTGCTTAGCAACAGCAATAGTAATTATTCAGGCAGCAGGCAGGAATATTGTCTATAGTCAGCACAAGGAAATTGTCCAGGCAGAGACAGCCAGCACAGCCATAATATTGGTCCTGGTACACTGTTACCTGCAAACACTCATTGTACTGCTCTCCAGCCCTTCATAAACATACTGCCTCTTGCTACAGCTAATTATTTGCATAGTCCAGGTAGCGGTGTGGTCCGTTCATGCGGCAGGCAGAGGCATGATGGCAGTAAGTCAGCATCAGGCTGAGGGCCGCAATCAGGTAAGACCTGTGCCTCCAGACTCCAGACCCTAATCTGGAAATTCCGAAACCCGGAGAAAAAAAAAATAGTTTTCTCCATCTGGAAAAACAATTCTGGAGCCCCTCACATATGTGAGACCCCTGTGTACTACAGTAGCAGGGCAACAGATCAGTCCAAGCGGTAGGCAAAAGCATAGTCCGTAAAACAGGCCAGGGTCAGTTCATGTGCAAGTAGTCCAAGTGGTAGGCAGTAGCGTAGTTGATAAAACAGGCCAGGGTCAGTTCACGTGGAGGCTGTCCAAACGGTGGGCAGAGGCATAGTCACAAAACAGGCCAGGGTGAGTTCACGTGGCAGAAGTCCAAATGGTAGGCAGAGGCATAGTCAAAAAACAGGCCAGGGTCAGTTCACGTGGAAGCAGTCCAAACGGTAGGCAGAGGCATAGTCAAAAAACAGGCCAGGGTCAGTTAACGTGGAAGGCAGTGGCATGGTTATTTGGGGAAGCATGGGCTATGGTCAGCACAGATGATGAAAATGGGGAAATGGTTAAAAATTTGGGCTAATATTTTAGGGATGTATGATAAAGTTGGAAGCATTCACCAATGCAAAGGCCAGGTTGGGAGGGACACTGGGGACAATGGTAGCTGGTATCTTTTCCAAATCCTCTTTTGGTGCACACGCAACATTTTTTTTGCCGTTTTCGGCCTGCTTCAAATGGTGGAATGTTGAAGGGGAAGTGGCGCTCATTAAGTCAGCAAACAGCCTCAGAGCGAAGGTCTTCGGGGGGGTCTTTGGTGATAGATGTGGGACGTAACAACTTCTTCTATGAATTGTAGGAAGGGGGGGCTTTCTGTGGATTTGGTGTAGACTACATAGGAATTATAAACGGCCCAATGTGTGAGATAAATTGCTACCTTCTTGTACCAGAATCGAGACCTCCTTATCGACAAATAGGGCTGAATCATTTGATCATTGAAATCCACCCCCCCATGTAGAGAATATAATCTTGGACACATACTGGCTTTTCAATGGGACCTCTTCTTCTTTGAACCTCAATTGTAGTGTCGTCATGGATGGTGGACATCATGTGCACGTCCCTTTTATCCTTCCACCTCAAGGCCAGCACTTCGTTGCATCTCAATGCTGCTCTTTCCCCCCTTCGCAGCTTTTTTTGCTAAAGATTGTGGGAAGCCCTTCCTATTTTTCTGGAGGTTCCACAGGCCAGGGTTTTTGCAATGTATAGGTGTTTGAAAAGGGGCAGGCCAGTGTAGAAATTGTCAAGGTATATGTGATATCCTTTGTTCAGAAGTGGGTATGCCAAGTCCCATACAATCTTTCCAGTTGTGCCCATGTAGGCCGGGCACTCAGGGGGCTGGAGCTGGGAATCTTTTCCTTCATATATGCGGAATGCATACAAATATCCCGTGGCTCTCTCACAGAGCTTGTATAATTTTGCTCCGTATCTGGCCCTTTTGCTAGGAATATATTGCTTTATTACTAGCCGGCCTGAAAAGGGTACCAGGGACTCATCGACACATATATTCTGATTGGGGACATAGAGTTCTGCAAATTGTTGGGAAAAGAAATTTATCAGTGGGCGAAGTTTATATAATTTGTCGTAATTTGGATGATTGCGGGGAGGGCACTGGGTGTTGTCGCTAAAATGAAGAAAGCACATTATCATTTCGTATCGGGACCTGGCCATTACAGCAGAATAAATGGCATGTTGTGGATTGGGTTGGTGGACCAGTAGGCATGTCCTTCATTTTTTTTTTGTAAGCCCCATGTTTAGGGTGAGGCCCATAAACAATTTGAACTCCTCGAAATTCAGATCACTCCACTCAAATGGATGGGCATAGGATGATTGGAGGTTGTTGGCAATATATCGATGGGCATATAAATTTGTCTGGTCCACAATGAATTGCAGCAAATTGTCGGGCAAAAACAGGTAAAAAAAATCAATCGCTGTGAAATTTTTGGTGTTGGTCTGCACACCTGGCTGTGCTGTGAAAGGGGGAATAATTGGTGATCCTGAGTCGGATGGCAGCCATGTTGGGTTGGCAAGACCATCTGGCATATATGTAGAGGCCCTGGCTCTTGGGGGATGTGACATTCCAGTAGTTGGGGGAATTGAATTTCCTGTGCTGGTACTCAGGCGTGATGTGGCAGCACTGGTACTGGGTCTGGGCATTTGTTCCCTGGGCCTATCGCTGGTGGCAGTGCTGGTACTAGGCCTGGGAATTTGTTCTTGGGGCCTATTGCTAGCGGCAGTGCTGATACTGGGCCTTGGAATATAATCCTGGTTTCCAGAGTGCCGTGCCCTTTTAGGAGGGACCCATTCTTCCTCCAAATCATTTGCCGATTCACTATTGGGTTCAATTGCCGAATTTGATTCAGAATCAGAATTGGAATCTGATAAGAACTCCCCGTTGCTCTCATCAGTCATGGAGAGGATCTGGAACGCCTCCTCACTGGTGTATAATCTTTTGGTCATGACGCTGATGGCTGTGTGACAGGTGGCAGGTGACGGTCACTGGTGGGTGATGACGGTGTGACAGGTGATGGTCACTGATGGGTGACAGGCCACGGAGGGTGATGGGTGATGGTCACTGACGGGTGATGGTCACAGACGGGTGACAGGCCATGGCCACTGATGGGTGCACCGCTGACGGTCACTGATGGGTGATGGGTAATGGCTGACGTCACTGATGGGTGACGGGTAATTGCTGACGTCACTGATGGGTGACGGGTAATCGCTGACATCACTGATGGGTGATGGGTAATCGCTGACGTCACTGATGGGTGACGGGTGATGGCTGATGGTCACTGATGGGTGATGGGTGATAGCTAACGGGTGACGGGTAATGGCTGACAGTCACTGATGGGTGACGGGTAATGGCTGACGTCACTGATGGGTGACGGGTGATGGCTGATGGTCACTGATGGGTGATGGCTGATGGTCATTGATGGTTGATGGGTGACGGCTGAAGGTCACTAATGGGTGATGGGTAATGGCTCACGTCACTGATGAGTGACGGATGATGGCTGATGGGTGACGGGTGATGGCTGATGGTCACTGATGGGTGACGGGTGATGGCTGACAGGTGACCGCTGACGGTCACTGATGGGTGACGGGTAATGGCTGACAGGTGACGGGTGATGGCTGACAGGTGCACCACTGACGGTCACTGATGGCAGTCTTATGTGACAGGTGCACTTTATGGGGTGACTGTGGTGACTGTTGGGTGACAGATGACAATTGGGGGCGATGGGACAAGTGTTGTGCTTGTGCAGTACAATACAGACATAGATTGGTAACTCACTGCTCCTAGCTCTTCTCTCCTCACACTGGAAACAGTGTGTGAGGAGAGAAGAGCTGGTAACAGGTAGTTACCGCTCTGTGTTTACATTTAGTAATCGACTGTGAAAGGATCACAGCCGATCACGTGGTAAACAGCCGCTGGTCAATGGCTGTTTACCATCGTCGGTGACAAGCAGTGTTCCCAGGAACATGCCGCCACCGACGTGCACGTGCTGCACACTCCCGATCGCGCGCATGCGATGTGCACAATGGGGCGGTACCAGCTGTCATCGGCCGTGACTTCATCATGGCCGATCATGTGGTAAACAGCCATGCCCAATGTTTACCCCCTCAGTGGTGAGCGGTGTCTCCGTGACACGCCGCCACCGAGTATACAGGGATGTGCGCGCACGATCGCGCGCATTCCCTATTTAGAGGGCAGGGCGTCATATAACGCCCTCCCAGAATGTGAGCCGCGCTGCCTGGCCGTCATATCACAGACAGCGGGCGGAAAGCGGTTAAACACTCTGTAAACACACTGTATATAGCTAGTTGCTAAGCAGGGGGCCAGGAAGCCGTCCACCGTGTCCTTAACAACCGATAAGTCATCAGCTGTCAGCGGGATTCCCAGCTGACAGCTGAATGTATAAAAATAAAAATTGCTGGCAAAAAAATTGCAAAAAAAACGGCATTGGGTCCCCCCCAGGTCCATACCAGGCCCTTCAGGTCTAGTGTGGATTTGGAGGGGACCCCCCACGCCAATTTTTTTGTTTTAAAATGGCGTGGGGTCCCCCCAAAATCCATACCAAACCTTTATCCGAGCATGCAGCCCAGCAGGTCAGGAAAGGGAGGGGACAAGTGAGCGCCCACCCCCCTGAACCATACCAGGCCGCATGCCCTCA
Source organism: Aquarana catesbeiana (assembly GCF_042186555.1). NCBI lineage: Eukaryota > Metazoa > Chordata > Amphibia > Anura > Ranidae > Aquarana > Aquarana catesbeiana. The sequence continues at coordinate 368,425,904 of NC_133326.1, read as the reverse complement.
ACATGGGGGGATGCTTTGGGGGGTCTCTTCCTGGGGGCAAGGTCCTCTTCCTGACAACCCTAGCCAGTGGTTCTCGGGGTCTGCGAGCGGGGGGCTTATTGGAATCTGGAAGCCCCCTTTAAGAAAGGGGCCCCTAGATCCCACCCCTCCATGTGAACAGGTATTGGGTACATCGTACCCCTACCCATTCACACCAAAAAGCAGTGAAACGTTAAAAAAACAAGAGCCGGTTTTTGACAAGTCCTTTATTAAAAAAATAACTCTGAGCTGTCTTCTCCCACCTCAGTCTTCTCCCGCCGCCGTCTCTCCCAGTGCTGTCTTCTCCCGCAGCCGTCTCTCCCGATGCTGTCTTCTCCAGAGCCGTCTTCTCCCGCTGCTATCTCTTCCCGGTGCTGTCTTTTCCTCAAGCTGTCTTCTTGCACTATCTTCTCGTCTATCTTCTGACGTCACAAGGGGGCGGGCTCTCCGGGTGATGTCATCGGATGGCCATGCCCCATGGCTTTATGAGAGATGCAGACAGCGGGCGAAAACCAAACAGAGGAAGACAGCCACAGCAGAAGAGTGACTTTTTTTTATAGCCGGTAACCAGCGGCGAGGAAGAAGACAGCAGCAGGAGAAGATAGCAAAAGAAATTGTACCATAGGAAACCATGTTAAATGGACTGTAGTGCATTTCTGCAAACTGCAAAACGCACTGAAAAATGCATAGGTGTGAACCTAGGGTAAGAAGGAAAGAACAGTGCATGAGCTAGCTGCCAATAAAAAAGCTGGAGGCCTGGTTTAACATTCTCCTATCATTGTACAACAATGATGACCTACATGAGGGGGATGTAAAGATAACCACTCGGCAGAAATCAGGAAAAATTATAAACATTACAGCTAAACAGTTAAAAAAAACAGAACTACTAAGCGAGAGACTGCAATTCAGGATTAGAGGTTTCATCAGAGAGAGGGGGTCAGTTCTGCTCTACACAGGGAATATCTGGTTGTCTTATGCCCTGTACACACGGTCGGATTTTCCGACGGAAAATGTGCGATCGGAGCTTGTTGTCGGAAATTCCGACCGTGTGTGGGCTCCATCGGACTTTTTCCATCGGAATTTCCGACACACAAAGTTTGAGAGCAGGCTATAAAATTTTCCTACAACAAAATCCGATAGCGTCAATTCCGACCGTGTGTGGACAATTCCAACGCACAATGTGCCACGCATGCTCAGAATAAATTCCGATATGGAACTGCTCGGTCTGGTAAAATTAGCTTTCGGAATGGATCTAGCACTTTCGTCATGCTGCAATGTTTTAAATAGTTTAATGCAGCGCACTCTCTTCTTCTTTATAATGCTAGAAGAATGAAGTAGTTTTGCATCTCATATTCACACAGAGTTCGCCCAGACTTTTTTTTAACTTCAGAATATTTTTGGGTGTGTTTTGTGTGTCAAGTTACCACAACACGATTAGTATCTTGTATTATTTAATCTCAAGGAGGTTGCTTGGTGTTGGTGTATCTTGTTAATTTCCCATTGTAGTTTTGAAATGTAACTGCCTCCTCACAAACAAACTGTCAAACACACATAGGCGAGTATAGTTGAAACAAAAATTCCTTTATTAAGGGCTCATAACCAAACAAAGAGGGAGGCAACGCTGGAAAAACTGCAGAAATTGGCAAAGCCTTTGACCCCCAGGGCACACATCAATTATTTTATTGCAAAATTGGTGGCTTGAGGAGTCCATATATAAGGGAGTTCAATCTGGTCCAGAAGTCCAAGAGATCATGAACAGCAGCAGATGACATGTATGTCCCCAGGCTGTGGTCATACAAGAGCCTGCATCTTTTGTGAGAAAAGACTGAACCCAGGGCCATCACTCTCTGGTCTTCCTTACACGCTTCCTTCCTGCCTGTGGCTCTGGTGTTGGAGGTGTGGCAGGAGGAGGAGTAGGACCTGGAGGAGGAGGAGGAGGAGGAGGAGGAGGAGGAGGAGGTGAAGGACCTGGAGGAAGAGGCGGAGGACCATGGGGGAGCTCACAAATGTGGCTTTGGCATGTGAGTTGGCCCCTCAACCCCTTCTTTAGTGCTTCTAAAATGAGAAACTCACATAAGAGGCGTTGGCCCTCCTCCATTTGCTGCATTTTGCATGCTGTTAGGTCAGCAAAATCCTCTTCAACGCTGTGGGGTGTTCTGAGGGCCTCAGCAGCCTTCCAAAAGTCACAGCCGATCACGTGGTAAACAGCCGCTGGCCAATGGCTGTTTACCATCGTCGGTGACAAGCAGTGTTCTCAGGAACACGCTGCCACCGATGTGCACGTACTGCGCACTCCCGCGCTGTGCACAATGGGGCGGTACCAGCTGTCATCGGCCGTGACTTCATCATGGCCGATCACGTGGTAAACAGCCATGCCCAATGTTTACCCCCCTCGGTGGTGAGCGGTGTCTCCGTGACACGCCGCCACCGAGTATACAGGGATGCGCGCGCACGATCGCGTGCATTCCCTGTTTAGAGGGCAGGGCATCATATGACGCCCTCCCAGAATGTGAGCCGCACCGCCTGGCCGTCATATGACAGACGGCGGGCGGAAAGCGGTTAAACACTCTGTAAACACACTGTATATAGCTAGTTGCTAAGCAGGGGGCCAGGAAGCCGTCCACCGTGTCCTTAACAACCGATGAGTCATCAGCTGTCAGCGGGATTCCCAGCTGACAGCTGAATGTATAAAAATAAAAATTGCTGGCAAAAAAATTGCAAAAAAAACGGCATTGGGTCCCCCCCAGGTCCATACCAGGCCCTTCAGGTCTAGTGTGGTGTAACGAGCCCCTTGCTCGCTCGGTTCCACTCTCCCGACACTCCTCTTCTGCTGGAGGCTCACCAGGTTGTTCTTCCTCAGCAGAAAAGTCTATCAAATCCATCACCATCTCCTCTCCGTGGAACCCAGAAGATGCTATCAGTGCTGGGCAGAGGTTAGCAGAGCTCTGCCCTGTTGTCAGCACTTCAGGTTTGGGGACGGCAATCTTCAGATTTTCCACTGCCGATTCCCTGGCATTCTGCTGGACAGGCACATTCCTCCATCCAAGATCATCCAATGCAGAAACAGGTTCATCAAGGTCAGTCAGCACTTGCTGCATCCGCCATAAGACCTCCACCTCCATAGCTGCGGGTGCAGGTTGGCAAAGCACACCGTTACTCTGCCACATTGTCAACTCTTCAGCCAGGATTTCAGAGTTGTCAACTGGTATTTCCTGATAGTCCCAGGCAAAGGGAGCACCACCCTGCTGCTGAGCAGAGTCTAACAGCTGTTTGTAGGCGATCTCCAACTCCCATTCCTGAATGGCCATAAACTCCAAATCTTCCAGTGCTCAGTGCACTTCTGAGACATTCAGTCTCCGCTCTCTGTGCTCCATTATTTCCTTCAAACGCCACTCCCGATCACTTCCAAAGTCAGGGTCCCTGGACAGCCTCCAGTATAACAATCCCAGGCCATCATAGTCAAAGCCTTCCGTGGGGCTGTCATCCGCTGTCCATGGGCACACTTGGGCTACATACCACTGGAGGGCTCTGTAGCTCTCGTCCAACCACATTTCTGCCCGGATCAGCCTGCTTAACTCGGCTGTCCATTCCTGGTTTGGCTGTTCCCCCAAAAACAGCATTCGCACTTCATACTGCGACCAGTACCTCACATGGACGGAGGGGAGAGCTTTTCCCTGGTGTCGCTGCTCACGGGCTAGCCTTCCTTCCAGAGCTCACAGCAGACAGAATCAAACCATCCTAGCAGGACCTGCTCTGATACTGGTCCTCTGTGCTGTATCTCCTCTCGCAACCTCCTTCTGAATTCCTCATCCATGGTGGCTGGTATTTCTCCTCTCCTGCTATCCTGCTACCTTGGATCCAGGTGATGGTTTGGATGTGTTCACGGCAAGGAAGCACGATCCCACCATTCCCTCCACGGCTCTCAAGTAAGTCTTTCAGCGTGGCTCTCCTGCAGGCTGGTTTGGAGTGTCCCAGTAACTGGAGAGCAAATCCCACAGCTGCCAACTAATGTAACGAGCCCCTTGCTCACTCGGTTCCACTCTTCCGACACTCCTCTGCAGCTATTGAATCAGATTGCAACGTCTGATGGTTCGGTCATCCAATGCTCCGGGATTAGAATTACAGCTATGTGCCGTTCTAACCCAGTTGTGATAGCTCAGAACAAACACCAGGCAGGCTGTATGTAAGTTCAACCAGGAATCTATCTTTATTGACAAAATACAGGCTTTTATACACTCAAAGTGTAGGTGCAGACCTCCTGCTCATATTACTCTAACAATACAGCTGTAACCTAATTAACCTAATTAACATGAGCTAATTAACTAATCCCTTTAGACAGACTAGATGACTCAGACATGACCGTTAGGCCAGACTGGCCGTCTTGTAGTTCAGAAAATCCAATCAACATTATCACAATCAACATAGACTCTTCTTCTCACAATAGCAGAGTTAATTAACACAAATAACAATGGGGATCTAATGACTCTTAGATCCCATAGTAGACTCATTTACAATACACATTTTAGCAGACAATAGACAGACAGGTGTTGGAATTTACATCAGCATCTCCTAACAGTATCTGTCCCAGCATTATGAATCAGCCACTATTCCAATATGGCAAATCCAGGGTCCCCAGACATACAGCTCACAAAGAGCACCGTTCCCCCAAATGCAAGGGCCCCCGATCGATCGGCAAGAGGCTAGCATACAGTCCCCTCCAAAAGTCTCTTTCCCGGCTAGGTCTGTCACATTTCTCCCCTTTCGGCAGGAGACTAACACAGGAGGAGACCCCAGACGGGTTGACTCCGAAGTTAGTCAGTAGTTCCAGTCCTCTAATGCCTGTACCCACACAGTACCCCAAACAAATTGTTCCAAACAAAGTATTACTCACCCAGCCAACCTCTGCCTCTCTCAGAGAACATATCTGCTGCTGGGGAGAGGCCTGGACTGGCCCTTCTCCCTGGAGTCCTTTCTGCCGCTGGAGAGAAGACAGGGTGTCTGGGCTCACTCCGTCATGCTGTTGTGGATCTGGGCCGACTCCCCAGCATCCCTGGGGTATACAGGTGGAGACTGAAGTCCCATCCACCTTCACAGGACATCCATCCTCTGTTAGTTGAGGGCAGAGTCCAGCAGGACTCGGCCCTGTTGCCAGCCCTTCTGCTGGAAACCCCACACCATCTGCTCCGGCTAACTGTTGGGGAGGGATGACGAACACCTCCTCTCCCTTCTCCCCCTGTATCCTAATCTGCTGCTGGGACGTGACCACCTCCTTCTCACCCTGAGCCTCTGGAACCGCCGCAGGTGTAGGGCAGAGATCTTGGACCCTCTGTCCAGTTGCCAGCGCTTCAGCTGGGGAAGTTCCTTGTGACCTCACAGATACTTCTGTTGGTGCTGGGCAGAGCATAGTGAAGTTTGGCCCTAATAACAGCTCTTCTTCTGCTGGAGGCTCACCAGGTTGTTCTTCCTCAGCAGAAAAGTCTATCAAATCCCCTGTCTCTGCAACTGGTGTCTGGGGATAAAGGTTCACCATCTCCTCTCCGTGGAACCCAGAAGATGCTATCAGTGCTGGGCAGAGGTTAGCAGAGCTCTGCCCTGTTGTCAGCACTTCAGGGTTGGGGACGGCAATCTTCAGATTTTCCACTGCCATTCTCTGGCATTCTGCTGGACAGGCACATTCCTCCATCCAAGATCATCCAATGCAGAAACAGGTTCATCAAGGTCAGTCAGCACTTGCTGCATCCGCCATAAGACCTCCGCCTCCATAGCTGCGGGTGCAGGTTGGCAAAGCACACCGTTACTCTGCCACATTGTCAACTCTTCAGCCAGGATTTCAGAGTTGTCAAAAGGTATTTCCTGATAGTCCCAGGCAAAGGGAGCACCACCCTGCTGCTGAGCAGAGTCTAACAGCTGTTTGTAGGCAATCTCCAACTCCCATTCCGGAATGGCCAGAAACTCCAAATCTTCCAGTGCCCAGTGCACTTCTGAGATATTCAGTCTCCGCTCTCTGTGCTCCATTATTTTCTCCAAACGCCACTCCCGATCACTTCCAAAGTCAGGGTCCCTGGACAGCCTCTAGTATAACAATCTCAGGCCATCGTAGTCAAAGCCTTCCGTGGGGCTGTCATCCGCTGTCCATGGGCACACTTGGGCTACATACCACTGGAGGGCTCTGTAACTCTCGTCCAACCGCATTTCTGCCCGGATCAGCCTGCTTAACTCGGCTGTCCACTCCTGGTTTGGCTGTTCCCCCAAAAACAGCATTCGCACTTCATACTGCGACCAGTACCTCACATGGACGGAGGGGAGAACTTTTCGCTGGTGTCTCTGCTCACGGGCTAGCGCTTCCTTCCAGAGCTCACAGTGCACAGAATCAAACCATCCTAGCAGGACCTGCTCTGATACTGGTCCTCTGTGCTGTATCTCCTCTCGCAACCTCCTTCTGAATTCCTCATCCATGGTGGCTGGTATTTCTCCTCTTCGGAGGGATCCCCCAAGCCAATTTTTTTGTTTTAAAATGGCGTGGGGTCCCCCCAAAATCCATACCAAACCCTTATCCGAGCATGCAGCCTAGCAGGTCAGGAAAGGGAGGGGACAAGCGAGCCCCCACCCCCCTGAACCATACCAGGCCGCATGCCCTCAACATGGGGGGATGCTTTGGGAGGGTCTCTTCCTGGGGGCAAGGTCCTCTTCCTGACAACCCTAGCCAGTGGTTCTCGGGGTCTGCGAGCAGGGGGCTTATCGGAATCTGGAAGCCCCCTTTAAGAAAGGGGCCCCTAGATCCCACCCCTCCATGTGAACAGGTATCGGGTACATCGTTCCCCTACCCATTCACACCAAAAAGCAGTGAAACGTTAATAAACAAGAGCCGATTTTTGACAAGTCCTTTATTAAAAAAATAACTCTGAGCTGTCTTCTCTCACCTCAGTCTTCTACCGCCACCGTCTCTCCCAGTGCTGTCTTCTCCCGCAGCCGTCTCTCCCGATGCTGTCTTCTCCAGAGCCGTCTTCTCCCGCTGCTATCTCTTCCCGGTGCTGTCTTTTCCTCGAGCTGTCTTCTTGCACTATCTTCTCGTCTATCTTCTGACGTCACAAGGGGGCGGGCTCTCCAGGTGATGTCATCGGATGGCCATGCCCCATGGCTTTATGAGAGATGCCAGACAGCGGACGAAAACCAAACAGAGGAAGACAGCCACAGCAGAAGAGTGACTTTTTTTATAGCCGGTAACCAGCGGCGAGGAAGAAGACAGCAGCAGGAGAAGATAGCACAAGAAATTGTACCATAGGAAACCATGTTAAATGGACTGTAGTGCATTTCTGCAAACTGCAAAACGCACTGAAAAATGCATAGGTGTGAACCTAGGGTAAGAAGGAAAGAACAGTGCATGAGCTAGCTGTCAATAAAAAAGCTGGAGGCCTGGTTTAACATTCTCCTATCATTGTACAACAATGATGACCTACATGAGGGGGATGTAAAGATAACCACTCGGCAGAAATCAGGAAAAATTATAAACATTACAGCTAAACAGTTAAAAAAAAACAGAACTACTAAGCGGGAGACTGCAATTCAGGATTAGAGGTTTCATCAGAGAGAGGGGGTCAGTTCTGCTCTGCACAGGGAATATCTGGTTGTCTTATGCCCTGTACACACGGTCGGATTTTCCGACGGAAAATGTGCGTTCGGAGCCTGTTGTCACAAATTCCAACCGTGTGTGGGCTCCATCTGACTTTTTCCATCGGAATTTTCGACACACAAAGTTTGAGAGCAGGCTATAAAATTTTCCGACAACAAAATCCGATCGCGTCAATTCCGACCGTGTGTGGACAATTCCGACGCACAAAGTGCCACGCATGCTCAGAATAAATTCCGAGATGGAACTGCTCGGTCTGGTAAAATTAGCGTTCGGAATGGATCTAGCACTTTCGTCACGCTGCAATGTTTTAAATAGTTTAATGCAGTGCACTCTCTTCTTCTTTATAATGCTAGAAGAATGAAGTAGTTTTGCATCTCATATTCACATAGAGTTCTCCCAGACTTTTTTTTAACTCCAGAATATTTTTGGGTGTGTTTTGTGTGTCAAGTTACCACAACACGATTAGTTTCTTGTATTATTTAATCTCAAGGAGGTTGCTTGGTGTTGGTGTCTCTTGTTAATTTCCCATTATATTTTTGAAATGTAACTGCCTCCTCACAAACAAACTGTCAAACACACATAGGTGAGTATAATTGAAACAAAAATTCCTTTATTAAGGGCTCATAACCAAACAAAGAGGGAGGCAACGCTGGAAAAACTGCAGAAATTGGCAAAGCCTTTGACCCCCAGGGTACACATCAATTATTTTATTGCAAAATTGGTGGCTTTAGGAGTCCATATATAAGGGAGTTCAATCTGGTCCAGAAGTCCAAGAGATCATGAACAGCAGCAGATGACATGTATGTCCCCAGGCTGTGGTCATACAAGAGCCTGCATCTTTTGTGAGAAAAGACTGAACCCAGGGCCATCACTCTCTGGTCTTCCTTACACGCTTCCTTCCTGCCTGTGGCTCTGGTGTTGGAGGTGTGGCAGGAGGAGGAGTAGGACCTGGAGGAGGAGGAGGAGGAGGAGGAGGAGGTGAAGGACCTGGAGGAGGAGGCGGAGGACCATGGGGGAGCTCACAAATGTGGCTTTGGCATGTGAGTTGGCCCCTCAACCCCTTATTTAGTGCTTCTAAAATGAGAAACTCACATAAGAGGCGTTGGCCCTCCTCCATTTGCTTCATTTTGCATGCTGTTAGGTCAGCAAAATCCTCTTCAACGCTGTGGGGTGTTCTGAGGGCCTCAGTAGCCTTCCAAAAGTCACAGCCGATCACGTGGTAAACGGCCACTGGCCAATGGCTGTTTACCATCGTTGGTGACAAGCAGTGTTCCCAGGAACACGCCGCCACTGATGTGCACGTGCTGCGCACTCCCGATCGCGCGCATGCGCTGTGCACAATGGGGCGGTACCAGCTGTCATCGGCCGTGACTTCATCATGGCCGATCACGTGGTAAACAGCCATTCCCAATGTTTACCCCCCTGGGTGGTGGGCGGTGTTTCCGTGACACGCCGCCACCGAGTATACAGGGATGCGTGCGCACAATCGCGCGCATTCCCTGTTTAGAGGGCAGGGCGTCATATGACGCCTTCCCAGAATCTGAGCCGCACCGCCTGGCCGTCATATGACAGACGGCGGGCGGAAAGCGGTTAAACACTCTGTAAACACACTGTATATAGCTAGTTGCTAAGCAGGGGGCCAGGAAGCCGTCCACCGTGTCCTTAACAACCGATGAGTCATCAGCTGTCAGTAGGATTCCTAGCTGACAGCTGAATGTATAAAAATAAAAATTGCCGGCAAAAAAATTGCAAAAAAAACGGCATTGGGTCCCCCCCAGGTCCATACCAGGCCCTTCAGGTCTAGTGTGGTGTAACGAGCCCCTTGCTCGCTCGGTTCCACTCTCTCGACACTCCTCTTCTGCTGGAGGCTCACCAGGTTGTTCTTCCTCAGCAGAAAAGTCTATCAAATCCATCACCATCTCCTCTCCGTGGAACCCAGAAGATGCTATCAGTGCTGGGCAGAGGTTAGCAGAGCTCTGCCCTGTTGTCAGCACTTCAGGTTTGGGGACGGCAATCTTCAGATTTTCCACTGCCGATTCCCTGGCATTCTGCTGGACAGGCACATTCCTCCATCCAAGATCATCCAATGCAGAAACAGGTTCATCAAGGTCAGTCAGCACTTGCTGCATCCGCCATAAGACCTCCACCTCCATAGCTGCGGGTGCAGGTTGGCAAAGCACACCGTTACTCTGCCACATTGTCAACTCTTCAGCCAGGATTTCAGAGTTGTCAACTGGTATTTCCTGATAGTCCCAGGCAAAGGGAGCACCACCCTGCTGCTGAGCAGAGTCTAACAGCTGTTTGTAGGCGATCTCCAACTCCCATTCCTGAATGGCCATAAACTCCAAATCTTCCAGTGCTCAGTGCACTTCTGAGACATTCAGTCTCCGCTCTCTGTGCTCCATTATTTCCTTCAAACGCCACTCCCGATCACTTCCAAAGTCAGGGTCCCTGGACAGCCTCCAGTATAACAATCCCAGGCCATCATAGTCAAAGCCTTCCGTGGGGCTGTCATCCGCTGTCCATGGGCACACTTGGGCTACATACCACTGGAGGGCTCTGTAGCTCTCGTCCAACCACATTTCTGCCCGGATCAGCCTGCTTAACTCGGCTGTCCATTCCTGGTTTGGCTGTTCCCCCAAAAACAGCATTCGCACTTCATACTGCGACCAGTACCTCACATGGACGGAGGGGAGAGCTTTTCCCTGGTGTCGCTGCTCACGGGCTAGCCTTCCTTCCAGAGCTCACAGCAGACAGAATCAAACCATCCTAGCAGGACCTGCTCTGATACTGGTCCTCTGTGCTGTATCTCCTCTCGCAACCTCCTTCTGAATTCCTCATCCATGGTGGCTGGTATTTCTCCTCTCCTGCTATCCTGCTACCTTGGATCCAGGTGATGGTTTGGATGTGTTCACGGCAAGGAAGCACGATCCCACCATTCCCTCCACGGCTCTCAAGTAAGTCTTTCAGCGTGGCTCTCCTGCAGGCTGGTTTGGAGTGTCCCAGTAACTGGAGAGCAAATCCCACAGCTGCCAACTAATGTAACGAGCCCCTTGCTCACTCGGTTCCACTCTTCCGACACTCCTCTGCAGCTATTGAATCAGATTGCAACGTCTGATGGTTCGGTCATCCAATGCTCCGGGATTAGAATTACAGCTATGTGCCGTTCTAACCCAGTTGTGATAGCTCAGAACAAACACCAGGCAGGCTGCATGTAAGTTCAACCAGGAATCTATCTTTATTGACAAAATACAGGCTTTTATACACTCAAAGTGTAGGTGCAGACCTCCTGCTCATATTACTCTAACAATACAGCTGTAACCTAATTAACCTAATTAACATGAGCTAATTAACTAATCCCTTTAGACAGACTAGATGACTCAGACATGACCGTTAGGCCAGACTGGCCGTCTTGTAGTTCAGAAAATCCAATCAACATTATCACAATCAACATAGACTCTTCTTCTCACAATAGCAGAGTTAATTAACACAAATAACAATGGGGATCTAATGACTCTTAGATCCCATAGTAGACTCATTTACAATACACATTTTAGCAGACAATAGACAGACAGGTGTTGGAATTTACATCAGCATCTCCTAACAGTATCTGTCCCAGCATTATGAATCAGCCACTATTCCAATATGGCAAATCCAGGGTCCCCAGACATACAGCTCACAAAGAGCACCGTTCCCCCAAATGCAAGGGCCCCCGATCGATCGGCAAGAGGCTAGCATACAGTCCCCTCCAAAAGTCTCTTTCCCGGCTAGGTCTGTCACATTTCTCCCCTTTCGGCAGGAGACTAACACAGGAGGAGACCCCAGACGGGTTGACTCCGAAGTTAGTCAGTAGTTCCAGTCCTCTAATGCCTGTACCCACACAGTACCCCAAACAAATTGTTCCAAACAAAGTATTACTCACCCAGCCAACCTCTGCCTCTCTCAGAGAACATATCTGCTGCTGGGGAGAGGCCTGGACTGGCCCTTCTCCCTGGAGTCCTTTCTGCCGCTGGAGAGAAGACAGGGTGTCTGGGCTCACTCCGTCATGCTGTTGTGGATCTGGGCCGACTCCCCAGCATCCCTGGGGTATACAGGTGGAGACTGAAGTCCCATCCACCTTCACAGGACATCCATCCTCTGTTAGTTGAGGGCAGAGTCCAGCAGGACTCGGCCCTGTTGCCAGCCCTTCTGCTGGAAACCCCACACCATCTGCTCCGGCTAACTGTTGGGGAGGGATGACGAACACCTCCTCTCCCTTCTCCCCCTGTATCCTAATCTGCTGCTGGGACGTGACCACCTCCTTCTCACCCTGAGCCTCTGGAACCGCCGCAGGTGTAGGGCAGAGATCTTGGACCCTCTGTCCAGTTGCCAGCGCTTCAGCTGGGGAAGTTCCTTGTGACCTCACAGATACTTCTGTTGGTGCTGGGCAGAGCATAGTGAAGTTTGGCCCTAATAACAGCTCTTCTTCTGCTGGAGGCTCACCAGGTTGTTCTTCCTCAGCAGAAAAGTCTATCAAATCCCCTGTCTCTGCAACTGGTGTCTGGGGATAAAGGTTCACCATCTCCTCTCCGTGGAACCCAGAAGATGCTATCAGTGCTGGGCAGAGGTTAGCAGAGCTCTGCCCTGTTGTCAGCACTTCAGGGTTGGGGACGGCAATCTTCAGATTTTCCACTGCCATTCTCTGGCATTCTGCTGGACAGGCACATTCCTCCATCCAAGATCATCCAATGCAGAAACAGGTTCATCAAGGTCAGTCAGCACTTGCTGCATCCGCCATAAGACCTCCGCCTCCATAGCTGCGGGTGCAGGTTGGCAAAGCACACCGTTACTCTGCCACATTGTCAACTCTTCAGCCAGGATTTCAGAGTTGTCAACTGGTATTTCCTGATAGTCCCAGGCAAAGGGAGCACCACCCTGCTGCTGAGCAGAGTCTAACAGCTGTTTGTAGGCAATCTCCAACTCCCATTCCGGAATGGCCAGAAACTCCAAATCTTCCAGTGCCCAGTGCACTTCTGAGATATTCAGTCTCCGCTCTCTGTGCTCCATTATTTTCTCCAAACGCCACTCCCGATCACTTCCAAAGTCAGGGTCCCTGGACAGCCTCCAGTATAACAATCTCAGGCCATCGTAGTCAAAGCCTTCCGTGGGGCTGTCATCCGCTGTCCATGGGCACACTTGGGCTACATACCACTGGAGGGCTCTGTAACTCTCGTCCAACCGCATTTCTGCCCGGATCAGCCTGCTTAACTCGGCTGTCCACTCCTGGTTTGGCTGTTCCCCCAAAAACAGCATTCGCACTTCATACTGCGACCAGTACCTCACATGGACGGAGGGGAGAACTTTTCGCTGGTGTCTCTGCTCACGGGCTAGCGCTTCCTTCCAGAGCTCACAGTGCACAGAATCAAACCATCCTAGCAGGACCTGCTCTGATACTGGTCCTCTGTGCTGTATCTCCTCTCGCAACCTCCTTCTGAATTCCTCATCCATGGTGGCTGGTATTTCTCCTCTTCGGAGGGATCCCCCAAGCCAATTTTTTTGTTTTAAAATGGCGTGGGGTCCCCCCAAAATCCATACCAAACCCTTATCCGAGCATGCAGCCTAGCAGGTCAGGAAAGGGAGGGGACAAGCGAGCCCCCACCCCCCTGAACCATACCAGGCCGCATGCCCTCAACATGGGGGGATGCTTTGGGAGGGTCTCTTCCTGGGGGCAAGGTCCTCTTCCTGACAACCCTAGCCAGTGGTTCTCGGGGTCTGCGAGCAGGGGGCTTATCGGAATCTGGAAGCCCCCTTTAAGAAAGGGGCCCCTAGATCCCACCCCTCCATGTGAACAGGTATCGGGTACATCGTTCCCCTACCCATTCACACCAAAAAGCAGTGAAACGTTAATAAACAAGAGCCGATTTTTGACAAGTCCTTTATTAAAAAAATAACTCTGAGCTGTCTTCTCTCACCTCAGTCTTCTACCGCCACCGTCTCTCCCAGTGCTGTCTTCTCCCGCAGCCGTCTCTCCCGATGCTGTCTTCTCCAGAGCCGTCTTCTCCCGCTGCTATCTCTTCCCGGTGCTGTCTTTTCCTCGAGCTGTCTTCTTGCACTATCTTCTCGTCTATCTTCTGACGTCACAAGGGGGCGGGCTCTCCAGGTGATGTCATCGGATGGCCATGCCCCATGGCTTTATGAGAGATGCCAGACAGCGGACGAAAACCAAACAGAGGAAGACAGCCACAGCAGAAGAGTGACTTTTTTTATAGCCGGTAACCAGCGGCGAGGAAGAAGACAGCAGCAGGAGAAGATAGCACAAGAAATTGTACCATAGGAAACCATGTTAAATGGACTGTAGTGCATTTCTGCAAACTGCAAAACGCACTGAAAAATGCATAGGTGTGAACCTAGGGTAAGAAGGAAAGAACAGTGCATGAGCTAGCTGTCAATAAAAAAGCTGGAGGCCTGGTTTAACATTCTCCTATCATTGTACAACAATGATGACCTACATGAGGGGGATGTAAAGATAACCACTCGGCAGAAATCAGGAAAAATTATAAACATTACAGCTAAACAGTTAAAAAAAAACAGAACTACTAAGCGGGAGACTGCAATTCAGGATTAGAGGTTTCATCAGAGAGAGGGGGTCAGTTCTGCTCTGCACAGGGAATATCTGGTTGTCTTATGCCCTGTACACACGGTCGGATTTTCCGACGGAAAATGTGCGTTCGGAGCTTGTTGTCACAAATTCCAACCGTGTGTGGGCTCCATCTGACTTTTTCCATCGGAATTTTCGACACACAAAGTTTGAGAGCAGGCTATAAAATTTTCCGACAACAAAATCCGATCGCGTCAATTCCGACCGTGTGTGGACAATTCCGACGCACAAAGTGCCACGCATGCTCAGAATAAATTCCGAGATGGAACTGCTCGGTCTGGTAAAATTAGCGTTCGGAATGGATCTAGCACTTTCGTCACGCTGCAATGTTTTAAATAGTTTAATGCAGTGCACTCTCTTCTTCTTTATAATGCTAGAAGAATGAAGTAGTTTTGCATCTCATATTCACATAGAGTTCTCCCAGACTTTTTTTTAACTCCAGAATATTTTTGGGTGTGTTTTGTGTGTCAAGTTACCACAACACGATTAGTTTCTTGTATTATTTAATCTCAAGGAGGTTGCTTGGTGTTGGTGTCTCTTGTTAATTTCCCATTATATTTTTGAAATGTAACTGCCTCCTCACAAACAAACTGTCAAACACACATAGGTGAGTATAATTGAAACAAAAATTCCTTTATTAAGGGCTCATAACCAAACAAAGAGGGAGGCAACGCTGGAAAAACTGCAGAAATTGGCAAAGCCTTTGACCCCCAGGGTACACATCAATTATTTTATTGCAAAATTGGTGGCTTTAGGAGTCCATATATAAGGGAGTTCAATCTGGTCCAGAAGTCCAAGAGATCATGAACAGCAGCAGATGACATGTATGTCCCCAGGCTGTGGTCATACAAGAGCCTGCATCTTTTGTGAGAAAAGACTGAACCCAGGGCCATCACTCTCTGGTCTTCCTTACACGCTTCCTTCCTGCCTGTGGCTCTGGTGTTGGAGGTGTGGCAGGAGGAGGAGTAGGACCTGGAGGAGGAGGAGGAGGAGGAGGAGGAGGTGAAGGACCTGGAGGAGGAGGCGGAGGACCATGGGGGAGCTCACAAATGTGGCTTTGGCATGTGAGTTGGCCCCTCAACCCCTTATTTAGTGCTTCTAAAATGAGAAACTCACATAAGAGGCGTTGGCCCTCCTCCATTTGCTTCATTTTGCATGCTGTTAGGTCAGCAAAATCCTCTTCAACGCTGTGGGGTGTTCTGAGGGCCTCAGTAGCCTTCCAAAAGTCACAGCCGATCACGTGGTAAACGGCCACTGGCCAATGGCTGTTTACCATCGTTGGTGACAAGCAGTGTTCCCAGGAACACGCCGCCACTGATGTGCACGTGCTGCGCACTCCCGATCGCGCGCATGCGCTGTGCACAATGGGGCGGTACCAGCTGTCATCGGCCGTGACTTCATCATGGCCGATCACGTGGTAAACAGCCATTCCCAATGTTTACCCCCCTGGGTGGTGGGCGGTGTTTCCGTGACACGCCGCCACCGAGTATACAGGGATGCGTGCGCACAATCGCGCGCATTCCCTGTTTAGAGGGCAGGGCGTCATATGACGCCTTCCCAGAATCTGAGCCGCACCGCCTGGCCGTCATATGACAGACGGCGGGCGGAAAGCGGTTAAACACTCTGTAAACACACTGTATATAGCTAGTTGCTAAGCAGGGGGCCAGGAAGCCGTCCACCGTGTCCTTAACAACCGATGAGTCATCAGCTGTCAGTAGGATTCCTAGCTGACAGCTGAATGTATAAAAATAAAAATTGCCGGCAAAAAAATTGCAAAAAAAACGGCATTGGGTCCCCCCCAGGTCCATACCAGGCCCTTCAGGTCTAGTGTGGATTCGGAGGAGACCCCCAAGCCAATTTTTTTGTTTTAAAATGGCGTGGGGTCCCCCCAAAATCCATACCAAACCTTTATCCGAGCATGCAGCCCAGCAGGTCAGGAAAGGGAGGGGACAAGCGAGCGCCCACCCCCCTGAACCATACCAGGCCGCATGCCCTCAACATGGGGGGATGCTTTGGGGGGGTCTCTTCCGGGGGCAAGGTCCTCTTCCTGACAACCCTAGCCAGTGGTTCTCAGGGTCTGCGAGCGGGGGGCTTATCGGAATCTGGAAGCCCCCTTTAAGAAAGGGGCCCCTAGATCCCACCCCTCCATGTGAACAGGTATCGGGTACATCGTACCCCTACCCATTCACACCAAAAAGCTGTGAAACGTTAAAAAACAAGAGCCGGTTTTTGACAAGTCCTTTATTAAAAAAATAACTCTGATCTGTCTTCTCCCACCTCAGTCTTCTCCCGCCGCCGTCTCTCCCAGTGTTGTCTTCTCCCGCAGCCGTCTCTCCCGATGCTGTCTTCTCCAGAGCCGTCTTCTCCCGCTGCTATCTCTTCCCGGTGCTGTCTTTTCCTTGAGCTGTCTTCTTGCACTATCTTCTCGTCTATCTTCTGACGTCACAAGGGGGCGGGCTCTCCGGGTGATGTCATCGGATGGCCATGCCCCATGGCTTTATGAGAGATGCAGACAGCGGGCGAAAACCAAACAGAGGAAGACAGCCACAGCAGAAGAGTGACTTTTTTTATAGCCGGTAACCAGCGGCGAGGAAGAAGACAGCAGCAGGAGAAGATAGCACAAGAAATTGTACCATAGGAAACCATGTTAAATGGACTGTAGTGCATTTCTGCAAACTGCAAAACGCACTGAAAAATGCATAGGTGTGAACCTAGGGTAAGAAGGAAAGAACAGTGCATGAGCTAGCTGTCAATAAAAAAGCTGGAGGCCTGGTTTAACATTCTCCTATCATTGTACAACAATGATGACCTACATGAGGGGGATGTAAAGATAACCACTCAGCAGAAATCAGGAAAAATTATAAACATTACAGCTAAACAGTTAAAAAAAAACAGAACTACTAAGCGGGAGACTGCAATTCAGGATTAGAGGTTTCATCAGAGAGAGGGGGTCAGTTCTGCTCTGCACAGGGAATATCTGGTTGTCTTATGCCCTGTACACACGGTTGGATTTTCCGACGGAAAATGTGCGTTCGGAGCTTGTTGTCACAAATTCCAACCGTGTGTGGGCTCCATCTGACTTTTTCCATCGGAATTTTCGACACACAAAGTTTGAGAGCAGGCTATAAAATTTTCCGACAACAAAATCCGATCGCGTCAATTCCGACCGTGTGTGGACAATTCCGACGCACAAAGTGCCACGCATGCTCAGAATAAATTCTGAGATGGAACTGCTCGGTCTGGTAAAATTAGCGTTCGGAATGGATCTAGCACTTTCGTCACGCTGCAATGTTTTAAATAGTTTAATGCAGTGCACTCTCTTCTTCTTTATAATGCTAGAAGAATGAAGTAGTTTTGCATCTCATATTCACATAGAGTTCTCCCAGACTTTTTTTTAACTCCAGAATATTTTTGGGTGTGTTTTGTGTGTCAAGTTACCACAACACGATTAGTTTCTTGTATTATTTAATCTCAAGGAGGTTGCTTGGTGTTGGTGTCTCTTGTTAATTTCCCATTATATTTTTGAAATGTAACTGCCTCCTCACAAACAAACTGTCAAACACACATAGGTGAGTATAATTGAAACAAAAATTCCTTTATTAAGGGCTCATAACCAAACAAAGAGGGAGGCAACGCTGGAAAAACTGCAGAAATTGGCAAAGCCTTTGACCCCCAGGGTACACATCAATTATTTTATTGCAAAATTGGTGGCTTTAGGAGTCCATATATAAGGGAGTTCAATCTGGTCCAGAAGTCCAAGAGATCATGAACAGCAGCAGATGACATGTATGTCCCCAGGCTGTGGTCATACAAGAGCCTGCATCTTTTGTCAGACCAGACTGAACCCAGGGCCATCACTCTCTGGTCTTCCTTACACGCTTCCTTCCTGTCTGTGGCTCTGGTGTTGGAGGTGTGGCAGGAGGAGGAGTAGGACCTGGAGGAGGAGGAGGAGGTGAAGAACCTGGAGGAGGAGGAGGAGGACCATGGGTGAGCTCACAAATGTGGCTTTGGCATGTGAGTTGGCCCCTCAACCCCTTATTTAGTAATTCTAAAATGAGAAACTCACATAAGAGGCATTGGCCCTCCTCCATTTGCTGCATTTTACATGCTGTTAGGTCAGCAAAATCCTCTTCAACGCTGTGGGGTGTTCTGAGGGCCTCAGTAACCTTCCAAAATAGGCCAATTGCTGCCTCCTCCAGGTTACTCCTATTCCTGCCACTTTTTCTTTGAAGGCGGAGGGGAGGGACCTGGGTATCGGGCAGGCTACTTGGCCCGGCCACCTCCTGGCTGAGACTTTCCTGTATATGAAAAAGCGACATTGTTTTAGTTTTTGGTTCATCAATGCCAATCAGAAATTAGTACTCCAAACTAACATAGCTTTAACATCATTAATTTGACAACCAGAAATATTTAGAATAATGATATACCTGACTCAAGCTGGGCTCCTCCACTGCTTCCTGCCTGGAAGGCCCAGGTTGGAAATCAGAAGCCTCAGCTGGGGGGGAAGGAAGCGTGGAAGGAAGAGTGTAGAGTGCTGGCCTGGGTTCAGTCTGACCTGCCAGAAAATGTAGTCTGTCATAGTACCACAGCCTGGGGAGATAAATGTCAATCTTCTGCTCCAGATCCCTGAGAATCCTGGACCTTCTTGTTCTCCCTTAGATAAGTGCTCCTCATGCCACCAATTAGGATCTTCAAATAGGTGATGTCTGCCGTGGGGATCACCGGCTTCACAAATTCCAGCAATTTATCCAGTGCTCTCTTCCTCTTTGTTTGATTTTTATAATGTGGGTGGTTTACCTGCCACAGACAGGGCAGCTCCCTGAACATATCAATGAATATGGGGATAAAGTCCTGATCATTCAATATATCCATTTTCTCTGCAAGACACAACACAAGACAAACCCTAATGTCAGGCTAAAGTCTGCTAATCTTGTTCCAATATAGGCCTCAATCTCTAAGCAGTATAAGCATAAGTTTAAATGTTACCTTCATTATCACGATTGGCGCTTCCTCTACTCCTTCCTCCGCTCACAGATCATACGTACTACACACGCGTGTTACACTTTTTATACACTGCACATGCGTGAAACTCCGCCTGCCCCTGACATTCTTTCTAGTCTATTCCCCGCCCGTTCTCATTTGGCACAGTGGGGAAGAGCACATGGTGGATACACAACAGGTGCATGCTAATTAAAGCAACGAGGAGGAGGAAAGCCTGGAGCCAGAAACATCACGATCTCGGAGGAGAAAATTTAAGGCATCGAATATGTCCTTTGTAGAGATGTTGGAGATGGTGGACATCTTGAAAAGGTCCAACTTTGATGGGAAGTATGGACCTTACCCCAACCCTAATGTCAGAAAGGCCAAGATCATGGCGAAAGTTGTGAAGAGTCTGCACAGAAATTTTTGGGTATGACGACCCAAGGATCAACTCAGGAAGCGGTGGTCGGACCTCAAATTAAGCACGATCAGTATAGAAGGATCAGGAGAGTGCTGCAAAAAAGTAAGTAGTTGTCCTGTGTTCCTAGTCCTTATTTCTATTATGTTCGTGCTGCTCCATGTGCTTTTCTTTACTTTAAGTTTAAAATGGCAACTTTCATGTTCATGGGCACATTATTCGTTCGTAGGAAACATTGTTTGTTCGGTCAATCAAACACCATGTTTTGGCCAGATGCATTTCAATACATTTTTTCTGGCCTACTTCTCTTAAAATAATTTTGTTGTTTAGATGGGTTTGTAACTAGAATGAAATGCAAACTAGATTCTGATTAAGGAGAGGACACTCAGCAGCTGTTTACACATCTGGACGCTGGAGCACTAGTGTGGGACACAAAAACACCCTTTTTATTAGGGGGGCCACACAGGTGCTCCAGTGTATAATATAGGGGTGACTCCATCTGTGAAGCTTGTACAAAATAGGTAAGTATTCAAGCTTGCCAAAGTTACAAAATATTTCTTCATCTTGCAACTCTGCCAAAATAGACAATTGTACCCCACTTCTAAGCAATGTTTCATATTCCTATTTCTGCCATCAAATATCTGTGTGCTAAGTATACTTATTTTTTTTACATAGGGGAGAAAAGACTCGGAGGACACCACTCATCAGAGGAGACCACAGACCCCCCACCTCATGAAGAAGTGTAAATGCCACAAAGCCAACAGGAGGAGGACGAGGGAGACGTGGTGGAAATAGTCACAACAGGTGAGTGTCTGCGACCATAGGCTCAGGTAAGAGATGGATGCCGGCATATTTATAATACATGGTGTGTTTTTGTTTCTATATTTTTAGGTGATCGTGATGTTGTGGATGAAGGTCATTTCAGCAGTGAAAGTGCCAAGATCCTGATCGGGGAGATCATGGGGTGTAATAGGGACTTGGAAAACATCAAGCAAAACATCAATGATGTTCAAAACAAAATGAAGAACATCATTGATGTTTTAAGGAGAGTTTGAAACCACTCGAAATTCCTAATTTTGTTGGCTTTTTTTCCTGGAAATTTTTTTGCACATTTTGTAATATATTCTCGAAAAGTCAAATTTGGAAGATGCACACAGTGTGCCAACATGTGCTATCTGCCATCAGGGGAGATCAATGTATGCGTTTTGTGGGTGCAACCCCTTCCTCAATAAGAGGAAGGGGTTGCACCCACAAAACACGTCCATTGATTCCCCATGATGGCAGCTAGCACATGTTGACATTCGGAAATCTGTGTGCATCTTCAAAATTTGGCTTTTCAAGGGGTGACTTCACCCCATCCGCTGAATGCAATATCAAACACAGTTTAGAAATACCCATGTCTGATATTGCCTTCAATTTCTACAAAAGTTGAACTTTGTAAGTTCCAGATTTGTGTATTTCTTGTTGGATTTAAACATGCCTGTTTTACCTTAAAAGGACATTTCTACTTGTATTACTAATGTCACCTACAAATATTTTATACAACAAACATGTTGGTTTGTTTTAAAAACCTTTTATAAATGCACATGTGATTGTGCTTGTATAAAAAATCTTGATAATCAACAATGTGTGGCTTCTTCTTTCAATGCTCCTAAACTTTTTTTGTGTGAAAATTTGTGTTTTCAGTGAGAATGGGTGTTATTTCCTAAGGGAAAATCCACTTTACACTACAAGTGCAGTTTCAGTGCAGTCTCAAGTGCACTTGGAGTGCAAAGTGTCTTTGCCTTTAGTAAATAACACACAACAGTGCTTTCGCATTTTACTGAATCACGCCATTTTCAGGACTGCCCAAATTTCAGTAATGGTCAGCTAAAAGAAACACAAGCAGTAAATGTAAGCAAATAATTTTCTGATAAAAAAAAAAATTTATTTAAAAAATGTCTCAGACATTGTCTGGCATATTGATGGCCCCCCTACCTGCAAAGTATTCCATGTATCTTAGACGGACCTCACGGGCACTCGGGGGGGGGGCAAGTCAGGACGGCCAGCTTCAAGCGCCGTCAGGGTTGGTTCATTGAGATTCATAACTCCGGCTTCAGGCCCAACTGAGCCAACATAGTTCACAGAATTTCTCCTTAAAACGTTGTGGAGAACACAGCAAGCCAGGATGATGTGATTACGTTTATACTCCGTCATGTGTATGGGTGTAAGAAATAGGAGGAACCGACTGGCCATTATTCCAAACGTGTTCTCCACCAATCTTCTGGCTCTGGCCAGCCGGTAATTAAAAACCCTCTGGTCTGGGGTGAGGGTCCTCATAGGGAAAAGATGGTCCCTCAGTGCAGAATGGGAGTCCTTCCGTATTGTCTTCTGGAGGTGGCAAGTCCAAGCTGCCATTCTGGAGATGCCTGTAGAACTCCGTCTGGGCGATGACTCCACCATCTGACATCCGGCCATTCTTCCCCACATCCACATACAGGAACTCATAAGTAGCCGACACCACCGCCAACATCACAATACTATTGAACCCCTTGTAGTTGTAATAGTATGACCCCGAGTTGGGTGGTGGGACGATGTGGACGTGTTTCCCATCAATTGCCCCTCCGCAGTTAGGAAAGTCCCACCGCTGGGCAAAGTGGGAGACCACAGTCTGCCATTCCTGTGGGTTAGAAGGAAACTGTGGAGTCAAACAAGAAAAAAATATTAATCATTTTGCACATAAACATGGAAAGCAGATTAGACACAAACATTCTTTGCCAACATCAGTATTACATTTATTTTAGGGAGTATTTAAAGACAAAGGTCTAAGATCCACCTATCAGATTCCTCCCCCCCATGGGCCATTTGATAAATTTTATGGGGGGGAGATGTTTTGGACAGGTAACCCTCTCCACTTCATTGAGAGATGGATGCCTAAATAATGTGTATTACTTTGGCCAGCCCCTCCTTACTTACACTATTGGCAGCCCACTGGACAGGTAAGAAGTGTCATAATACAAAGAGATAAATACATACAGTACACATTTTAGCACATTTTTAGATTCTGCTATTACCTATCAAGATAATAATAGCATACAAAAACTTTAAACAGTACCATTTGAAAGTATTCAGGCAGGCCCTTGCACTACATGCTTTGGGGAATTCATCCATAAATCTGACCACAAAAGAGGTGGGTATAGTGTGTATGGGATTGGCAAAGTCAGCAGATAGAGGATTGGTATCAGCTGAGTTAGCAGTTGGGGGGAGGGAGGGTTCCAAATGATTTGGGGACCCAAAAAAAACCTCTGGCACTCTGCCTGAATTTCAAACACACATCACAATTTTAAACATTTTAGGGGGTATTTAGGGTAAAGCACTACTATGGAGCTGACAAAATACATAGTTAATTGAGTAGATGAGGTGGATATAGGGCCAGGAGAACATGCTGGAGAGTTAAGTGAAGGCAAATATGTATGAAGGACAAAAAAAAATATCTAAAATTCCAGCATGCATGAGGACAAAGGGGACATTCACAGCATATTACAATTATGGTAATTAGGGAATGATGAAAGAAATACAATGCATTAGCAAACATTCTATACAATAAAATGTGATGTTAAAGGATAAAAATCTTACCTTAATATACTCCTTCTGCAGGACCTGGATGATGGCAGAACAGGTCTCTGAGATAATGATCCCCAGAGCCTGGGGGGAGATGCCTGTCAAGAACTTGAGGTCCTGCAGGCTTCTCCCCGTCGCCAAGTACCGCAGGGTGGCGACTAGCCTCTGCTCCGGAGTGATGGCTTGCCTCATGCAGGTATCCTGCCTGCTGATATAGGGGGTCAGCAAAGCCAACAAATGGTGAAATACGGGGTCCATCATCCTGAGAAAGTTCCTGAAATTGTCAGGATTATTCTCACGGATCTCACGGAGCAAAGGCATGTGACAGAACTGGTCACGCTGGAGCAACCAATTCTTGGTCCATGAACTCCTCCTCACCCTGTTCATGGACTGGGCTTGTGTCAAAGTAAGAACCCCAACACCAAGCCCCCGCACAGCACGAACTCTACGATGAGTATGTACACGCAACATGGCTAGAAAACGGTCGGCTGCACAGAACGAAGTAACAGAACACACTGAAGAACAGCAAGGCCTGTGAAGAGCGATCTGAAAATCAGTAACAAATGAACAAGAACACAATGACAAGTCAATGGGAACTCGCTGCACGCACTGAAGAACAGATATAAACCCACAAGCACAAACTGAACAGCAGAAATATGATCTGAAAACCACGAGTCTGAAAAAGCACGAATCGTCTCTCACCAAACTTTTACTAACACGAGATTAGCAAAAGGAGCACAAAGGGAGACATGCTTAGTACTGAACTGCCCTTTTATAGTCTCATCGTACGTGGTGTATGTGACTGCGTTCTTGGTGTTTGGAAATTCCGACAACTTTGTGCGACCGTGTGTATGCAAAACAAGTTTGAGCCAACATCTGTCGGAAAAAATCCATGGATTTTGTTGTCGGAATGTCCGATCAATGTCCGATCGTGTGTACAGGGCATTCGATTACCCAACATTAGAGATGAGCCAAACACCCCCCATTTGGTTTGCAGCAGAACATGCAAACAGGCAAAATATTTGTGTGAACACCGTTAAAGTCTATGGGACGTGAACGTGAAACATTAAAAGTGCTAATTTTAAAGGCTTATATGCAATTTATTGCCATAAAAAGTGTTTGGGGACCTGGGTCCTGCCCCAGGGGACATGAATCAATGCAAAAAAATTGTTAAAAACTAACGTTTTTTCAGGAGCAGTGATTTTAACAATGCTTAACCGCTTCCTGACCACCGCACACCGATGTCCCCCAACAGAATGGCACGGGTGCGCAAAAGGGCGTACCCGTACATACCTTCGTAATCCCAGGCTAGCACATGCGTGCACCGCTGGAGCGTGCCCCCGGGTCCCGATGTCCACCGATGAAGAAGGCATTTCCCTGTTCTGCCTAGTGACATGACAGGTATCCACTGCTCACTGTCATCGGGAGCAGTGATCTCTGTCATGTTCTAGGTAGCCCATCCCCCCTACAGTTAGAACACGTTGAGGGAACAGATTTAACCCCTTGATCGCCCCCTAGTGTTTAACCCCTTCCCTGCCAGTGACATTTACACAGTAATTAGTGGCTATTTTTAGCTCTAAAATAAATGTCATTGGTCCCAAAATAGTGTGCCCATCGTGCCATCTGTCCGCCGCAATGTCACAGTCCCGATAAAAATTGCAGATAACCGCCATTACTAAAAAAAAAAATTTATAATAAAAATACAGTAAATCCATCCTCTATTTTGTAGATGCTATAGCTTTTGCGCAAACCAATCAATATACACTTACTATGTCTTTTTTTACCAGAAATATGTAGAAGAATACATATTGGCCTAAGAAAGAAATTTGTTTTTTTATATATTTTTTGAGAATATTTATTATAGCAAAAAGTAAAAAAATATTTTTCAAAATTGTCGCTTTTTTTGTTTATAGCACAAAAAGAAAGCTCTCTTTGTGGGAAAAAAAAGGACGTCAACTTTGTTTGGGTACAGTGTTGCACGACCGCGCAATTAAATTCAGTTAAAGCAACGCAGTGCCGAATCGCAAAAAATGCTCTGGTCAGGAAGGGGGTAAAATCTTCCGGGGCTGAAGCGGTTAAAGTGATACAATAAAAATGAAATATTCCTTTAAATATTGTGCCTGGGGAGTCTCTTTAGTCTTCCTGTAAAGTAAGGCATCTTTCCCATGTTTATAACAGTACCACAGCAAAATTACATTGCTAAAGGAAAAATAATGTCATTTAAAACTGCTCGTGGCTGTAATGTATTGTTGGATCCCGGCAATATAGATAAAAATCATTGAAAAAAATGGCGTGGGTACCCCCCAGTCCATTACCAGGCCCTTTGGGTCTAGTATAAATATTAAGGGGAACCTCTCGTCAAAACAAAAATGGCGTGGATGTCCCCCGCAAAATCCATACCAGGTCCTTCAGGTCTGGTATGGATATTAAGGGGAACCCTGCACCAATTTTTTTTTTTAAATGGCGTGGGGGTCCCCCAGGCACTATATATGCTAAACTGCAGTATATATAGTATATGGACTGCGCTATATACTCTGCAGAAAAATTGGACCTTTGGTTTTGGTGGGGCCAGAACACTGTAACCCCTCACAGTTACTCTTGTTGGATGCAGGATAGGGCCCTGCTGTGAAGTATTATATCAAATAAACTAATATTATATGCCCATGTTAAACAGGGGCCGAAAAATTGGGCCTTGGGTGGTGGTGGTGGTGCCATAAACCAAAAATATTGTTGGAAGCTATCATCATCAAGACTGACGAGGAATATGATAGGCAGCATTGGCAGTCTTGAAGGGATCCCAGATCCATAGCAAATTCAATCAGTTACGTCAGCATCAGGTGCTTGATAGCTTCTGATCCAGGACTGATTTATTTTTATAAATGTGAGCCTATCAATGGAGTCTTTGGAAAGGCGCACTCTTTGATCCATTACAAACCCTCCAGCAGCACTGAATGTGCATTCAGAAAGCACTCTTGATTCAGGACAGGCCAATATCTCCATTGCATATTGAGCAAGTTCTGGCCAGTGGTTCATCCTCAAGACCAAGTAAGCCAGTGGATGCTCTGTTGGAAAGGTTTCCAAGTCTGCTCTTGCCCTTAGATATTCCTGCACCATATAATGCAGATGCTGGCGAAGGTTGCTTGAACCGATCAGACCTTGGCACTGAGGACTGAAAAATTGTTTACAGGCATTGGTCAGCCGGCCACCTTCTCCACCACTCTTCCTATGACTGAACAAAGCCTCAGCAACATGTTGTCCAGCACCAGGAAATGGTAACCTCCCAGGGTCTGGAAATGCATTACACAAACGTTTCTTCAAGGCCTCCTGAAGTTGTTTCCTCCTCTGCACCCTCTGGGAAGGCAGGATGAGTTCTGTAACTTTATCCTTGTAATGTGGATCAAGAAGGGTTGCTAGCCAGTAATGATCCCTCTCCTTGATACCACGAATCCTAGGGTCCATTTGCAGGCTTTGCAGAATCAGGGAGGCCATGCAGCATTAGTTTGCAGAGGCATTCGATTCTGAGTCCTCTGGGTCACTAAGGATCACATTATCTGTAAATACCCCCTCCCAGACACGTACAACTCCTTAGGTTTCTGGGAAATGAAAACCATCCCTAGAAAACTGCTGCTGAGTGTTATCGTCTACATCCATGCTGACACAATCCTCCTCCTCTTCTTCCTGTGTGTTTGGTGGGCCCACAGGAATGCTATCTGGATAAAGGCGACCTTTAGAGGAAAGGAAGTCCTCCTCTTTCTCCCGCTGTTCTGACTCAAGTGCCCTGTCCATGATTCCACGAAGCGTGTGCTCCAGCAGGAAGACTAGAGGGACAGTGTCACTGATGCATGCATTGTCGCTGCTCACCATCCAGGGATGAACATCGGCTGTTCGATCGTTCGCCGAATTGCGAACATTATGGGCCGTTTGCACCAAATTCGTGTGGCACGTCACGGCCCATAATTCACTGCGGCATCGCAGTGCATTGCTGGCTGATGATTGGCCAAGCATGCACTATGACCCGCATGCTTGGCCAATCACAGCGCCATCAGTAGAGAGAGCTGTAATTGGCCAAAGCCAGGGTGGCTTTGGCCAATTATGGCTCAGGGGGTTTAGAATATGCCCCACACTATATAAGGCCACCTGCACGGCGGCCCTGTGTAGTGTGTTCCACCGTGCTTAGATAGACAGAGAGACAGTGTCATTTCATTTGAGTTAGCTAGATTAGGCAGGACAGTCAGTGAGTTAGCTGCACTTACAGTGTATTGTGTATATATATATGCATCCCAGGTGTTGTGTATATATATATATATACTGTATATATATATATATATATATATATATATATATATATATATATATACTGTATTCAGTTTAGCTAGATCCGTTCCCGTTATCTTCCTACTGACAGGCAGGCTTGTCTTGTTACAGTATTTACAGCTACCTGAAGAAAATTGCTGGTGTTCTTTTGATCCTATTAGTACCACAGTCAGGCAGCTAGACTATTTACAGTTAGGGTAGTGCGTCCTCCTCACAGTGTTCAGTTAAAGCTACAAGTTAGTTCAGTGTGACCTCTTCACAGTGTTCAGCTAAAGCTACAAGTTAGGGTAGTGCATCCTTCTCACAGTGTTCAGCTAAAGCTACAAGTTGGTGTAGTGCGTCCTCCTCACAGTGTTCAGCTAAAACTACAAGTTAGTGTAGTGCAACCTCTGCACAGTGTTCAGCTAAAGCTACAAGTTAATGTAGTGCGTCCTCCTCACAGTGTTCACCTAAAACTACAAGTTAGTGTAGTGCGACCTCTGCACAGTGTTTAGCTAAAGCTACAAGTTAGTGTAGTGCGTCCTCCTCACAGTGTTCAGCTAAAACTACAAGTTAGTGTAGTGCAACCTCTGCACAGTGTTCAGCTAAAGCTACAAGTTAGTGTAGTGCATCCTCCTCACAGTGTTCAGCTAAAACTACAAGTTAGTGTAGTGCATCCTCCTCACAGTGTTCAGCTAAAACTACAAGTTAGTGTAGTGTGACCTCTGCACAGTGTTCAGCTAAAGCTACAAGTTAGGGTAGTGCATCCTTCTCACAGTGTTCAGCTAAAGCTACAAGTTGGTGTAGTGCGTCCTCCTCACAGTGTTCAGCTAAAACTACAAGTTAGTGTAGTGTGACCTCTGCACAGTGTTCAGCTAAAGCTACAAGTTAGTGTAGTGTGTCCTCCTCACAGTGTTCAGCTAAAATTACAAGTTAGTGTAGTGCGACCTCTGCACAGTGTTAAGCTAAAGCTACAAGTTAGTGTAGTGCGTCCTCCTCACAGTGTTCAGCTAAAACTACAAGTTAGTGTAGTGCGTCCTCTGAACAGTGTTCAGCTAAAACTACAAGTTAGTGTAGTGCGTCCTCCTCACAGTGTTCAGCCAATGCTACAAGTTAGTTTAGTGTGACCTCTGCACAGTGTTCAGCTAAAGCTACAAGTTAGGGTAGTGCGTCCTCCTCACAGTGTTCAGCTAAAGCTACAAGTTAGTTTACTGTGACCTCTGCACAGTGTTCAGCTAAAGCTACAAGTTAGGGTAGTGCGTCCTCCTCACAGTGTTCAGCTAAAGCTACAAGTTAGTTTAGTGTTACCTCTGCACAGTGTTCAGCTAAAGCTACAAGTTAGGGTAGTGCGTCCTCCTCACAGTGTTCAGCTAAAGCTACAAGTTGGTGTAGTGTGTCCTCCTTACAGTGTTCAGCTAAAACTACAAGTTAGTTCAGTGTGACCTCTTCACAGTGTTTAGCTAAAGCTACAAGTTAAGGTGGTGCGTCCTCCTCACAGTGTTCAGCTAAAGCTACAAATTGGTGTAGTGCGTCCTCCTCACAGTGTTCAGTTAAAGCTACAAGTTAGTTCAGTGTGACCTCTTCACAGTGTTTAGCTAAAGCTACAAGTTAAGGTGGTGCGTCCTCCTCACAGTGTTCAGCTAAAGCTACAAGTTGGTGTAGCGCGTCCTCCTCACAGTGTTCACCTAAAACTACAAGTTAGTGTAGTGCAACCTCTGCACAGTGTTCAGCTAAAGCTACAAGTTAATGTAGTGCGTCCTCCTCACAGTGTTCGCCTAAAACTACAAGTTAGTGTAGTACGACCTCTGCACAGTGTTCAGCTAAAGTTACATGTTAGTGTAGTGCGTCCTCCTCACAGTGTTCAGCTAAAACTACAAGTTAGTGTAGTGCGACCTCTGCACAGTGTTCAGCTAAAGCTACAAGTTAGTGTAGTGCATCCTCCTCACAGTATTCAGCTAAAACTACAAGTTAGTGTAGTGCATCCTCTTCACAGTGTTTAGCTAAAGCTACAAGTTAAGGTGGTGCGTCCTCCTCACAGTCAGGCAGCTAGACTATTTACAGTTAGGGTAGTGCGTCCTCCTCACACTGTTCAGTTAAAGCTACAAGTTAGTTCAGTGTGACCTCTTCACAGTGTTTAGCTAAAGCTACAAGTTGGTGTAGTGCGTCCTCCTCACAGTGTTCAGCTAAAACTACAAGTTAGGGTAGTGCATCCTCCTCACAGTGTTCAGCTAAAGCTACAAGTTGGTGTAGTGCTTCCTCCTCACAGTGTTCAGCTAAAACTACAAGTTAGTGTAGTGCGACCTCTGCACAGTGTTCAGCTAAAGCTACAAGTTAGTGTAGTGCGTCCTCCTCACAGTGTTCAGCTAAAATTACAAGTTAGTGTAGTGCGACCTCTGCACAGTGTTAAGCTAAAGCTACAAGTTAGTGTAGTGCATCCTCCTCACAGTGTTCAGCTAAAACTACAAGTTAGTGTAGTGCGTCCTCTGAACAGTGTTCAGCTAAAACTACAAGTTAGTGTAGTGCGTCCTCCTCACAGTATTCAGCTAAAACTACAAGTTAGTGTAGTGCATCCTCTTCACAGTGTTTAGCTAAAGCTACAAGTTAAGGTGGTGCGTCCTCCTCACAGTCAGGCAGCTAGACTATTTACAGTTAGGGTAGTGCGTCCTCCTCACACTGTTCAGTTAAAGCTACAAGTTAGTTCAGTGTGACCTCTTCACAGTGTTTAGCTAAAGCTACAAGTTGGTGTAGTGCGTCCTCCTCACAGTGTTCAGCTAAAACTACAAGTTAGGGTAGTGCATCCTCCTCACAGTGTTCAGCTAAAGCTACAAGTTGGTGTAGTGCTTCCTCCTCACAGTGTTCAGCTAAAACTACAAGTTAGTGTAGTGCGACCTCTGCACAGTGTTCAGCTAAAGCTACAAGTTAGTGTAGTGCGTCCTCCTCACAGTGTTCAGCTAAAATTACAAGTTAGTGTAGTGCGACCTCTGCACAGTGTTAAGCTAAAGCTACAAGTTAGTGTAGTGCATCCTCTTCACAGTGTTCAGCTAAAACTACAAGTTAGTGTAGTGCGTCCTCTGAACAGTGTTCAGCTAAAACTACAAGTTAGTGTAGTGCGTCCTCCTCACAGTGTTCAGCCAAAGCTACAAGTTAGCTTAGTGTGACGTCTGCACAGTGTTCAGCTAAAGCTACAAGTTAGGGTAGTGCGTCCTCCTCACAGTGTTCAGCTAAAGCTACAAGTTAGTTTACTGTGACCTCTGCACAGTGTTCAGCCAAAGCTACAAGTTAGGGTAGTGCATCCTCCTCACAGTGTTCAGCTAAAGCTACAAGTTAGTTTAGTGTTACCTCTGCACAGTGTTCAGCTAAAGCTACAAGTTAGGGTAGTGCATCCTCCTCACAGTGTTCAGCTAAAGCTACAAGTTGGTGTAGTGTGTCCTCCTTACAGTGTTCAGCTAAAACTACAAGTTAGTGTAGTTGGACCTCTGCACAGTGTTCAGCTAAAGCTACAAGTTAGGGTAGTGCATCCTCCTTACAGTGTTCAACTAAAGCTACAAGTTGGTGTAGTGCGTCCTCCTCACAGTGTGCAGCTAAAACTACAAGTTAGTGTAGTGCGACCTCTGCACAGTGTTCAGCTAAAGCTACAAGTTAGTGTAGTGCGTCCTCCTCACAGTGTTCAGCTAAAACTACAAGTTAGTGTAGTGCGACCTCTGCACAGTGTTCAGCTTAAGCTACAAGTTAGTGTAGTCCATCCTTCTCACAGTGTTCAGCTAAAACTACAAGTTAGTGTAATGCATCCTCTGAACAGTGTTCAGCTAAAACTACAAGTTAGTGTAGTGCGTCCTCCTCACAGTGTTCAGCTAAAGCTACAAGTTAGTTTAGTGTGACCTCTGCACAATGTTCAGCTAAAGCTACAAGTTAGGGTAGTGCGTCCTCACAGTGTTCAGCTAAAGCTACAAGTTAGGGTAGTGCGTCCTCCTCACAGTGTTCAGCTAAAACTACAAGTTAGTGTAGTGTGACCTCTGCACAGTGTTCATCTAAAGCTACAAGTTAGTGTCGTGCGTCCTCTGAACACTGTTCAGCTAAAACTACAAGTTAGTGTAGTGCAACCTTTGCACAGTGTTCAGCTAAAGCTACAATTTAGGGTAGTGTGTCTTCCTCACAGTGTTCAGCTAAATATGCTACAAGTTCGTTTTTTGCGAGCTCTGCACAGTGTTCACCTAAAGCTACCTGTAGAAGGTTGGTGGTGTTTTCCAGATCCTATCACTACTGCAGGCAGCTAAATAAGCTACACGTTAGTTTTTTGCAAGCTCTGCACAGTTTTCAGCTAAAGCTACCTGTAGAAGGTTGGTGGTGTTTTCCTGATCCTATCACTACCGCAGGCAGCTAAATAAGCTACAAGTTCATTTTTTGCGAGCTCTGCACAGTGTTCACCTAAAGCTACCTGTAGAAGGTTAGTGGTGTTTTCCTGATCCTATCACTACCGCAGACAACTAAATAAGCTACAAGTTAGTTTTTTGCGAGCTCTGCACAGTGTTCACCTAAAGCTACCTGTAGAAGGTTGGTGGTGTTTTCCTGATCCCATCACTACCGCAGGTAGCTAAATAAGCTACAAGTTAGTTTTTTGCAAGCTCTGCACAGTGTTCACCTAAAGCTACCTGTAGAAGGTTGGTGGTGTTTTCCTGATCCTATCACTACTGCAGGCAGCTAAATAAGCTACAAGTTAGTTTTTTGCGAGCTCTGCACAGTGTTCAGCTAAAGATACCTGTAGAAGGTTGGTGGTGTTCTCATACTACAGGCAGGCAGTTGATTTTGCTAGCTGCAGTATCAGTATATATATATATATATATATATATATATATATATATATATATATATATATATATCCCAGCTTAGTGCAGCTACAAGCCATTAGTATGTCTGGAAGGCCAACAAGGAGAGGCAGACAGTCACAAGCCAATAAAAGAGGGCAAGAAGGCTCTGCATGTAGAGGAAACAGTGCTGGTCGTGGAGACGGTGCATCCTCATCAGCACGTGGCCGTGGGACACGCTTGGCCTTTTTTTCGGCAGCTGGCCGTGTTGAGCCGCAACATGCGGAAGACTTAGTCGAGTGGATGACCAAGCCATCCTCATCCTCCTCATCCTCTCTCACCCATGCTCAGGGTACTTTGTCTGGCAAAGCAGCTGCCAATGCGGCCTCTTCCCTCGGCTCAATGGCATCAGTGACTCCATCCCTAGCCCCACCATGTCCTCCTGAGGAGTCCCTCGAACTGTTTGACCACAGTGTTGGGTACATGCTCCAGGAGGATGCCCAGCGTTTTAGAAGGATGACCAAGCCGTCCTCATCCTCCTCATCCTCTCTCACCCATGCTCAGGGTACTTTGTCTGGCAAAGCAGCTGCCAATGCGGCCTCTTCCCTCGGCTCAATGGCATCAGTGACTCCATCCCTAGCCCCACCATGTCCTCCTGAGGAGTCCCTCGAACTGTTTGACCACAGTGTTGGGTACATGCTCCAGGAGGATGCCCAGCATTTTAGAAGGCTCTGATGATGATACTGAGCTAGATGAAGGCAGTAACGTGAGCACGGACAGAGGGGGTGCCCAAGAAGGACAGCAATCTGGCAGTCAGGCTCCCCCTGCTGCAGCATACTGCCAGGTTTGCTCCAGTGATGAGGAGGGAGGGGATGATGAGGTCACTGACTCAATGTGGGTGCCTGATAGGAGAGAGGAGGAGGAGGCACATCACCAATGAGGCAGGATGCCCTCCAGGGGCCAGCCTAAGGGCAGCACACTGACTGCATCACACCCCAAAGCTCGGCAGGTGCAGGGCACTGCTGTCTCTGCGCGTTATTCCAAAAGTTCTTTGGTGTGGGCCTTTTTTGAGACGAGTGCATCAGATCGCACCGCTGCTATTGTCTCAAGCATATCTCGCGTGCCCAAAACATCTCCCGCTTGGGCACCACATGCTTGACCAGACATATGTTGACCTGCCATGCAGTTCGTTGGCAAGCGTATCTAAAAGATCCACACCAAAGAACAAAGAGGACCTCTCCTTGCTCCTCATCAGCTGAGATCTCCAACCCCACTATACCTTCAGTCCTCTCTGAGACCTACACTGAGAGGAATGAAGGTGTAGAATTAGGTGTGTCACAGCCAAGTACTTGTGGGCAATCTGCTTTCGGTACACCAACGTCAGATTGTACCAGGCAAATTTCCCTGCCCCAGCTGCTGCACCGCCGAAAGAAGTTCGCTCCCGGCCATCCACATGCCCAGCGGTTTAATGCTAGCTTGGCAAAATTGCTAGTACTTCAACTGCTGCCTTTTCAGTTGGTAGACTCTGCCCCCTTGACTTTGTGGAATGTGCGGTTCCTCAGTGGCACTGAGGCGGAAGGCGATTCCGGCTCTTTACCGGCATGTGGAAGGCAATGTCTTGGCGTCGCTGGACAGGGCGGTCAGCGGTAAGGTGCATATTACCGCTGACTCATGGTCCAGCAGGCATGGACAGGGATGTTACCTAAGTTTCACCGCGCATTGGGTGACTCTGCTGGCAGCTGGGAAGGATGCAGGACAAGGTGCAGTAGTGTTGGAGGTTGTTCCGCCACCATGCCTCCAAAATGCCACTACTAATGATTGTGATACACCTCTCTCCTCCACCCCCTCCTCTTCTTCTTCCTCCATGGCCTCTTCCTGTGCTTTGTCCTCGGAACCAGCGGTGCTCCGTAGTTGTTCAAGGGGCTACGCAAGTATGCAGGCCAAAAGATGCCATGCGGTGCTTGAGCTGGTGTGCTTGTGGGACAGGAGCCACACTGGGGCAGAGGTTCTGTCAGCTCTGCAGGGGCAGGTTCAGAGGTGGTTGACGCCACGCCAACTTAAGGCAGGAATGGTGGTTTGCGACAATGGTACCAACCTCCTCTCTGCTCTCCGACAGGGACAAATGACCCATGTGCCCTGTTTGGCTCACGTCCTTAACTTGGTGGTGCAGCGGTTCTTGGGCAGGTACCCAGGCTTACAGGATGTCCTGAGGCAGGCCAGGAAAGTCTGTGTGCATTTCTGCCGATCATATAATGCCAGTGCTCGGCTGGCAGACCTCCAAAAGGAGTTTAACCTGCTCAAGAACCGCCTAATCTGTGACATGCCCACCAGGTGGAACTCAACATTGGCCATGCTGCAGCGGCTTCACACGCAGCAGAGGGCCATCAATGAGTATCTGTGCGACTATGGCACCAGGACAGTGTCACGGGAGCTTGTTTTTTTTCCCCATGCCAGTGGGCCATGATCAGGGATGCGTGCACTGTCCTGTCACCATTTGAGGAGGCCACGAGGATGGTGAGCAGTGACAGTGCATGCATCAGTGACACTGTCCCCCTTGTGCACCAGTTGGAGCACACGCTGTGTGGAATAATGGACAGGGCACTTGAGGCAGAACAGAGGCAGGAAGAGGAGGACTTCCTTAACTCTCAAGGCCCCCTCTATCCAGAAAGTGTTCCTGCATGCCCACCGATCACACAGGAAGAGGAGGAGGAGGAGGAGGAGGATTGTGTCAGTATGGAGGTGGAGCCTGGCACTCAGCATCAGCAGCAGTCTTTAAGTGATCAGTCCCAAGAAACAGATGGACTTGTACGTGGCTGGGAGGAGGTGGCTGCGGACCATGTCGTCCTTAGTGACCCAGAGGACTCTGGACCGAATGCCTCAGCAAACCTACGCTGCATGGCCTCCCTGATCCTGCAAAGCCTGCGTAAGGATCCTCGTATTCGTGGTATCAAGGAGAAGGACCAATACTGGCTGGCAACCCTCCTTGATCCACGTTACAAGGGTAAGGTTGCGGACCTTATCTTGCCATCGCAGAGGGAGCAGAGGATGAAACATCTTCGGGATTCCTTGCAGAAAGGTCTGTGCAACGCGTTCCCAGAGACTGGGAGGTTACAAACTCCTGTTTCTGGACAACGTGTTGCTGAGGCTTCGGTCAGTCAAAGAAGGAGCGATGGAGAAGGTGGCCGTCTGACCGATGCGTTCAGACAATTTTTTGGTCCGCAGCCCCAAGGTATGATCGGTTCCAGAAACCATCGCCAGCATCTGTTTTACATTTTGCAGGAATACCTAGGGGCAAGATCTGACTTTGACACCTTTCCCACCGAAAATCCTCTGGGTTACTGGGTCTTGAGGATGGATCACTGGCCAGAGCTTGCACGGTATGCAATTGAGCTACTGGCCTGTCCTGCATCCAGCGTTCTTTCGGAATGCACATTCAGTGCTGCTGGAGGCTTTGTAACCGATCACAGGGTGCGTCTGTCCACCGACTCGGTCGATCAACTGACCTTCATAAAAATGAATCAGTTTTGGATCACCACCAGCTACCAAGCACCTGATGCTGATGTAACCGAATATTTTTTTTTAAAATCTCAGATCCCTTCAAAGACTGCCTATGCTGATGCTGAGTGACTATCCTGAGTAATTATCCTCTTCCACCTCAATGATCACGCTGATAGCTTGTAAGAACATTTTTAGTTCTGGGCGCCACCACCAGTGCCTAAGGCCCAATTTTTCAGCCCCTGTTTAACAGGGGCGTGTAATTACAATTTTTGATGCAATACTTTGCAGCAGGGCTCGTTCCTGCGTTCCAACTAGAGTATCTGTAAGGGGTTGCAGTGTTGTGGCCACAACAACACCTAAGGCCCAAATTTCTGCTGAGTATATAGGGCAGGCCCATACTTTCAAACATCCAACTTACAAACGACTCCTACTTGCAAAGGGAAGGAGACAACAGGAAGTGAGATGAAATCTACCCCTAGGAAGGGAAATTCTCTTCTGTAAGAGTTAATATGCGAAAAATGTTTCTCCTTTCCACTGATGCTTTATCACCAATCCTTGTTTCACAAAAAAACCCAAATTTTCAAAAAACATTTGTCATTGGGACAAAAAGTGAGGTGAAATCTTCTGAAGAGGAGCACAGACAGCAAAACAAATGTCACAGGGGTGAAAACCCTTTTCTATGTTTTCCAAAAAGCTTAAAATAGATTTTTTGGCTGGAGCTAAACACGTTAAAAATGTACCAGTTCAAAATTACAAACAGATTTTACTTAACAACAAACCTACAGTCCCTGTCTTGTTTGCACCGCCTGTATACTGCTCTTCAGAGTATATAGGGCCTGGTGGCCCCACGTCTTTCCTTTTTTTAATTTAGGTGCGGGGTTCCCCTTAATATCCATACAAAACCCAAAGGGTCTGGTAATGGACTGGAGGGTACCCATGCTGTTTGTCTCACTGATTTTCATCCATATTGCCAGGACCCGACATTACATTAAAGCTGCAAGCAGTTTTAAATGACTTTTTTTCCTTTAAAAATGACATTTTGTGCAGGGACTGTTCTAAGCACAGGAAACACGCGCCACTTTACAGGCATACTATAGACACCCCCAGATACGATATTTAAAGGAATATTTCACTTTTTTTTTAAACTTTAAGCATCATTAAAATCACTGCTCCCGAAAAAACGGCCGTTTTTAAAAGTTTTTTTGCACTGATACATGTCCCCTGGGGCAGGACCCGGGTCCCCAAACCCTTTTTAGGACAATACTATGCAAATTAGCCTTTAAAATGAGCACTTTTGATTTTGAACGTTCGAGTCCCATAGACGTCAATGGGGTTCTAACGTTCGTGCAAATTTTTGGTCCATTCGCAGGTTCTGGTGCGAACCGAACTGGGGGGTGTTCATCTCATCCCTACTTGTGACCTGCTCAAATGGTGATAGGACAGTGCATGCATCCTTGATCAGTAGCCACTGGCATGCGGAAAGAAGCCAAGCTCCCATGACCC
Organism: Aquarana catesbeiana; assembly: GCF_042186555.1. Classification (NCBI taxonomy): domain Eukaryota; kingdom Metazoa; phylum Chordata; class Amphibia; order Anura; family Ranidae; genus Aquarana; species Aquarana catesbeiana. The sequence goes on along the minus strand of NC_133326.1, from coordinate 368,388,525 downwards.
TGTCCTGATGCCATACTCACACAGGTACTCATTGATGGTCCTCTGCTGTGTGTGCATCCACTGCAGCATTGCCAATGTTGAGTTCCACCTGGTGGGCATGTGACAAATGAAGCGGTTGGTGGGAAGGTTGCATTCCCTTTGAATGTCAGCCAGCCGAGCACTGGCATTGTATGACTGCCGGAAATGACCACAGACTTTTCTGGCCTGCCTCAGGACATCTTATAAGCCTGGATACCTGGTCAAGAACCGCCGCACCACCAAATTCAGGATGTGTGCCCAACATGGAACATGGGTCATGTGACCCTGTCAGAGGGCAGAGAGAAGGTTGGTGCCATTGTCGCATACAAAAATTCTTGGCTGAAGTTGGCTTGGCGTCCACCACCTCTGAGCCTGCCCCTGCAGAGCTGGCAGAATCTCTGCCCCAGTGTGGCTCCTGTCCCTTAGGCAGACCAGCTCAAGCACTGCATGGCATCTTTTAGCTGGACTGCTTGCGTAGCTCCTTGAACGCTTACGAAGCACTGCTGGTTCAGAGGACAAATCTGCAGAAGAGGCCATAGAGGAAGAAGAAGAGGAAGGGGTGGAGGAGAGAGCTGTGGCAGAATCAGAACTAGCTTTTTGGAGGCGTGGTGGTGGAACAAGCTCCAACAACACTGAACCCTGTCCTGCATCCTTCCCCGCTGCCAGCAGAGTTACCCAGTGTTCCATGAAGGAAAGGTAACGTCCTTGTCCATGCCTGCTGGACCATGAGTCAGCAGTAATATGAGCCTTACGGCTGACCGCCTTGTCGAATTAAGTCAAAACATTCCCTTCCACATGCCAGTAGAGAGCTGGAATAGCCTTCCGTGAAAAGAAATGGCGTTTTAGAACCTGCCACTGTGGTACAGCACATTCCACAAATTCACAAAAGAGGGCAGAGTCTACCAGCTGAAAAGGCAGCAATTGTAGTTCTAGCAATTTGGCCAAACTAGCATTTAGATGCTGAGCATGTGGATGGTTGGGACCGAATTTAATTTTAAGGTTCAGCAACTGGGATAGGGAAATTTGCCTGCTAAAATCAGTTGGTGTTGTACTGCTAGCAGATTGGCTGCAAGTACTTGGGACACCTATTGCTATACCTTCATTTCTCTCAGTGCGGGTTTTTGAGAGGACTGGGGGTATAGCAGGGTTGGAGATTCCAGATGGGGAGCAAGGAGAAGTCTGCCTTTTTCTTTAATGTGGGTCTTTCAAGTGCTATTGTCAATCTTGGCTGTATGCTGCAGCTGGGGGAACATGGCTGTCAGTTTCTTGTCCTTCTGTGGCACCCCTTCTCTCTAGACTCACGTTACTCCCTTCCCCATCCTGTGAACCAAAATCAGAGCCTTCAAATAGTTGCCCATCCCCCAGCAGCATGTAACCGACAGTGTGGTCAAATAATTCTGGGGACTTCTCCGTGCATGATGGTGGAAGTAGTGACTGTAGACAAGGAGTCGGTGGAATAGGCCAGTTTGGCAGCTGCATTGGAAGGCAAACTACTCTGAGCCTGGGTGACAGAGGATGAGGACTAGTGATGAGTCCGATGATCGAGTCGAATGTAAATTCGACTCGAACACCGGGTGTTTGCCTGTTTGCCAAATAGCGAACAATTTGGGGTGTTCGAGGCAAATTCGAAAGCTGCGGAACACCCTTTAAAAGTCTAAGGAAGAAATCAAAAGTGCTAATTTTAAAGGCTTTTATGCAAGTTATTGTCATAAAAAGTGTTTGGGGACAACAGCCATTTTTTTGGGAGCAGTGATTTTAAAAATGCTTAAAGTGAAAGAATAAAAGTAAAATATTCCTTTAAATTTTGTACCTGGGGGGTGTCTATAATATGCCTGTAAAGTGGCGCATTTTTCCTGTGTTTAGAATAGTCCCTGCACAAAATGACATTTCTAAAGGAAAAAAAGTAATTTAAAAGTACTCGCGGCTATAATGAATTGTCGGTCCCGGCAATAGAGATAAAAGAAGTCATTGAAAAAAATGGCATGGGATCCCCCCAGTCCATTACCAGGCCCTTTGGGTTTGGTATGAATATTAAGAGGAGCTCCGAACCAAAACTTTAAAAAAAAATTGCATGGGGGTCCCCCCAAATTTCATACCAGGCCCTTCAGGTCTGGTATAGATATTAAGTGGAACCCCGTGCCAATATGTAAAAAAAAGGTATAGGGGTCCCCCTAAAAATCCATACCAAGGGTCTGGTATGGATTTTAAAGGGGAACACGGCGCCAACATTTTTTAAAAAATGGCGTGGGGGTCCCCCCAAAAATCCATACCAGACCCTTATCTGAGCATGCAACCTGGCATGCCACAGGAAAAGATGGGGGACAAGAGCGACCCCCTCTTGAACCATACCAGGCCACATGCCCTCAACATGGGGTGGGTGCTTTGGGGTAGCCCCCCCAAAGAACCTTGTTCCCATGTTGATGGGGACAAGGGCTTCAACCCCACAACCCTTTCTCGGTGGTTGTGGGGTCTGCAGGCGGGGGGGCTTATGGGAATCTAGAAGCCCCCTTTAACAAGGGGACCCCCAGATCCTGGCCTCCCCCTGTGTGAAATGGTAACGGGGTACAAATGTACCCCTACCATTTCACAAAAAAGTGTCAAAATGGTACAAATGACAAAACATGGCATGTGACAAGTCCTTTATTAAAAAATACAAAAATAAAAATGTCCCACGAAGTTCCTTCATCTTCTGATGTTCCCGGGTGACACCGCCCCCTCTGATGCACGGGGACTTCTCTATGGCTTTCACAGGGCCTCAGCGGGGGGCAGGGCCATCCATTTACATAACTGGGTGGCCCGCCCCCTCTGATGCATGGGACTTCCCTATGGCTTTCCTGGGGTGTTAGAGGGGGCGGGGCCACCCGGTTAAATGGGCCTCAGCGGGGGGCAGGGCCATCCATTTACATAACTGGGTGGCTTTCCCGGGGTGTTAGAGCGGGCGGGGCCACCTGGTTAAATGGGTGGCCCCGCCCCCTCTAACACCCCGGGAAAGCCATAGGGAAGTCCCATGCGTCAGAGGGGGCGGGCCACCCAGTTATGTAAATGGATGGCCCTGCCCCCCGCTGAGGCCCTGGGAAAGCCATAGAGAAGTCCCCATGCATCAGAGGGGGCGGTGTCACCCGGGAACATCAGAAGATGAAGGAACTTCGTGGGACATTTTTATTTTTTTATTTTTTAATAAAGGACTTGTCACATGCCATGTCTTGTCATTTGTACCATTTTGACACTTTTTTTGTGAAATGGTAGGGGTACATTTGTACCCCGTTACCGGGGTGTTAGAGGGGGCAGGGCCACCCGGTTACGTAAACGGGTGGCCCCGCCCCCTCTGACACCCCGAGAAAGCCATAGGGAAAACCCTGTGTGTCAGAGGGGGGCGGGGACACCCAGTTACGTAAACAGGAACGTCACCGTGTGGCCCCGCCCTCAGTTATAAAAGAACTGTCACGTGTCATACGGCGGGTGCCTCCCATGGAGGCGGGTCGGTCGCGGCTTTGTTTCTTTTTTCTTTTTCGGTCTGTCGGTGGAGTGAGAGAAGATGAATGGACTTCGTGGGACATTTTTATTTTTTAATTTTTTAATAAAGGACTTGTCCCATGTCTTGTCATTTGCACCATTTTGACACTTTTTTTGTGAAATGGGAGGGGTACATTTGTACCCCATTACCATTTCACACGGGGGGAGGCCGAGATCTGGGGGTCCCCTTGTTAAAGGGGGCTTCCAGATTCCGTTAAGCCCCCCGCCCGCAGACCCCCACAACCACCGGGCAAGGGTTGTGGGGATGAGGCTCTTGTCCCCATCAACATGAGGACAAGGTGCTTTGGGGGGCTACCCCAAAGCACCCTCCCCATGTTGAGGACATGTGGCCTGGTACGGTTTAGGAGGGGGGATGCTCTCTCGCCCCCTCTCTTTTCCTGTGGCCTGCCAGGTTGCGTGTTTGGATAAGGGTCTGGTATGTATTTTTGGGGGGACCCCCACGCCATTTTTGTTTAAATTTTAGTGCGAGGTTCCCCTTAAAATTCATACCAGACCTAAAGGGTCTGGTATGGATTTTGAGGGGGACCCCTAAGCCATTTTTTTAAAAATTTTGGCAAGGGGTTCCCCTTGATATCCATACCAGACCTGAAGGGCCTGGTATGGAATTTGGGAGGACCCCCATTTTTTATTTTTACCAATTTTTATTTTTAAATTTTGGTTCAGGGTTCCCCTTAATATTTATACATGACCCAAAGGGGCTGGTAATGGATGGAGGGGGTCCCATGCCATTTTTTTCAATGACTTCTTTTATCTGTATTGCCGGGACTGACAATTCATTATAGCCACGAGTAATGAATTTTAAATGACTTTTTTCCTTTAGGGACTATTCTAAACATGGGAAAAATGTGCCACTTTACAGGCATATTATAGACACCCCCCAGGTAAGAATTTTAAAGGAATATTTCATGTTATTGTTTCACTTTAAGCATTATTAAAATCACTGCTCCCGAAAAAATGGCCATTTTTAAAACTTTTTTTTGCATTGATACATGTCCTCTGGGGCAGGACCCAGGTCCCCAAACACTTTTTATGACAATAACTTGCATATAAGCCTTTAAAATTAGCACTTTTTAAATTTGTTCGAACACGCGAACACCGTTAAAGTCTATGGGACATGAACATGAATAAATGGGGAGCATATGTGTTAAATTTGGTGTTATTGCTCGCTTTCTCTCATACTGGTCACTGGAAGTTCAACATGGCACCTCATGGCAAAGAACTCTGAGGATCTGAAAAAAAGAATTGTTGCTCTACATAAAGATGGCCTAGGCTATAAGAAGATTGCCAAGACCCTGAGGTTGTCCAGAGGTTGTCTTTGGGAAATAGACATATGAGTACTTCCAGCATTGCTGCAGAGGTTGAAGGGGTGGGGGGTCAGCCTGTTAGTGCTTAGACCTTACGCTGCACACTGCATCAAATTGGTCTGTATGGCTGTCATCCCAGAAGGAAGCCTCATCTAAAGATGATGCACAAGAAAGCCTGCAAACAGTTTGCTGAAGACAAGAAAACTAAGGACGTGGATTACTGGAACTACGTCCTGTGGTCTGATGAGACCAAGATAAACTTTTTTGGTTCAGATGGTGTCAAACGTGTGTGGTGGCAACCAGGTGAGGAGTACAAAGACAAGTATGTCTTGCCTGCTATCAAGCATGGTGGTGGGAGTGTCATGGTCTGGGGGTGCATGAGTGTTGCTGGCACTGGGGAGCTGCAGCTCATTGAGGGAACCATGAATGCCAACATGTACTGTGACATACTGAAGCAGAGCATGATCCCCTCCCTTTGGAGACTGGGCTGCAGGGCAGTATTCCAACATGATAATGATCCCAAACACACCTCCAAGACAACCACTGCCTTGCTAAAGAAGCTGAGGGTAAAGGTCATGGACTGGCCAAGCATGTCTCCAGACCAAAAACCTATTGAGCATCTGTGGGGCATCATCGAACGGAAGGTGGAGGAGCGCAAGGTCTCCAGCATCCACCAGCTCCGTGATGTCGTCATGGAGGAGTGGAAAACTCCATGCCCAAGAGGGTTAAGGCAGTGCTGGAAAATAATGGTGGCCATAATAGTGGTGACACTTTGGGCCCAATTTGGACATTTTCACTTAGGGGTGTACTCACTTTTGTTGCCAGCGGTTTAGACATTGATGGCTGTGTTGGAGACAGCAAATTTACACTGTTATACCAGCTGTGCACTCACTACATTACATTGTAGCAAAGTGTCATTTCTTCAGTGTTGTCACATGAAAAGATACAATAAAATATTTACAAAAATGTGAGGGGTGTATTCACTTTTGTGAGATACTGTATATTAATACACTGCCTGAAGTGTATTAGAAACTGTACACACTGTATTAGATACTGTGTACACCGCCTAAACTGTATTAGAAACTGTACAACGGCTGCACTGTATTGTATACATAAATTATATAAATTTATAAATTTGGGTCAGCAAATTTACACTGTTATACAAGCTGTGCACTCACTACATTACATTGTAGCAAAGTGTCATTTCTTCAGTGTTGTCACATGAAAAGATACAATAAAATATTTACAAAATGTGAGGGGTGTACTCACTTTTGTGAAATACTGTATATTAATACACTGCCTGAAGTGTATTAGAAATTGTACACACTGTATTAGATACTGTGTACACCGCCTGAACTGTATTAGAAACTTTACAACGGCTGCACTGTAATGTATACTGTATACACCACCAGAAGTGTAGTAGAAACTGTACACACTGTATTAGATACTGTATACACCACCAGAAGTGTATTAGAAACTGTACACGCTGCATTAGATACTGTATACACCGCCTGCACTGTATTAGAAACTGTACAAGGGCTGCACTGTATTGTATACTGTGTACACCACCAGAAGTGTATTAGAAACTGCACATACTGTATTAGATCCTGTGTACACCACCTGCACTGTATTAGAAACAGTACAATGGCTGCACTGAATTGAATATTGTGTACATCACCAGAAGTGTATTACAAACTGTACAGATACTGTGTACACCGCCTGAAGTGTATTAGAAAGAATACACCACCAAATGATGCACTGTATATATAGGATACACTTACACTGAATGCAAAGTATATATATATATATATATATATATATATATATATATATATATATATATATATATATATTAGACTGTATATATATATATATATATATAGATGCACCACCTGAAGTGTATTATATACTGTACTCCGCTGAATGCACTGTATACATAAGCTACACTGAATTCAGAGTATATATATATATATCCCCTTATACATTGTAAAGCGCTGCGTAAACTGTTGGCGCTATATAAATCTTATATAATAATAATAATAATTATATATATATATAGGCACCCTGCCTTTGGCCAATTATGGCTCTTTCAGCAGAGCATGCTGTGAATGGCCAAAGCCTGCAGGTCAGGTGCTTGGTTTGGCCAATCAACATACAGCAATGCACTGCGATCTCGCAGTGCATTATGGGGCATTCCGCGGCTCTCAAATTTGCCACGAATGCCCCATAATGTTCACTGTTCTGCGAACAGGCAAACACCCTGTAACGAGCCCCTTGCTCGCTCGGTTCCACTCTCCCGACACTCCTCTGCAGCTATAGAATCAGATTGCAGATCGCAACATCTGATTGTTTGGTCATCCGATGCTTCGGGACTAGAACTACAGCTCTGTGCCATTCTAGTCCAGTTGTGATAGCTCAGAACAAACACCAGGCAGGCTGTATGTAAGTTGAACCAGGAATCTCTCTTTATTGACAGGAATACAGTCTTATTTATACAATAAAAGAGGAGGTGCAGACTCATATGCTCATATTACTCTAACAATACAGCTGTAACCTAATTAACCTAATTAACATGAGCTAATTAACTAATCCCTTTAAACAGCCTAGATGACTCAGACATGACCTTTAGGTCAGACTGGCCGTCTTGTAGTTCAGAAAATCCAATCAACATTATCACAATCAACATAGACTCTTCTTCACACAATAGCAGAGTTAATTAACACAAACAACAATGGGGATCTAATGACTCTTAGATCCCATAGTAGACTTATTTACAATACACATTTTAGCAGACAACAGACAGACAGGTGTTGGAATTTACATCAGCATCTCCTAACAGTATCTGTCCCAGCATTATGAATCAGCCACTATTTCTAATATGGCAAATCCAGGGTCCCCAGAGTCTGTGAGTTCTGGGGGACCAGGACCCGAATCCACAGTAATACCGCCTCAAAGGTCCCCAGGCATACAGCTCACAAAGAGCACCGTTCCCCCAAATGCAAGGGCCCCCGATCAATCGGCAAGAGGCTAGCATCCGGTCCTCTCCAAAAGTCTCTCTCCCGGCTAGGTCTGTCACACACCCGATGTTCAAATCAAACTTATGTTCGGCCCGAACATCGAGCTCATCCCTACCCAACATTGTTGAGATCTGCCTTTGCTTACATTTGGTGTATTGAAAACCATTCATCAAGTGCTTGACTTTGGGTACATTTAATGAATTTTCCCCTTCTGCTGAAGATGTGTTTGATTAGAGTAAAGTTATGGAAACCAGGATCCAGTTTGTCTCTCTAAATAAGTATTTAAGTTTTTTCTATTTCTATTATAGCTGATGCAGAAGATGTGGACCGGTCCCAAAACATGGATGTCACAGGACAGAACCATAAATGATGGGACAGTGAAGGACATTGTATGACACATAATCGGCATTTCATGGGCATCCCCCCAGTCGGTGATGTTACAAGGGGGTGGTGCCTTCCAGTGATGTCACCGGCTGGCCCCAACCTTTAGTTATTTAAGTGTTGTCAAATGGCGGAGCTGGCAGACGACGGGAGCCTTCATTGGGACTGGAGGTTTTTCTTTTTCTTTTTTTTTTGGGTTGGCTGTGGCGGCGGGCATTGTAATTGACGATGGATGTACATTAGGGGATATTTTTTTGATTTTTTAATAAAGGGCTTGTCAAAAACTTGTGTTGTGTTTTTATTTGCATTTTACACTTTTTTTGGTTAATGAGTAGGGGTACTATGTACCCCCATACTCAATCACATAGGAGGGCCCAGGATCTGGGGGCCCCCTTGTTAAAGGGGCTTCCACATTCCTGCCCACAGATCCCCACAATCACCAGCCAGGGTTGTGGGGAAGAGGCCCTTGTCCCCATCAACATGGTGACAAGATGTTTTGGGGGGGCAGAGCCCCTCTGACCCAAAGCACCACCCATGTTGAAGGTGGTGCATGTGGCCTGGTGTGGTTCAGTAGGGGGGGCTGCTCGCTCATCCCCCACTTTCCTGGCCTGCCAGGTTGCATTGCCCAAAAAATGCTGATAAATGCTTATATGTGCATGAATAGGATAACATGCAGTGGAGTTTAGAGGCAGTTAAAAAAAAGTCTGATGCCAAAAAGCTGTAAAAATGTCTTCATCCACATTGAGGAGAGACACATGCCTATATGACCCAGTTAGATATGGATTGTTCCCTTTTTCTTTCTAGTAGATTTTTTTAAGCTTCTGATCCTGTAGGCAGATATAGACCTCCCGCCTCAAGATATTGTATAGATTTGTTTGATATTATAAAAGTCTGTTCTGTTTAGGTTGCTTTGTGCCAAGCATAAATTGTCAATTGCGCTCTTGTAGTTGGCTACTACCCTGTTTTACGTGCACTGTCATATAGGAGATAATTCTTCCAATAAAGGTTTTAACCGCTGCCCAAAAAAAGTTGGGCATGTCATTATGCAGAGCATTGGAGGATTCATATTCCATCCAGGCATTTTCTAGCGTACAAGTAAAGTCATCGTTGTTGGCAGGGCAGGACTTAGGGTGGTAGGGGGCCCCTGTGCTTGAGTCACTTTCGGGCCCTACCTTCTATACATATGCACAGCTCTATAAAACAGAAGTAGAAAAGGACAAGGTGCGCCAGATTTAGTGCAGTATTAAAGAACTTCTGTTTAATTGGACAAGACAAAACAGTAGGCCGCCATCTTGCAGCCTACTAGGCCGGAAGCATCCTCCACGCCTGCAGGCTGAGGTACAGCCACCACATACTCCGTCCCCAGTGCCACCATCCTTAAAGGGGAAGCACCCTACTGGAAGCCCCGACCCTGTGTAGGCATTATGTTTTTTGTACACTACCGCACCCTCCATCCTGCTCTCTTGACCCTGGTGCCTACTCACGGGCTCCCCAAGACACCCATTCATAAAAAGGTACACTTCGGATGGGCCCCCCTAGGACCGATCACTCGCAATCTAGACAGAAGACTCCCCATACCTCTCAGTCAGCGGCCACCTTGTCCAGGAGGCAGCCCGCCACTGCAATGGTGGCAAACACACAAAAAGCTGCAGATCTGGGGGCTGCGGAGGCCCCCATGGGAGTGGAGATCCTGGCAGCCATTACGGCATGCAAAGAAACCCTTACCACCAAGATAGACTTCCTGACCGTAGATGTTGGTCTCATCCGTCAAGATATGGATAAATTCCAGTCCTGCATAGCTGAAGTGGAGGATAGGGTCTCCACGGTGGAGGATACAGTCCAGTCGGATTCCAGAGAGGTAAGGGACCTGCAGCTCCAAGTGAAAGCACTCCAGGAGTGAGCCATAGACACTGTAAACCCCCTCAGGTGAAATAACATTCGCATACTTGGTTTACCCGAGAGAGCTGAGGACCCCAAGCCAGCTGAGTTCACTGAACAGTTGTTGTCCACCCTGTTTAATTTAGGTGATCTGCCACCCACATTTGTAGTGGAGAGAGCCCACAGGGTGCCACCACTCCCTCCAAGACCTGGGGCCCCTGCATGTCCCTTCCTACTGCGGCTATTAAATTACCATGATAGGGACCACATCCTGGCGGCGGCCCGAGCCATGCCCGAAAAAGGAATACGTTTTGGCCTTCTATACCCCAGCAGCCTGAGGATCACTGATGGCGATAACACCCGCTTCTTTGACACTCCGGAGGCTGCTGCTGCGTGGTTGGATACCCGCTGGTGACATACCACCAACAGGAACTATGACTGACATACAACACACTGGGATCAGCTAAGTACCTCATCCTTCTTTATTGAATTACCTTCTGCCCCATGACGTCTTTCAGCATTACCTACTATCGGAACTCATGCCTTTCTCCACTGCTGCACCTCATCATCATCCTGACTACCTACTTGATATTTTCTGCTGACTAGACCAATACCGTTCCTCCTGCCTGAGGAGTACAAGCAACGGCCACTGTTTTTTGTCTTTGACCTCTGAACTGAGATCCATCCCATTGACACCTTACACCCCCCCCCCTCACTCCGGGTTTTTTTTTTTCTTTTTTCTACCCTACCTCAGTTCTGGGTGGAACCTTACCTGGCAGCTGTCAGGACCTACAAGAGAACACCCCCCCCCCCCGTTCCCCCCCCCCTTTTTTCCAAATTTTTGGACGCAATCTTGCATTTTGAGGGTACTGAACTGGTTGTGACCCATGTTATAGGGTCCATCTACTATGTTTTTTTCAGTTATGGGACAAAACCCTGCATTGGTTTCTATGGTTCTCTGGCCTATTTTTTTGATCGTGGAGCTGGGTTTTTATGATGTCTGGGTAGGGTGTTATGTGTTCTGGGGAGATGAGTTTCTCTGTTTTAAAGAGATGATAATGCACTGTGCTGCTCAAATGCTTAGTTAGTCTTTGACCCTAATGAATCTATGTGCCAATTTTGGGTTTACTTACATCAGTTGGTTGGTTAGGCTCATCCCATTCCTGTTTCTCCCTGGTGTTCCATGATGGCCCCCTCAGATGCTGAGGTACTGACCATTCCGTCGTGGAACATCATGGGGCTTAACTCCAAATACAAACGATCACTGTTATTCCAATATCTAAAACTGCATAGTGCCCACATAGTGCTGCTGCAGGGGACACACTTAACTGGTAAAAGGTTCTGGCTCTGAAAAAACCCTGGGTGCAAAGGGCACTTCATGAGACCTACTCCTCGTATTCTCGAGGGGTGTCTATACTGATCAGTAAACAAGTTCCATGTGTAATTCATGATGTTCATTTGGATCCCCAGAGGAATAGCAATAGCACTGAAGATGGAATTCCCATATCAACACTGACTGTGTTGATAGGGGAATCAAGCAATTTTCTTTCCTTCCACCCGTGGTGGATGGAAAGAAATTTGAGTAATCTATGGGCTGCCTTAGGTTGAGGGCTGAGGTCATATCATATGAGTGGAGGTGTTGCAGCTGCAGGAATTGTGTTTAGTTGCGTAGTGACAGTTGTGCACCTGTGCTGTTAGCCATAACTGCATTGAAGTTGCCTCCCACAATGTGAAAAAGGGTGTGGGGAGCACATGATCCTTTTTGCTGCTTCTTGGAAAAAAGTGTTTCCCTGGTGAATTAGGAGCATATACAGTATAATAGTGATAGAGATATCTGTTTGTATGCAGACTTTTAGTTTTGTGACCTATTTGGTCCTTTTTTTTAAAACACGTTTATAGAATAGATTTTTGTGGAACAAGATAAGAATCCCAGCTTTTGATCCTATAGATAGGGAACCCACTACCCTACCCTCCCAGAGTTTGCAACAGATCGAAAGTCATCAGAAAAAAGATGCATTTCCTGCAATAGAGCAACATTTGCCCACAGGCAGAGGATTTTCATACTCTTCAAAGGGGATGTAGCCCCTTAAAGCAGAACTTCACTCTTTCAATTAACATTTACTATTTTTAATCCTTATGCTGTATTAGTAAATAAATAGGAAAGTATATCATATTTACTTGTTTTAAACTTTTTTTTTTTAATTTCTTCAGTTGCCTCCTGGTTTCTAGGCCTAAGAAGTGATGTCATACATCCCAGGAGTCTTTCAGGAGGAGAGGAGGGGTTTTCTAAGCTAAGCACACCCTGCATGCCTAACTAAGGGCATATGGATTCCAGGAATTCCATTTTATTCTGAATGTTTGTACTGATGGGGCTATGTACCAATGTACCATAGTGCTAATCAGCCCAAAATTTCCGAATGATACATTGGCACATAGCGCTAATCAATGCAAACATTCCAAATCCCAATCAGTAGTAAGTGCCATACATGGTGACCTTGGCCCATCTGGCCCCAATGTGTGTTTCATCAACTGGTGATGTCCTCGGGGGTTCCAGGTAGACATGTGCACAGCCAACATGTTTGTTTTGTTTAGTTTTAATTAGTTAACTGAAGAATTTTGTTTCTTCATATTCCTTATGTTGAACAGATTCATTTTCGGGATTAGTTTAAAATCTTCAGCATTCCATTTAAATATTTGTATTGGAATATTTTGGGATATTTTTGAACCCAAACTGAATTAATTGTGAAGAATAGCTGGTTGATAAGTAGTGGGTGGCTGCTGCGTCTTTAACAACCATGACTCATCTGCTGTCACCTGTCATTCATCAAATATCTCTCCACGGGACACGTCATGTTTGGTGGGCTGCAGGGTTTTTTTCGTACAGGTTGGCTTTCATTGTGATGTACAATTTGATTGCACATGATGCCAGTCAATATTATGTTGGGCCAATTTGTTTTCAGACTTCATTTTGTATCTTTGGTATTTGGTTTGTATATTCAGAATTGCTGGTTGTTAAGGAGCAGGCAGCCACCACGTCCTTAACAACCATGACTCATGTGCAATGTAAACAAACAATTCATGTCATTAAAAAGTTAAAAGTAAAACAGTGTGGGGGTACCCCCAGTCCATACCAGGTCCTTCGGGTTTGGTATGGATTTTGAGGGGAACCCCATGCTAAAATAAAAAAAAAATATGGCATAGGGTTCAGCCCAAAATCGATGCCAGACCCTTATCCGACCATGCAGCCTGGCAGGTCAGGAAAACATTTGTATAAACTGTTAGAAAGAAGGACTTTACTTTATTTCCACATGGAAAGAGACATTGCTTGTCTCCTGAGCCTGTCGCTGTTGTGTGGCAATGGAGTAAATTTGTAGATGCTAGCCCCATAGTGAAACAGTAGCAAAGCATAAAAAGAAATATGGCCTGCGTTAGAGGAGATTTTATTTCATTAATAGGTTTCTTTGCACTAGTACGTTGGTCTTTGGGGGAAGATGTATTGCTTTTAGTGGTGGATTTTTCCTCCGAGGCCAAAATGTTGAGAGAAGGAGATTTGAGAACGCCATTCTCTTCCTCAGAGGTTAGCAGATATAGGATAACCAGATATCCTCCAATCCTTTTATGGTATAAAGTAGATAAGACTTTTGAAAACTCTTTGCGTTTGCCGAGTTCTCTGGTTTAGTAGTCTGCAAATTGCAATAGTTTATGTCTCTCAATGGTGAGATCTCCTGTAATTTTTGACTATCACTGTTCTGAGGATTGTTTATCTGGATTTTGTGTGCTCAAATGATGCTCTCAATCAGCAGCACAAGGCCTTTGTAAGTCCAAGTCCTCCAGGATGCATATTGCACATAAACAAGTAAGGGACCCCACATTGATGATCTCTGAAAGGCTAATGTTGCACAAATCGTCCTTCTCTAAGTCCTCCATCTTGTCCAGCAGGGCCTGCTGAGTTTTCTGCCGTATCTGTAATGCCGTGTACACACAACTGGACTTTTCGACAGCAAAGGTCCGACGGAATGAATCGGCCAGACAATTCGATCGTGTGTGGGCTTCATAGGACCTTTGCTGTCGAAAAATCAGACGGACTTTAGAAATAGAACATGTTTCAAATCTTTCCGACGGACTTGAGTCCGGTCGAAAAATCCATTCGTCTGTATGCTAATCCGACGGACGAACAACGATGCAAGGGCAGCTATTGGCTACTGGCTATGAACTTCCTTATGCTAGTCCGGTCGTACATCATCACGTTTGAATAAGTTGGACTTTGGTGTGATCATGTGCGATCACCGTTGCGTCGGAACTCCGTCGAAAGTCCGTCAAAAAGTCCTTCGGAGTTTAGTCCATCGAAAGTCCGCTCGTGTGTACACGGCATAAGGCATTGGGGGAATGATTCCAACTCACCCTCCAGTGTGGAGATGCAATTCTCTGTCTCTGTAAGGTGCTGAGACTGTTCTCCAACATATTTGTGAAGCTGTTTGTGCCGCGTGAAACAGCTTTGTCGATTGGCGATGTGGGGGTGGGAGTCAGCAGTTTAGCCACTGCTCTTCAAGAGTGTGAAGTCATCCTCTGCATCTGAGGAGGTTGCAAATGAAGACTACTCACTTGCAGGCCATGAGTGCATGTCAGAGACCAAGGCCATGTGGAAGCACCTGAGGCTGCTGGATAGTGTTGCCTATATTATGTTTAAAAAAAGTGTTTCCTGCATATAATTAAGGTAAAGCTATCCTAAGATAACTATGTGGGCTACCACTGCTGACCAACTCTTGAAAGTCCTAGTTGCCTGGCTGCAATGATAACAATCAGAATTCTGCACTTTCTGAGTCACTGACCCTGGGACAATGTTGCCAACCTACCAGATTGAAATTGGATTGAATGCTGACACAACGTCCAAAATTTACTGGCTCAGCCACGTTTTTATTGGCATTTTCAAAAGTTACAAAATATGTTTTTTTATGGCAAATTTCAGTATTTAGGCTACAAACAAGTACCATATGCAATTAGCAATGTAATTTAAGGTAGATATTAAGGCAAAAACATGTTTCATATTTTATTTTCGATATAGTAAGTATATAGCTCAGGGACAGGACTCAAGAGAGTAAGACAATAGAATAGGTGGAAAACACACATGCATTGACTCTCAGTGTCACTGACAGCAGTGTGCAGCAGCACAAATGACACCTCACCGACACGACACATCTCCTCCTGAGTCACAGTGACAGTCACTCTCCATGCCAGGTGGTCCCTTCAGTACATTCCAGTCAAAACAGCACTGACAGTCCTTCTCCCGTCCCACAGACCTGCACACGAGGCTCGGGCTGTCCATTGGGCTCCCTTGACCATGACACCAGGCATTTCCTCCACCAGGCCCGCCCCCCCCACCAACGCCACCCAAACACACTGTAGCAGGCACTTGGCCGATCTCGGCATGCGCAGTTCTGAACTGAGCATCACAGCCATATTTTTTACTGGCAACCTTTTCCTGTCACTGGCATTTACTAGTAGGAGAAAAGTGCCCATTTTTTTACTGACTTCCAGTAAAAATACTGATGGTTGGCAACACTGCCCTGGGATCAGCACAGTGTCAAAAGGGGGTCCACCTTTTTGAGGCTTCCTAAAAAATCACCAGTTGCTGACGGGCTCCGTGTGTTTGTGCCGGCTGGCATTCTTTTTATATGCATGCAACTTTCTTCTTAAAGCGGGGTTCCACCCAAATTTTGAACATTATCTCTATGCATTCTCTTCCTTGCCTAGATGCTGACATGCTGTGTAAAAAATTTTAAATTGTCGCAATTACCTTTTTTTTTCTAATCTTCTTAGCACTTCCTGGTTTTCCTCCCTCCCAGTAGGCGTGTTTCTAGCCTCTCCCAGACCTCCCACAGTTCTCTGGAGCTAGTCTCAGGCTTCCCAGCATGCATTGTTCAACAGCGTCATCACAACATCTCGGTGAATGCTGGGAGCACAGCATTCACCGCATCCAGGAAATACATGCTTGTGGGCTTCAAATGCCCACAATGAAGATGGAAACCGTCTTCAGTGAATTTTATAACTTATTCTTTACAACAAAATCGGACACAGGCAGACTTATTACACAGAACATGTGAGTAGATAATCATGAGAAGAAAAGTTTGTGAATGAACTCCAAAAAAAAAAAACGATAGATAGGTGGACCCCCGCTTTAAATGTAAATGCATTACCTCGTTTTAAATAAAACATGATTTAGGCATTATTACACTATGGCTAGTGTTTTTTCTTTTGGGGGAACCATTTGAACAAAGACAGACACCATAGTTGGAGAGAGGGAGCGATCTGCACGATCCAGTCTACCGCTATCAGTGTTGACATCTGCAAGCTAAAGGCTATGGCTGGGTTATAGCCACCTGCCCTTTATACTTGCCATCTGGTAAGCAGATTTAAATTATGGTGGTTGGGCACTCTCCTGTCTGTGTCTACACACTGTGGTGACATCAAGAATTCTGTGTGTTTTATATGGACTTTTTCGTTTTATATGGTTTCACTTGCATTCATTGATTGAGACTTTTTGCAGCGCAGCTTTTTTTATTTCTATTTTACTTCTTGTGTGTATCCCACAGTTTACTGCTGCTCGTTTATATTTATGCTTTATTTATAATTGCGCACTATTTTTAGCGCGGTATGCCCTTTTTGCCTTCTATGAAATCCCATGCCAAAATAAAAAAAAAATGGCGTGGGCCCCCCCCTTAAAATCCATACCAGAGCCTTATCCAAGCACGCAGCCTGGCAGGTCAGGAAAGGGGGGGGCAGTGAGTGGCACCCCCCTCCTGGACCATGCCAGAACACATGCCCTCAACATGGGGGGTGGGTGCTTTGGGGCAGGGTGGGCTCTGTACCCCCCCACCCTGAAGCACCTTGTCCCAATGCTGATGGGGACAAGGGCCTCTTCCCGACAACCCTGGGTGGTGGTTGTCAGGGTCTGTGGGCAGCGGGCTTATCAAAATCTGGAAGCCCCCTTTAACAAGGGGGCCCCCCAGATCCTCCCAATCTATGTGAATGAGTAAGGGTTACATTGTACCCCTACTGATTCACCCCAAAAGGCGTCAAAAATAAATAAAAACAGTGGTTAGGTTTTTGACAGTTATGCGAGCTCCACTCTCTGCAGTTGTTTTAGAGACACAGGGTGTGGCCATCCGGTGACATAATTTGGAGACCCAGTCCCCTTGTGACGTCACCGCCCCTTCATTACCCGGGCAGTGACATCACAAGGGGGGGTCTTTGGATGACATCACTGGATAGCTACACCCTGTGTCTATGAAAGAACAGGCAGAGAGCAGAGCTCTCATAACTGCGAGAGCTAGCATTGGGAGAAGACATCAGAGGAAGAAGAACCAGAGGCAGCAGAAAAAAACAGAGGAAAAAGACAGTAGAAGAAGACAGTGGAGGGAGAAGAACCAGAAAGGGGAGAAGACATCAGTGGAGAAAAGAAGAATCGGAGGGGGGGAAGATATCACCGGAGGAGGGAGAAGAACCGGAGAGGGTAGAAGACATCACCGGAGGAAGAAGACATGTTGGAGCTGCTTTAATAAAGGACTATGTCAAAAACCTGTGCACTCTTTTTATTTATTTTTTACACCTTTTTGGGCTAATGAGTAGGGGTACCCCTTACTCATTCACATAGGGTGGGGGGGGCCGGGATCTGGGGGACCCCTTGTTACAGGGGGCCTCCAGATTTTGATAAGCCCCTCCCACAGATCCCGGCAACCACCGCCCAGGGTTGTCGGGAAGAGGTCCTTGTCCCCATCAGCAAGGGGGTGCAGAGCTCCCCCGCCCAAAGCACCCACCCCCCTATGTTGGGGTTATGTGGCCTGGTATGGTCCAGGAGGGGAGGTGCTTGCTCGTCCCTCCCCTTTCCTGACCTGCTGGGCTGCGTGCTCAGAAGAGGGTCTGGTATGGATTTTTGGGGGGACCCCGCACTGTTTTTTTTATTTTGGCGTGGGGTTTCCCCTTAAAATCCATACCAGACTGAAGGGTCTGGTATGGTCTTGGGGGGACCCCACACAATGTTTTATTTTTTTAATTTTGGCACGGGGTTTACCTTCAAGATCATCAAAGCACAAGTCACATGCCAAAGTCGGATCAGTTAAGATGATGATCCGACTTTAATGATATTCAATGGACTGAAGTAGGACCAAAGTTGGACCAAAGTAGTGAAGGAACCTTTTTCAAAGTCAGACTGACTTGTGTCAGATCAGTTAGAACGGCTCTCATAGGGAATCATTGATTTACACATGTTATGCTACATATGCTCCCAAAGTCAGAGCGTATGTCGTACCAGTGTGAACCCGGCCTAAACCTATGTACGTTTTTTTTCCCTAAATTCACAGTACTGAACTCTGTAAGTATTATATTAAGGCAGAGGATTATTAATGAGCAAAGCTGTATTTTTCACCTGATGCCGCTTACACACGATCGGAAATTCGGCCAGCAAAAGACCGATGAGAGCTCTTGGTCGGAAAATGCGACCGTGTGTTAGCTTCATCAGACTTTTGCTGGCCCAATTTCCGCCAGCAAAAGATTGAGCATGTTCTCAATTTTCCCGATGGAAAAAAGATTCTATCGGAAATTCCCTTCGCGTGTATGCAATTCCGATGCGCCAAAAACCACGCATGCTCAGACTCAAGTACAAGACGGAGCCGCTCAGTCTGGTAAAACGACCGTTCATAATGGAGATGGCACATTCGTCACACTGCAAATTTTTAAATCTTTCAATGCAGCGCATTCTCTTCTTCTTTATAATGCTAGAAGAATGAATTGGTTTTGCTGCTCACAGACTTCTCACACAGACTTCTCACAAACTTCTTTCTTAATTATTTCTCGTGATCTCCTGTCCGAATAATCTTTTTGGTTTTTAAAGCCAGATCTCCCTAATAATGTTTATAGTTAATTTTTATAGTGATTTTTTATTTTTTTTTTTAATCAAGATCTCCTATTGTTTGTTTTTTTAATTATTTTATAGTGATCTCCATTTTTTTTTTTTGTATGTCATGTTTCCACAACACCGTTATTATCTTGTCTTTGTAAATCTCAATAAGGTTGGTTGGTGTCCCTTGTTAATTTGACATTGTATTTTTTAAATGTACCTGCCTACTCAAAAAAAAAATATCCATTTATTCTGGGTCATAACAAAATAAAGAGGAAGGCAACGCTGGAGAAACTGGTGAGTTAGCAAAGCCTTTGTACCCCAGGGCAAACATCAATAATTTTGCAGTCAAAATTGGTGGCCTGAGGAGTCCTTATAATAGTGAGCACAATCCGGTCCAGGACTACAAGAGATCAGGAACAGCAGCAGATGACATATCTGTCCCCAGGCTGTGGTCATACAACATCCTGCATCTTTTGCCAGAAAGACTGAACCCAGGCCATCCCTCTCTGGTCTTCCTTAGACACTTCCTTCCAGGCTGTGGCTGTGGTATTGGAGGTGAGGCAGGAGGTGGAGGAGGAGGACCTGGAGGAGGAGGAGGACCGTGGTTCAACTCACAAATGTGGCTTTGACTTTTGAGTTGGCCCCTCTTGTTTAGGGCTTGTAACTTCACTTCCTCACATAAGAGGCATTGGCCCTCCTCCATTTCCAGCATTTTGCATGCTGTAATGTATGCAAAGTCCTCTTGAACACTGTGGGTGGTTCTGAGGGCCGTATTAGCCTTCATAAATAGGCCAAATGCTGCCTCCTTCACGTTACTCCTCTTCCTGCCACTTTTTGGTGGAAGGAGGAGGGGAGGGACCTGCGATTCTGGCAGGCTACTGGGCCCGGCCACCTCCTGGCTGCCACTTTCCATGGCCTGGCTGAGGCTTTCCTGGTATTAAAAAGGGACATCGTTTTAGTTTTTGGTTCATCAATCGCACACAATTTTGAACTCATGACTGTTTCAAATTTAAAGTTAATAAATAGAAAAGACTATAATGCTGACCCCAGCATTTTTCATTCTTGTCCCAATCATTTGTGGCCAGTACTGTCTATTGATATGTAAACCACTTTGTGAAATCAGAAATTAGTGATCAAAATTAGCATATATTTAACATCATTAATTTGACAACCAGAAATATTTTGAAGAATGCTATACCTGGCTCAAGCTGGGCTCCTCCACATGTTGCTGCCTGGAAGGCCCAGGTTGGACGTCAGAAGCCTCAGCTGGGGGGGAAGGAAGTGTGGAAGGAAGATTGGAGAGTGCTGGCCTGGGTTCATTCTGGCCTGCCAGAAAATGCAGTCTGTCATAGTACCACAGCCTGGGGGCATAAATGTCATCTGCTGCAGCTCCTGATCTCAGGGAATCCTGGACCTTCTTGAGCTCCCTATTATAAGTGCTCCTCATTCCACCAATTAGGGCCTTCAAATAGGGGATATCTGCTGTGGGGATCACCGGCTTCACAAATTCAAGCAATTGATCCAGCGCTGCCTTCCTCTTTGTTTGATTGTTATAATAGGGGTGGTTTACCTGCCACAGACAGGGCAGCTCCCTGTACATATCAATGAATATGGGCATAAAGTCCTCATCATTGAATAGATCCATTTTCTCTGCAAGACACAACACAAGATAAACCCTAATTTCAGGAGAAACTTTCCTAATCTTGACCCAATATAGGCCTCAATCTATAAGCAGTATAGGCCACTGATGCACCAATTTAAAATTGTACCTTCATTATAACGATCGGCGCTTCTGCTACACCTTCCTCCGCTCACAGATCGTACATACGATGCATGCGTGTTACGCTTTATATACACTGAGCATGCATGAAACTACGCCCGCGTCGCCCGCCCCTGACGTTCTTTCTAGAATATTCCGCGCCCCATCTCTTTCGTCGCAGTGGGAGACGACATGGCGGAGACACAGCAGGTGCTTAATAGCAGTAACGAGGAGGAAAGCCCAGAGCAAGAAACGTCCCGATCCAGGAGGAGGAGATTTAAGGCCTCAAATATGTCCTTTGAAGAGATGGTGAATATGGTCGACATATTGAAGAGGGCCGACTATGATGGGAAGTATGGACCTTACCTAAACCCAAATGTGAGAAATGACAAGATCATGACTAAAGTTGTGAAAAGTCTGCACCGGAATTTTGGGGGACGACGATCCAAGGAGTAATTGAGGAAACGCTGGTCGTTCTTCAAATTAAGGGAGCAGGATCAGTACAGAAGGATCAAGAAAGTGCTTCTAAAAAGTAAGTAGTTGTCGTGTGTTCCTATTCTTATTATAACTTGCATACTGCACCATGTGCTTTTCTTTGCTGTAGGACAGTTTAAAATGGCTACTTTCATGTTCGTGTGCACAGTATTTGATCGTAGTAAACATCGTTTGTTTGCAAATAAATACGCTGTTTTTGCCAGATACAGGGTTAACTACATTTGGTCATGATAATTTGTATATAAAGCAGTTTAGTACATTGTTGTCTAGATGTGTTTCAAACTAGAATGAATTGCAAACCTTATTCAGTGTAATGTAAGGAGAGGACACTCAGCAGCTGTTTATACATCTGGACTCAGGAGCACTAGTGTGGGACACCAGAACAAACTTTTTAGGGTGTCCCACACAGGTGCTCCAGTCGTACTTTGCATGTCTACATGTGTGAAAATTGTCCAAAAAAGGTAAGTATTCCAGCTTTGGTAAGGGAAAAAATCATGTCTTCAGCTTTGAACTCTGCCAAAACAGACAATTTTACCCCACTTCCAAGCAATGTTTCATATTCCTATTTCTGGACTCAAATATCTGTGTGCTAAGTATACCTGTTGTTTCATTCCCATAGGGGACCAAAGACTCGGAAAATATGAGGACAGCAGGACCCCCCCCACTCCTGAAGAAGGGGAACAAAGGTCACAACCTGAGGATGTGGAGGCAGGAGATGTGGTGGAGATTGTCACCACAACATGTCAGTATTAAGGATGAGCCGAACACCCCCCTGTTCGGTTCGCACCAGAACATGCGAACAGGAAAAAAGTTCATTCGAACATGCAAACACCCTTAAAGTCTATGGGACACGAACATGAATAATTAAAAGTGCTAATTTTAAAGGCTTATATGCAAGTTATTGTCATAAAAAGTGTTTAGGGACCTGGGTCCTGCCCCAGGGAACATGGATCAATGCAAAAAAAAGTTTTAAAAACGTCCGTTTTTTCAGGAGCAGTGATTTTAATAATGCTTAAAGTCAAACAACAAAAGTGTAATATCCCTTTAAATTTCGTAGCTAATGGGTGTCTATAGTATGCCTGTAAAGGGGCGCATGTTTCCCGTGTTTAGAACAGTCTGACAGCAAAATGACATTTCGAAGGAAAAAAGCCATTTAAAACTACTCGCGGCTATTGCATTGCCGGTCCAACAATACTGCTGTCTGACGGCGTCTCCTCGTCTGACGCACGGTGACTTGACGGGACTTCCCTGTGACGTCACGGGGAATGCCACAGGGAAGTCCCCTCATGTCCCGTGCGTCAGAAGGGGGCAGGGTCACCGGGTGGCCCCACTCCCCATTATTTAAGAACCGTCAGATGAGGAGACGCCGTCACACAGCGGGAGCCTCCCTCCATGCCAGCATGGATGCGGAGCGGCCCGGAAAAGAAGATGAAGAAGAGAAGAAGAGAAGAAGAGAAGAAAAGAAGAAGATGAAGAAGAAGAAGAAGAAGAAGAGAAGAAGACGAAGAGAAGAGCGGGAGCCTCCCCCCATGCCATGGGTGCGGAGCGACCCCAGGAGAAGAAGATAGAAGATGCCGCGGAGGAGATGCTGGACGAGAACGCCGGAGGAAGAACCAGAAAAGCCAGAAGAACCAGAAGAAGAAGATGTGGGGAATTCCCATGCCGTTTTTATCAATGAACTTCTATGTGTATTGTCGGACCGGCAATGCAATAGCCGCGAGTAGTTTTAAATGGCTTTTTTCCTTCGAAATGTCATTTTGTTGTCAGACTGTTCTAAACATGGGAAACATGCGCCCCTTTAAAGGCATACTATAGACACCCCCCAGCTACGAAATTTAAAGGGATATTACACTTTTATTGTTTGACTTTAAGCATTATTAAAATCACTGCTCCTGAAAAAACGGCCGTTTTTAAAACTTTTTTTTGCATTGATCCAAGGGGCAGGACCCAGTTCCCCAAACACTTTTTATGACAATAATTTGCATATAAGCCTTTAAAATGAGCACTTTTGATTTCTCCCATAGACTTTTAAAGGGTGTTCCGCGGCATTCGAATTTGCCGTGAACACCCCAAATTGTTCGCTGTTCGGCGAACTTGCAAACAGCCAATGTTCGAGTCGAACATGAATTTGACTCGAACTCGAAGCTCATCCCTAGTCAGTATCAGACACTACAGATTCAGGTAATAGATGTATGCCTGTATATTTATAATACATGGTGTGTATTTTTATTTTACGTGATGTTCGGGTTGTGGTACCAAAATCGAGTCATTTCACCAGTGACAGTGCACAACAGATGATCCAGAAAATCATGTTTTGTAGTTGTGATTTGGACATTATCAAAGAAAAAACCAAGGAGATTGAACAAAGACTGAAGAACATGATTGATGTACTAGGGAGAATTTAAATCCTAAAAAGATTCCTGGATTTTTTTTTTTTTTACAATAATTTTATCTGAAAATTTTAATACAGTTTAAAAGCCAAATTTGGAAGATGCCCACAGTGTGACAACATGTGCTATCTGCCATCAGGGGATTTCAATGTACGCGTTTTGTGGGTGCAACCCCTTCCTCCCAACTCTAGTAGGTGAAAGGAAGTGGTTTCACCCCCAAAACACGTCAATTGATCCCCCATGATGGGAGATAGCACATGTTGACATTAGGTATGGGATCAGAAAGAAAATCCCCATTTTGACTCACAATTTGTGTGCATCTTCTAAATTTGGCTTTTACAGGGGTGACTTCAGCCCATCTGATGAAGGCAAGATCAAAACCTTTTTCACACTATAAAATGTCTGATATTGCCTTCTTTTTTGCAATGTTGAACTTTATAAGTTTCAGAGTTGTGTATGTTATGTTTGGAAACATGCCTGTTTCTGTATTTTTTCAGAAATTTCAAGGTAAAACTTTGAAAAAAAAAAGTGTTTTTTATTTACTGCCAAATGTATTATATAAAACGCACATGTGAATGTGCACAGAGTAAAAGGTTTTATACTCAACAATGTGTGGCTTCTTCTTTCAATGATCAATACCATTTTTTGTGTTAAGTTGGTGTTTACAGTGACAATGGGTATTATTTAATAATGGAAAAACCACTTGGCACTACAAGTGCACTAGGAGAACATAGGAGACAGCTAAAAGAAACCCAAGCAGTAAATGAAAATGAAGATTTGATCTGATAAAAAAGAAAATTTATTCAAAATGTGCTGGCATAGCAATGGCCCCCCTACCCGTAAAATAGTCTACATATTTTTCTCACACTTCACGGGTGCTTTGGGGGGTAAGCCAGGACGGCCAGCTTCCAGGGCCGTCATTGGAGTTTCTGAATGTCAGGCCCAACTGAGGCAACATAATTAGGATTATTACATCAAGCCCCCGCACAGCACAAACTATACGACGAGCACATACCCGCAACATGGCTTCAAATTGGTCGGCTGGTCAGAATGAACTAAACAGAACGCACTGAAGAACAGAAAGGCCTTGAAGAGCGAGCTGAAAACCAGTAACGAGCGGACAAGAACGCACTGAAAAACAGATATGAACTGACTTCACGCACTGAAAACCAGATACAAACCCACAAGCACAAACTGAACAGCAGTAAAACGTTCTGAAAAAGCAGGAGTCTTCTACTAACACGAGATAAACACGAGATTAGCAGAATGAGCCCAAAGATTGGTGCGCTGGCTATTGAACTTCCCTTTTCTAGTCCCGTCGTACGTGTTGTGCGTAATTCCGTCAGAAAAACCATCATAGCTTTTTACGACGAGAGTTCCGACCGTGTGTACCCGGCATGACAGTTTTAAAAACAGAATCTATGTTTCGTTTTGCATTTGTAGTTTTTGAAAGCAAATGTATCATGAACCAGCAGAAGGAAATAGTGGCAAATCCATTATTATTTCTAGATCTGTTTCACCACTGCTAACACACAGCATGGAAATCATGCACAAGATTAGATTGCATTCCCAAACCTATTCCACACCTGCTGAACAATCGGCTTTGTAACGGTACAAAACTGTCAATGAAAAAGTAATTTAAAAAATATTCTTTGATTCTGGTCATACACCTGAACAATAGCCCATGGTTGAAAAAAAAAGTTTAAATGATGTGTGTTATTTTCATATAGGTATTCATGTTATGAATAAAATATGCTCCAGTAGAGACAAAATAATGACTGAACTGAGGACAGTGTTTTGTTGCTACCTTCAGACAAAAGTAAAGTGTCGCGCCAGACAATTCTTTTTTTTATTTACATTCATTGGGGGAAAAGGTACAACCTCAGTAATGTTTTAATTTCTGTCTGAATCCCCAGGAGTAAAAGTGAAGGGAATATTTTCACAGACAGCAATGAAACTTGATAGAGGTTTTTTGATCTATTCCTTGTGCTTTCTACTACAAACACATTTTAGTGGTGTCTATGTCCCCATTGCAGTGACTTAATTTCTCCATTATTAATGACCATTTTCAGAAGCAAAGGAAGTAATATAAATCTCTTCACAATGGATGCAGATGACAACAACAACTTAGCATGCTTTTAACCTTTCCCCATCCTATTTAAATCAAGGAAAACCTAGCTGGAGTTAAAAGTACATTACATACAAAGTGTACATAAACACAAAATCTATTGTTCAGTATATTTTTATGCTGCTTTACCTGCAGCAGAGTTTCTTTCTTCTAATAGCACTTCCTGTTACAGGCTGACAACGCTAAGCCAATGCCATAAAATTAGTAGCAAATTGTCAGTCTGTCATGTAAGCTTTCTCAATTGATCGTTGAGCAGCCTATTTGGCAGACCTGATAGGCAGCCAATTGAAGGGACACTAACAGTAGGGTGACTAAGCTGTTGTTAATTCTAATGCCCCGTACACACGGTCGGATTTTCAGATGGACATTGTCCGATTGGAGCGTGTTGTCGGAAATTCCAACTGTGTGTGGGCTCCATCGGACATTTTCCATCGGATTTTCCGACATACAAAGTTGGACAGCAGGAGATAAAATTTTCCAACAACACAATCCGATCGCGTCAATTCCGACCGTGTGTGGCCTGTTCCGACGCACAAAGTGCCACGCATGCTCAGAAGAAATTCCGACACGGGACAGCTCGTTCTGGTAAACTTAGCGTTCGCAATGGATACAGCACTTTCGTCACGCTGGAATGTTCAAAATGGTTTAATACAGCGCACTCTCTTCTTCTTTATAATGTGACAAGAATTACGTCGTTTTGATGCTCATATTCACACACACTTCTCACAAACTTCTTTCGTTACTATTTATCGGGATTCCCTCAATATATTTTGATTTCTCACATCTGACAACATAATTTTTTTTTTTTTTTGTTACTTTAATGTAGAATCTTTTTTTGTGTTTCTCTTTTTTAATTTTTTTTTTGGTGATTTTGATTTGTACTCCCGAAAATGTTTGTGTGTTTTTTGTGACAAGCTCCCACAACACCATTGATATGTTGTTCTATTTAATCTGTAGGAGATTGTTTGGTGTTGTTGTCCCTTGTTAATTTAACATTGTACTTTAGAAATGTACCTGAATCGTCACCAACAAACTGTCCTTTTTGGATGAAAACACACACAGGAGAGTAGAATTTACCTAAAAAATTTTATTAAGGGCTCACAACTATAAACAAAGAGGGAGGCAACGCTGGAGAAACTGCAGAAGTGGGTGAAGCCTTGGACCCCCAGGGCAGCCATCAATTATTTAAAAGCAAAATTGGTGGCCTGAGGAGTCCTTATCTAAGGGAGGGCAGTCTGGTCCAGAAGTCCCAAAGATCTGGAAAGCAGCAGATGACATCTGTGTCCCCAGGCTGTGGTCATATGAGAGACTGCAGCTTTTGTCAGACCAGACTGAACCCAGGGTCATCACTCTTTGGTCTTCCTTCCACACTTCCTTCCAGCCTTTGGCTGTGGTGGTGGAGTTGTGGCAGCAGGAGGAGGAGGAGGAGGATCGTCGATCTCAATGACATCCGTCTTGTGTGTCAGTTCCCCACTCTCCCCCTTACGTAGGACTTTATAAATCAGGTCCTCAGAGATCTTGCGTTGGCCCTCCTGCATGCCCAGCAATTTGGTGGCAGCCATGCAGGCAAAGGCCTCTTCAGGACTGGGGAAGGCTCTGAGGGATGCAGAAGCCTCCTGGATCAGCCTGTATGCTGAATCCTGCACAGGACTGGGAGTGGCCTTCCTGGCCCTTTTGTATGGAAGGCGGAGGGGAGGAACCTGAGACTCAGTCAGGCTGCGACTTGTCCCAGGCTTCTCTTGGCTGACACTTAGCCCCGCCTCCTCCTGGCTGCCACTAATCCCCGCCTCCTCCTGGCTGACACTAATAATCCCCGCCTCCTCCTGACTGCCACATTCCACAGCCTCCTCCTGGCTGAGGTCTTCCTGTGTATGAAAAAGGGACATAGTTTTAGTTTTTTTACATCAATCACACACAATTTTCACCTCCAGACTGCTGCAAATTCAATGTTAACAAATATAACAGACTATCCTTCTGAGCCCAGCATTTTGCATTCTTGTCCCAATTTTTGGTGCCCACTACTGTCTATTGATATGTAAAACACTTTTTTTAATCAGCAATTAATGATCAATAATAACATCTAGTAAACATCATTTATTTATTGCCCAGAAATCTGTAGAAGAATGCTATACCTGACTCCAGCTGGGCTCCTCCACTTCTTCCTGGCTGGAAGGCCCAGGTTGGACATCAGAAGCCTCAGCTGGGATGGAAGGAAGAGTGGAAGGAAGAGTAGAGAGGGATTCCCTGACTTCAGTGTGGTCTGACAGAAATCGCAGTCTCTCGTAGTACCACAGCCTGGGGGACATAAATGTCATCTGCTGCAGCTCCGGACCTCTGGGAATCTGTGACCTTCTTGCGCTCCCTAAGATAAGTGCTCCTCAGGCCACCAATTTTGGCTTTTAAATAAGGGATGGTTGCTGTGGGGACCACCAGCTTCACCAACTCCAGCAGTTTCTCCAGCGCTGCCTGCCTCTTCTGTTTGTGATTATAGTGGGGGTGTCTCACCTGCCACAGACAGGGCAGCTCCCTGTACTTGTCTATGAACAGGGGCAGGAATTTGTGGTCGTTGAACCCATCCATTTTCTCTGCAAGACACAGCACAAGACAAACCCTAATGTCAGGCCAAACTCCCCTAATCTTGTTACAATATAGGCTTCCATTTCGAAGCAGTATAGGCCCAAGTTTAGATCCTACCTTCGTTAGCACGATCGGTGTCTCCGATGCTCCTTCCTCCGCTCACAGATCGTACGTAAGACGCGCGCGTTACGATTTATACACACTGCGCATGCGTATAACTCCGCCCGCCCCTGACGTTCTTTCTATTCTATTCCCCGCCCCTTTTCGTTCGGCGCAGTGGAGGAAGAGCACATGGCGGAGAGACAGCAGGATCCTGATAATTGGAGCAACGAGGAGGAGGAGGAAAGGCCGGAGCCTGAAACGTCCCAATCCAGAAGGAGATTAAAGGACTCAAATATGTCCTTTGGGGAGATGTTGGAAATGGTGGACATCCTGAAGAAGGCCGACTATGATGCAAAGTATGGGCCTTACCCCAACCACAATGTCCGAAAGGCCAAGATCATGGCGAAAGTGGTCAGGAGTCTGCACCGGAAATTTAGGGTACGACGATCAAAAGATCAGCTCAGGAAGCGGTGGTCGGACCTGAAATTACGAGAACATGAGCAGTACAGAAAGATCCGGAGAGTGCTGCAAAAAAGTAAGTAGTTGTGCTGTGTTCCTATTGTTCTTGTGTTTATTAAGTTCGTGCTGCTCCATGTGCTTTTAGGAACTGTTGTACAGTTTAAAATGGCAACTTTCATGTTCATGGGCACATTATTCGTTCGGATCACACATTTTTATTTCGGACTATAAAATACCATTGTTTAGGCCATATGCATTTGGCCACCATTTTGAGGCCCTATACTTTTCTTCAAAGAATTGGGTTGTGTAGATGGCTTGGTTACTAGAATGAAATGCAAACTAGATTCTGTGTAAGGAGAGGACACTCAGCAGCTGTTTTCACATCTGGACACTGGAGCACTAGTGTGGGACCCCAGAACACCCTTTTTATTAGGGGGGCCACACAGGTGCCCCAGTGTATACTATAGGGGGGGCTACATCTGTGAAGCTTGTACCAAACAGGTAAAGTATTGCAGCTTGACAAAGGACACTAAAAAAGCTACATCTTGGAACTCTGCTAAAATAGATCATTGTACCCCACTTCCAAGCAATGTTTCATCTTTCTAGTTCTGCCATCAAATATCTGTGTGCTAATTATACCATTTTTGTTTTACATAGGGGAGAAAAGACTCGGAGGACACCCCTCATCTGAGGAGACCAGAGACCCCCCCTCTGGAAGAAGGGGAAATCCACCCAACACAAGATGAGCAGGAGGAAGAAGACGTGGTGGAAGTAGTCACCACAACAGGTGAGTGTCTGCGACCACAGGCTCCGATAAGAGATGGATGGCGGCATTTTTTTTCGACCTAATTTATTTTGGGTTTCCTCTCTTTTTAGGTGATCGTGAGGTTGTGGATGAAGATCCTTTCACATCAGAAAGTGCCCAGATCGTGATCGGGGAGATCATGGGGTGTAATTTACAATTGGAAAACATCAAGCAAAACATCAATGATGTTATTCCAAAATATAAAAACATCATTGATGTTTTGGGGCGAGTTTAAAGCCCCTCCAAATCACTTTCTTCTTTTGTCTGCTACAATGTGCGAAATGTTTTTGTGATTTTTCCCAAAGCCAAATTTGGAGGATGCACACAATGTGTCAACATGTGCTATCTGCCATCACGGGAGATCAATGGACGCGTTTTGGGGGTGCAACCCCTTCCTCAATTATAAAGTCACGTTGAGGAAGGGCTTTCTCCCCCAAAACACGTCCCTTGATCCCCCGTGATGGCAGGTCGCACATGTTGACATTGTGAAATTTGTGTGCATCTTCCAAATTTGGCTTTTCCAGGGGTGATTTCCCCCCATCTGAACGCAATATCAAACACAGTTCCTAAATACTCATGTCTGATATTGCCTTCAAGTTCTACCAAATGTGAACTTTGTAAGATCAAGATTTGTGTCTTTCTTGTGGGTTTTACACATGCCTGTTTTCTATAAAATGGACATTTTGATTTTGGATAATGACACCACAAAAATTGTTATACAACAAACATGTTGGTTTGTCAGAAAAACCTTTGGTAAATGCACATGTGATTGTGCAGGTATTAAAAAGATTGCTCATCAAGAATGTGTGGATTATTGTCTCAACACTACAACACTTTTGGGGTGATGTAATTGTTGTTTTATGAGAAAATGGGGGTAATTTCCTAAGGGCAAATCCACTTTGCACTACAAGTGCAGTTTCAGTGCAGTTGCAAGTGCACTTGTAGTGAAAAGTGTCTTTGCATTTAGTAAATAACAGCCAACAGTGCTTTGTATAAGGTTACACAATCACGACATTTTCTGCACTCCACACATTTCTGTCAGGGTCAGCTAAAACAAACACAAGCAGTAAATGTCCACAAAGAAGAGCCTGGGGGGAGATGCCTGTCGAGAACTTGAGGTCCTGCAGGCTTCTCCCTGTCGCCAAATACCGCAGGGTAGCGACCAACCTCTGCTCCGGAGTGATGGCTTGCCTCATGCAGGTATCCTGCCTGCTGATATAGGGGGTCAGCGAAGCCAACAAATGGTGAAACACAGGGTCCGTCATCCTGAGAAAGTTCCTGAAATCATCAGGATTATTCTCACGGATCTCACGGAGCAAAGGCATATGAGAGAACTGGTCACGCTGAAGCAACCAATTCTTGGTCCATGAACTCCTCCCCACCCTGTTCATGGACTGGACTTGTGTCAAGGTCAGGACCCCAACACCCAGCCCCCGCACAGCACGAACTGTACGAGGAGTACATATACGAAACATGGCTAGAAAACGGTCGGCTGCTCAGAACAAAGTAACAGAACGCACTGAAGAACAGCAAGGCCTGTGAAGAGCGACCTGAAAAACAGCAACGAGCAGGCAAGATCACACAGAAAACTCTGATACGAACTGACTGCACGCACTGAAGAGCAGATACAAACCCACAAGCACAAACTGAACGGCAGAAAACGATCTGAAAGCCACGAGTCTGAAAAAGTGTGAATCGTCTCTCACCAAACTTTTACTAACACGAGATTAGCAAAAGGAGCCCAAAGGGTGCCGCGCTTGGTTCTGAACCGGCCTTTTCTAGTCTCGTCGTACGTGGTGTACGTGACCGCGTGGTTGTCGATCGGAAATTCCGACAACTTTGTGCGACTGTGTGTAGGCAAAACAAGTTTGAGCCAACATCCGTCGGAAAAAATCCTAGGATTTTGTTGTCGGAATGTCCGAACAAAGTCCGACCGTGTGTAAGGGGCATAATGTAGTGGCTTAGTGATGTTCTATGTAGAAATGTATTATTTCCCTCAAATCAGGAGGATTTTTTCTTGTCCATATCTTTGTGCATCTGTTTCTTGGAAACAGACAGCTTTCCAATATGTCAGTAAATCCCTTGGTTTTTAATCCTCTGGGCCTCATCCGGAGGCTGTCTAAATCTTCAACTGTGGAACAGTTTCACAATTTCCCTTGTAACTGACTGGATGACCTAATCCCTATTCTGGATGTTGTTGAATGTGTCAATGTGCCTACACTAATGGAAGATAGTTTCTCTTCCGTGACTGAACAACAGTCTTCCAAAGAAATTAATTCTTAAAGTGATTGTAAAGTCTTGTAAAAATAAAATAACAAACATGTTATACTTACCTGCTCTGTGCAGTTGGATGTGCACAGAGCAGCCCCGATCCTCCTCCTTCTTGAGTCCCTCTTCTGTGCTCCTGGCCCCTCCCCCATTCTGAGTGCCCCCATAGCAAACAGCTTGCTATGGGGGCACCCGGACCGAGTCACATCTCCCTGTCCTTTCTCTCCTGATTGGCTGACTTATTTCAATTGACATTAGCAGGAGCCAATCGCTGCCTTCTCAGCCAATGAGTGGGGGAGTCCCAGGCAGCTTAGACACTCCTGCAACATCGCTGGATAAAGACGGGGTCAGGTAAGTAATAAGGGGCTGAAGGGGGCTGCTGCACACAGAAGGTTTTTTTTAATCTAAATACATGAAATGCATTAACATAAAAAAAATTCTGCCTTTACAATCCCTTTAATTTTCTTTCTATTTATATTCTCTATCAGGATAACATCATACCTAACAAATGGCCTTACAGGTTTTCAGTGTGGCTACCACATCCCTAAAACACTATGAGTGTTGGTTGGAAGAACTTCTCATTCCTCTGGTTGGGTTGTCTTTGTACACCAGCTTGTGTTATGGCATGTCCTCAATCCCGCCTATCCATCTTTATACCTGTGTTGCTGATATTTGTGTTTACTTTATATTAGTATGGTAGATAATTGGTTGTCCATTGCCAATTAAGGCCCATCATCCTTCAGGCAGAATTTTCCCCTTAGTGGTATCTACTTATCCTGGTATGAAGGACCAGGTTGATCCTCCCCTTGGTGGTGGCCATTAATTTTTTATGTTTGTAATTTGTTCAGTTCATGATCCCTTCAGATAGTATGGTAGAATAGTTTCCTCATTTTGTCAGATTCAGTGACCATTGCCCACCCCTCAGTTCGACTGCTTTTGAACATCCCAAATGTCTAAAAATTTCTACATTTCTGTATCTCTCAATAGATGAGATTGAAGAAAATATAATTTTTAGTGCTTAAAGGTCTTTGAGGGACACAGGTCCCTCCTCTCTGTGTCGTTGGTCTTATTTATTTTTTGCTCACAAAACTGAGGCATGACAGTTAGTCAGTTTTATTTGCCAGTGTCCCAACCTACTGAAGGTAGCAGCATAACCCAAATGTCTAAGAGTTACTACATTCCTGTGTCCCTCAATTAATGATAAAGGATGTTAATTTCTAAATTGTTTCTATTAGCTAATTTACAATTTTCTTTATTTTATTACATAACAAAAAATATGAGAAGAAAATAAATGTGAAAAGAGCAAGGACAGATATAAATCACATATAAAAATGGCTTTAGGGTAAATTCTGCACTAATAACTCATAATAAATATGTGCTATACCCTATACTTTTCCTCAAATGGGAAAACATTTAATTCATATTTAACAGTTAATTTACATCTTGTTAAGATTTAACATCCATTAACACCTTTGAAAAGTTATCTTTAATAATAAACCTACAGGGAGCCTGTCTGATTGCCAAGCTGAGTGGATGCAGTAACTCTGTCTTCTGCCTATGGTTTACAGCTTGTCTGCAACCACTACTACATCATAATAGGCAAATTAAAAGAGACCAGCACCACCAGACCATCGGCGCCAACTTCTTTACAACCCCCTGCATTCTCCAGCATCAAAGATTACTTTGATCCAGTGGAGGCCGCCTTTCTAATGTTTCTGCCCATCTTATGACATTCCTCATAAGATGGGTGTAAACATTAGTATGTAACATGCTCTGGGCCCATAGAGGTCATGTGGGCGGATACTGGCTTTGCCTGGAATGCATGATATCACCGCACTTCCGGGTAGTGATGTGGGCATGCGTTCCAGAGGAACTAGGAGTACACACTGCAAACTAAGGGCTGCGAGTGCCTCTACAGCTATTCACACCATGAAGGATACTCAGGGAGTTGATCATTCCTATTCTGCCAAAATAACAGCTATCTTCCAGGAATAATACACCCATCTATTTAACCTAAAGGAATCACCATACAGTAGCAAAGATCCCACCCTTACATCTCGTATTCAAGACTACTTGTCTCACTGTGCACTTCCTAAATTGTCTCAATTCAATTTAACTTCCCTAAATGCACCTATTTCTATACAGGAAATAGACCGAGTCATAAAGAAGCTCTCTTCAGGAAAAGCCCCAGGCCCTGATGGCCTTACATCATTATACTTTAAAACGTTTAAATACATTGGGGGTTGTTTACGAAAGGCAAATCCACTTTGCACTACAAGTGCAAACTACAAGTGCAAAGTGCACTTGAAATTGCACTGAAAATGCACTTGGAAGTGCAGTCACTGTAAATCTAAGGGGTAGATCTGAAATGAGGGGAAGCTCTGCTGATTTTATCATCCAATCATGTGTAAGCCAAAATGCTGTTTTTTATTTTTCTTGCATGTCCCCCTCAGATCTACAGTGACTGCACTTCCAAGTGCACTTTCAATGCAATTTCAAGTGCACTTTGTATGTAAATAACCCCCATTGTTCTTCCCCATTTATGTTGTGGGGTTGATACTAAAACTGAAGCATGCAAAATCTGGTGCAGCTCTACACAGAAACCAATCAGCTTCCAGGTTTTATTGTCAAAGCCTAACTGAACAAGCTGAAGTTAGAGGCTGATTGGCTACCATGCACAACTCCACCAGATTCTGAGTGCTCCAGTTTTAGTAAATTTCCTCCACTCTGTTTAATGACTTTCTTACATCTCATCCTATTCCATCATCTATGCTCCACTCCCAAATCACTGTTTTGTTAAAGCCTGGGAAAGACCATACTCTCTGCACCAATTACTGACCCATTGCATTTTTAAATTCTGATTGTAAAGATCTTTAATAAGATATTTGCTATGCTCTTGGGAGCGCTTCTACCTAAAATAATCCACCTTGACCAGGTAGGGTTTGTTTCCGCATCTCATGCAGGAGACAATACACACTGTTGACCTGATAGATGTAGTGACGCACACTAAGGAAGAAACCCTAAATATTATTTAGCTGCTCAGTTCTGGGACCTGGCCTATGGTACAGCCATGCAAAAAATGAATGGAGATTGAACATCTCTGGATAGCCCCAAATTATACTAAATTGTTGTTATGGTCATGCAACATGTGTCAGAAATGCCCAGCTTCTGACCTCTATGGTACATACTAAAAATATATGGTCTTACTGTAACACCAAATTTCATTTATCCACTAAGGCTTAACCAGATGAACTCATTTAAAGGTAACCCCTCACTCTCCTTCAATCTTGAGCGACAGACAACTCACCCATGGTTAGATAAAGACTTATTTTATTTTTGAGTTATTATGAACAATCTAAACACTCTATGACACCTATCTAGCACACTATTCACCTATCTACAAATTAAACATTATGCACAATGATTTATCGACAAACTCACATTCTCTAAACTATCCCCATTCAAGAAAATATTCTTTGATAGCCCCACACGTCAACATCTTATTGCAGACATTTATAGACTTCTTAGAACTATTGACACCTTTCCATTTTCCACACATAGTTACATGTTAAGTGGAAAATGCCTTAGGGTGGAACCTAGAATTGGAAGAATGGGAAGACATCTGGGATAATGCTAATAAAACATCCTTGTGTAAACTCTACAAAGAAAACCAAAGCAAAATTGAATTTCACTTGTATCTCACACCTGAAGCCTTACACGCTTTAAACCCAATACTGCCTTCCACTTATTGGAGATGCAATGAATCCACCGGACTCGATACCACATCTATTGGAAATGCTCCATGGTAAGTCGTTTTTTGAGAATCTACTGAAGTTATTTATTCATTTATTTTTGGTTCTCTAATTTTTTTAGATCTAGTCCATTTTTTTCTAGGGCTACCCTAATGCCCTGAACACACGGTCGGATTTTCCGAAGGAAAATGTGCGATCGGAGCTTGTTATCGGAAATTCCGACCATGTGTGGGCTCCATCGGACTTTTTCCATCGGATTTTCCGACACACAAAGTTTGAGAGCAGGCTATAAAATTTTCCGACAACTAAATCCGATCGCGTCAATTCCGACCGTGTGTGGACAATTCTGACGCACAAAGTGCCATGCATGCTCAGAATAAATTCCAAGACGGAACTGCTCGGTCTGGTAAAATTAGCGTTCGGAATGGATATAGTTCTTTCATCAGGCTGCAATGTTTTAAATTGTTTAATGCAGCGCACTCTCTTTTTCTTTATAATGCTAGAAGAATTAAGTTGTTTTGCTGCTCATATTCACACAGAGTTCTCACAAACTTCTTTCTTTATTATTTCTCGTGATTTCATCAATATAATATTTTTATTTGTCACATCTACCGAAAAATTTTTTTTTTTTTTTATGTATTTAGATGAAATAATTTTTTTGGGATTTTTTAATGCCTGATCTTGTGTTTTATTTATTTATTTATTTATTTATTTAACTCCAGAATAGTTTTGGGTGTGTTTTGTGTGTCAAGTTACCACAACACAATTATTATCTTGTATTATTTAATCTCAAGGAGCTTGTTTGGTGTTGGTGTCTCTTGTTAATTTCACATTTTTGAAATGTACCTGCCTCCTCACAAACAAACTGTCCTTTTTGAAGGAAAACACAGAGGCAAGTATAAATGAAACAAAAATACCTTTATTAAGGGGTCATAACCAAACAAAGAGGAAGACAACACTGGAGAAACAGCAGAAATTGGTGAAGCCTTGGACCCCCAGGGCACACATCAACTATTTTACTGCAAAATTGGTGGTCTGAGGAGTCCATATATAAGGGAGTACAATCTGGTCCAAGAGATCATGAACAGCAGCAGATGACATGTATGTCCCCAGGCTGTGGTCATACAAGAGCCTGCATCTTTTGCCAGACCAGACTGAACCCAGAGCCATCACTCTCTGGTCTTCCTTAGACGCTTCCTTCCCGGCTGTGGCTCTGGTGTTGGAGGTGTGGCAGGAGGAGGAGGAGGACCTGGAGGAGGAGGACCATGGGTGAGCTTTGGCATGTGAATTGGCCCCTCAACCCCTTATTTAGTGCTTGTAAAATGATAAACTCACATAAGAGGCGTTGGCCCTCCTCCATTTGCTGCATTTTGCATGCTGTTAAGTCAGCAAAGTCCTCTTCAACACTGTGGGGATTCTGAGGGCCTCAGTAGCCTTCCAAAATAGGCCAATTGCTGCCTCCTCCAGGTTACTCCTCTTCCTGCCACTTTTTTTTTTTTGAAGGCGGAGGGGAGGGACCTGGGTATCAGGCAGGCTACTTGGCCCAGCCACCTCCTGGCTGAGACTTTCCTGTGTATGAAAAAGGGACATCGTTTTAGTTTTTGGTTCATCAATCACAATCAGAAATTAGTACTCCAAACTAACATAGATTTAACACCTAGGTGGAAATCACATCTGTGGAGGCAGCAGTCCTTTATGCGATTTCTTCCATTGTTTCCATTTTTTTCCCATTTTCTCCACTTTTTTAATTTTCTGTTCCGTTGCACGGATACACCACTCATATTTCATTACTATTTGACTTGGGCCCTTAGAGTACCAAGTAGTCATCTGCTGCAATGGATATTTTCAAATATCTAAACAATAGGAATATCAATCTCACTGAAGTATTTAACCAGGAACATGTAGTCAATCAAAAAGATATGGATAGCCCTTTTAAACAGCTCAGACATACCATAGAAAAACAGATCAGAGTTTGGTGGGACATAGCCACTATAGAAATGTATATTACAGAGAAAATCACCCCTAGGAGGCTCAGGTGGGATGTCTCACCTAACGATGCGATTAATGAAAAAGGGCTAATGGAGGAATGGTATAAGTTCTTCAATGATAGCGAAATCGCATTACTACGCAAAATAGTGGTACGAAGACAACACAAACTGAAGAACATCGAATCAGAAATATTACAAATAAGAGACCAATTATTACCATTCCATGAAACCAGAGAATATAAAGACAAAGAAAACAACTTACAAGAAGCAGCAAAGAAATATGATAAGGAAATACAATTAAAAAAAGAAAACAAATTTAAAAGAGACGTACTAGATTACAAAAATCAACAGGTATATAAGTGACAGACCGATGAAACGTATATGGAAGAAGACCTGAATATCTCAATGGTAGATGACACTAATGAGAGCATAACGGAAGAAGACGCAACCATATGGCAAGAAACAGAACCTGTACCAGTAAGAAGTATGAGAGAACCACTAGGGCAGACACCGACATCTGAGTATAGAAGAGGAGGATACAGTCCAGAAAGAAGAAACCATAGACAACAAGATATACATGGAAATAGAACATATGCAAATGCTCCAACACCAAGAACGCCTAGGTATAGGAATAGGTATTCACCTTTAAGGCGTGAACAAGATTACACACCATATAGAGAACCCCAATACAGGAGGGTTTTTTTTCCCAGGGAATAAAGAGGGAGACCCCCGGCCCCCCAGAAGAAGACCATTTCTACACAGGGAAGACAGAGACCCTCAAGGTTGGAAACCCTTCAGATTCCCAGAAAGGAACCGAAACAACAGATACCCCTACAGGGGGTGGAACCCAAGAAGTATCCGAGACACAGAAGCGGGAATGAGGAACAGAGCACCAGAAGAAATGCAATGGGGAGAGAGAACGGACCAAGAATACAGAATGCAGAGAGGAGGAAGAGAAAACGGACCAGAGGAAAGAGAGGAGGGGCAAAGAAAAAGAAGGCGAGAGTATTAGGTGGTGGTATCTTCAACTTACGTGAAGCGACCTTCAACGAAGAAGAAGTGAAGACACTTGACCTGGGACTTAAGTATGCTCCAGAAAAATGCCTGGACCCTTTTGAAGCATATATCGACCTGCAAAAATTCATTAGAAAATTAAACATAAGGAAATTTTTTGCAATGAAAGGAGAAAATAAATTACTCACAGAAAAAGAAGCCCCAATTTATAAGCACTCGCAGTTGAAGAACAACTCC
The DNA here is from genome assembly GCF_042186555.1 of Aquarana catesbeiana. Taxonomy (NCBI): domain Eukaryota; kingdom Metazoa; phylum Chordata; class Amphibia; order Anura; family Ranidae; genus Aquarana; species Aquarana catesbeiana. The sequence goes on along the minus strand of NC_133326.1, from coordinate 368,349,523 downwards.
GTATTCAATCCCAATACTCAACAGAATGAAAGCCTTACAACTTTCAAAAAGATGGTGGAACAAGATATAAGAAAGCTAAAACCAAAGAAGGTAAAAGCAAAAATCTGGAAGACCATCAAAGAAATAGAAAAAAAGAAAAATATCGTCATACGTCCGGCGGACAAGGGCGGTAGAAACTGCTAGCTATTCCTAACACATACAAAAAGCTAAGGGGCAACCCGAAGGCAGAATATAAGAAGAAGCTCAAAGCTTATATACAGAAAGGAGAGAAAAAAGGAATCCTGAATAAAAAAGAAGCAAAATTTCTATTACCTGAAGCAGCCAAGACCCCCGTAATATATTATGTCCCAAAAATCCATAAGAACCAATTTAACCCCCCAGGTAGACCCATAATAAGTGGGATTGATGGCCTATTCTCTAGACTGGGGGCATATTTGGACAGCTATTTGCAACCATTGGTAACTGGAGGGAAATCCTACCTGAAAGACAGTAAACAGCTGATTAAGGAGTTAAAAAATTTCAACATAAAGGAGGAAGACATACTTGTGACTATTGACATCAACTCCCTATACACTAACATCATACAATCAGATGGCCTTAGCGGAGCAGAATGGGCATTACACCAACAAACTAATATGAAAGAAGAACAAATAAAATACATATTAGAAGGTTTAAAGTTAGCCATGAGCCATAACTACTTCTGGCATAAGGGAGACTTCTACACGCAAGAGAAGGGAGTGGCCATGGGGGCTAAGTATGCCCCCAGTGTAGCCAACCTGCTCCTTAACAAATGGGAAGAAGAACAAATCTATAGTACCAATAGGCCAAATATGAAGCTATATAGACGATATATAGATGACATCGTTGTAGTATGGGGAGGTACAGAAGAAGAACTACAAGTATTTCTCGAAGAAATTAACCATAACATCTACGGTTTAACTTTCTCTGGTAACTGGAGTAAACAAGACATAAGTTACCTCGACCTCCAGATATACAAAGAAAACGGGCAGCTTAATACAAAAACGTTCTTCAAGAATACAGACAGAAACGGCTACATACCAACAAGTAGCTGCCATCACCCGAAGTGGATAGGTAACATCCCAAAGGGGCAATTGATGCGAATACACAGAAATTGCAGTAGCATCACTGATTTTGAGGAACAAGCAGACGTCTTAATCAACAGGTTCACCGATAAAGGATATAAAAGAAGGGACCTATTATTATTGAAACAAAAAGTGAAAAGTATGGATAGAAACGGGCTGATAGAAGGAACACAAAATTCACGTAAACAAGAAAAGAATAGAAATATAGGCTTTGCTTTCCTGACAGGATACAACAGGCAATATAAAACTATGGAATCAATCATTAAAAAATATTGGCCAATTCTCCAATCAGATCAGATTCTTAAACCAATATTACCAAACAAACCTATTTTTATTTACAGGAAGGCCCCAACCCTTAGGAACAAACTAGTGCACAATGCCCTTGACCCCCCAAAACAAATTAAAATAGGGAATAACCTTAGAGGCTTTTACAAATGTGGTAAATGTTTACCATGTAGAGTAAGTAAGAAAACAAGTAAAAAGACAACTAAATTTAGGTCGACATCTAATGGAAATGAATATACCATCAGGGACTTGATCACGTGCAATAATACACACGTCACTTATGTATTAGAATGTCCGTGTCGGAAACAGTACGTGGGGCGTACAACTAGAAAATTGCACATAAGGATCAGAGAACACATTACAAATCTAAAAAACGGGTTTAAAAAGCACAGTTTATCCAGACACTTTAGAGACCACCACAACAGGGACCCCTCAGGCCTTGTTTTTTATGCTATTGATAAAATCAAAGGGCACTGGAGGGGCGACAACAAGAAAATTAAAGTGTCACAAAACGAAACTAGATGGATTTTCCAGCTAGACACACTACAACCATCAGGAATGAATATAGATGTCGACCTAAATTGCTTTCTCATGAACTATTAGTACTACCAGTAAACTACCACTATTAGTTAGCTTAATCTTTTTTGACGTGAATAAAAAAGGTTCCTGACGTATGACAATAATTTTAGGCTCCATGATGACACAAACACCATCTTCCCTCGGTCTCCTTCCCACCCCTCTTATTTTATCCCCCATTTTATCATTTTTATTTTAATTTTATCATTACATTTTTATAAAATTTTTTTCATTTTTTTCATATTTAGTTAACTTTTATTTTACAATATTGCATGTACATAGTGATATGCAATTTATTTTTAGTACTTTGGAGCAATAAATATTAAACATTTCTATGTATATGTATTTTAAATTTTATATTTTATATTTCTATGTATAATTCGTCAGGTATACTACTTTATTATACTGTGCGAATGATTAATACTGCCCCTGCCTATGATGATTCTTTACGGGTTTATTTTCCATCTTGATGGAGTAAATCTGTGGTTCAGAGTGACACATACTCGAACGGAGAAGTTTTTTCGTACAGGGTCACCGTATAATCCAAATATACCCCGCAAATTCTACAAGAAAATGGCCGTGGACTCAGGCATGTTAAATAACCTATAACCTACATAGATCTTGCAGAACCTACAAGAAAATGGCCGCGGACTTCAGCTTGCAAAATAGCATATACCTATCAATTGCTCTATTGGGCTTCGGTCTGCAAAATCTCTCACAAAATGGCCACGGATTTCCCTTTGTTTTATTTCCTGTTTTTACAACACTAGGGATTTTATTTCCTGTCTTTACAACACTAGGGATATTCCACTAAAGGTTTATACACATGGCTCTGGTCTGCAATAGCCACATGCAAGATGGCCGCGTAAAAACCTAAGGGAAAATGGCCGCCGGAGGTTTCCGGTGAGCAGGCATTCAGCACATCGCACAGTATAAAAGGAGGGGAGGTGACGCAAAGGGGGCACGCTCCAGTTGACGTCCCTATCACGAAACACGTAGGGCGTGGCCTATTTTGACGCTTTTGCATCATCTCCCAGAGGATCACCAACTTAAATCTGACGCTCTCCTGTTTTGATGACATTTGGTTGCCTATTATAAACTGCTTAAATGTGAGTACCATTCTGTCATCTGAGTTCAATAAAGAGTGTTTTATGGTTTTACGCTATGGAATCTCCTCTTTCTTCTCTTATGCCTAAAACGTCACCATGACCCAGAAACAGCCTGTGGATTGCCGCACAGTGGCATACACTGTGACTGCGCATTACCCCCACAAGGGTTAAAAAAGCTGCCTAAAATGTCACCGTGACCCAGAAACAGCCTGTGGATTGCCGCACAGTGGCATACACTGTGACTGCTCATTACCCCCGCAGGGGTTAAAGAAGCTGGTGAGTGTCTGCATGATCACAAGACACGAGCACCTGGTCACCAAGATTAATACAAATACCTGCCTTGTTTTACAAAGATGTCAAGTTTTTCACTTAAGTTGCACTGAGCACTAGTCACGATTTAACCTATGTAATTATTCAGCAATGTTATGTTTGTCAATCACTATATGGGGTTTTTATGTGGATGGAATAGCTTTGGCTAAAGTCATTTTTTGATTTCATCCCCTGTTCCCCTTCCTCCTCCCCCAATTCAAAGGGGGCCAACCTAGCCGTTAAATTTGCTATATGCGATTTTGTTTATATTTTGTTTATAATTTACATGCGACTTTACATGTGGGATTTGGCTACACACGATTTACAAATTATTTTTTAAACTAGGACAACGTTACACCTACACACTCCAAAGGGGGTCACTTTGCTGTTTTATGTTTGGTTTTATTTTCGTTGAATTTTTTATTTGCAATTTTGGTTTATACTTTATATGCGACTTTACATATGGGATTTGGCTACACACGATTTACCAAGTATTTCTATGAATTAGGACTGAGCCACACCCACACACTAACCCTTCAAACACCATTAATTTGACCAACATAAATATTTTGAAGAATGCTATACCTGGCTCAAGCTATGCTCCTCCACATGTTGCTGCCTGGAAGGCCCAGGTTGGACGTCAGAAGCCTCAGCTGGGGGTGAAGGAAGTGTGGAAGGAAGACTGGAGATTGCTGGCCTGGGTTCAGTCTGGCCTGCCAGAAAATGCAGTCTGTCATAGTACCACAGCCTGGGGACATAAATGGCATCAGCAGCTCCTGATCTCTGGGAATCCTGGACCTTCTTGTGCTCCCTTAGATAAGTGCTCCTCATGCCACCAATTGGGATCTTCAAATAGGTGATGTCTGACGTAGGGATCACCGGCTTCACAAATTCCACCAATTGATCCAGCGCTGCCTTCCTCTTTGTTTGATTCTTATAATGTGGGTGGTTTACCCGCCACAGACAGGGCATCTCCCTGAACATATCAATGAATATGGGGATAAAGTCCTGATCATTCAATATATCCATTTTCTCTGCAAGACACAACACAAGACAAACCCTAATGTCAGGCTAAAGTCTCCTAATCTTGTCCCAATATAGGACACAATTTCTTGTTAAATATATTTATTGAGTTTTCACAGAAGAAGAAATAAAATGATACAATACATGGATACATATCAATCATCAGAAGATCTTTGCAGTATGATAAAAAAGATAAATAAATAAGTTAATAAAATAAAGTAATTTTAGAGATATCTTACAACCATATTTACTATACACTAGTTGGGATTCTAGATGAAAGATTAGAGAAGTAAATCAAGTTATTAGACTAAGTATCCATAGGAATATTTTAGGAAATAATAAAAGAAAAGGAGAGGGAGGAGAGATAAAGATGGAAAGAAGGAAAGAAGAGAAAAAAAAAAAGAGAGTTTCCCGGGATGATGATCCAGCTCTCATTAGGTATACAAATATAATATATATTTCAGTAATAATATGATATATATCTTAGTGTGGTAACAACAGAGATTGGTCAAAATCTGTAGGGAGGTAGTTTTTAACCCATGGTTGCCAAATTTTGCGAAATTTATTTATTTTATTTTCTTCAATAGCTGTCATCTTGGCGTATAAAAGTGCTCTGTTCATTCTGTGTTTAGCTTCAGCAAGAATCAGATTTTGTGACTTCCACGCCTTGGCAATCGTTTGTTTAGCTGCAGTGCTAAGTTGGATAAACAATTGGAATTGAGTTTGGGTGAGTATTGTGGGTTTAAGGTTTAGGAGTGCCGTTGCAGGATCTGGAGGAATCGTGATTTCCAGGGCTTTAGAAGCCATAAGAAATATATTCTTCCAGAATTCTTCAACTACGGGGCATTGCCACCATATGTGAAAATGTGTTCCTGCTGTGTCACATCCTCTAAAGCAATTAGGTGAATATGTGGGGACAAATTTAGCTATTTTAGCTGGTACAAGGTACCAGCGTGCTAGAACCTTGTAATTAGTTTCTAGAGCAAAACAATTTGGAGAGGAAGTTTTGGTGGCTGACCATATATTCGACCAATCTTGTTTATTAAACACTCAATTCATATCTTGTGCCCATTTAGTTGTGTATGAGGGTAGAAACTCACTAGATATCATATTAAGTTGGAAATATAATATTGAGATAAGTCCTCTAATGTGTGGATCACTTATACAAATCCGCTCAAATTGAGTCATTTGATTAAGAGTTGAGCCTGTACTAAGAAGTGGTTCATAAAAAATTTTAATTTGTAAATATCGAAATATTTCAGTTTTAGGTAACCCAAAGGTTTCACATAGTACAGGAAATGTATAAATAGCTTTAGTCGAGGAAAGATTGTATAAACGAGTCAGGTTCGTAGAGGTCCATGCAGAGAATGATTTTGGGAATTTCCAGGCAGGATAAAAGGCTGGATTATTAAGAAATGAAAGCAAGGGATTATGTGTTGATTGAAGATTATGTGCAAATTTACATTTATCCCATACTGCTAGGGTCTGTTTCGTGATAGGATTAGAAAGATGTATCCACTGAGATAGGGTCACTTTCCACTGATTCAATAGCTACCCATAGGGGAGCTTCTACAGAAGTATGATACTTGGGTATAAGTGCTAGCTGTGCAGCGTAGAAATAGGAGGAAAAGTTGGGCAATCCCAAACCACCACTCAATTTATTAAGGTAAAGCGTAGATTTAGGTATACGAGGTTTGAAGGACATAACTCTACGTTGAGTAAGTCTAAGAAAGTAAGATGGTAAAGAAATAGGGAGTACCCTAAATAAATATAAGAATTTCGGCAGGATTGACATCTTTACCGCATTAATCCTTCCCAACCATGACAATGATAGAAGAGCCCATTGTTTCAGGAAGCCAGAAGTTTGTTTAAGGAGGGGTAAGTAATTTGCCGCAAAAAGGTCTTTAAGAGAGATTGTGAGTTTTATTCCTAAGTATGGAAGCTGCTTTGGAACCCAAGTAAAGGGTAAGGAAGTTTGTGCCTGCTGAAGTTCTAATTGAGATAAGGAAATATTTAATGCATTTGATTTTGTTGGATTAACATGTAGTCCTGATATTTGGGCAAAATTATCTAGTGTTTTTAGTAGATTAGCGGTGGATATATGGGGATGAGACAAAAATATGAGAATGTCATCCGCAAAGAGACATAGTTTATGGTGATAACCACCTAGTTCGATACCTTTAATGTCAGGATTGGTTCTAATAAGGTGTGCCAGGGGTTCTATTATTAGGGCAAAAAGTAGAGGGGAAAGAGGGCATCCTTGTCTAGTGCCTCTTTTGATATCAATCATTGTTGACTTATAGCCTGCATATTTGATATATGCTCTAGGATTATTGTATAAGGATGAGACCCAGGTTAAAAAATTGTTTCCAAATCCCCATTTACCAAGGACATATTCCATATAAGGCCACGTAACCGAATCAAATACTTTCCTTATGTCTAAGGATACAAGGCAAGCTGGGATTCGTCTAGTTTTAGCCGCATTAATAAGTAAGAGTGCTCTCCTGATATTATCTCCAGCTTGGCGTTTAGGCATAAAGCCTGTTCGGTCTTTATGGATTAGTAGGCCAATAATATTATTCAGTCTAGTGGCCAAAATTTTAGCAATTAATTTTATATCGAGATTTAGGAGGGATATAGGACGATAATTAGTCCAGGAGGTGGAGTCAGAATGTGGTTTGGGGATCATTGCTATTATAGAGGTGAGAGTCTCTGTTCTAAATGAGTTACCTTTAAGGATCGAATTGAAGGCTTTAGTTAAGACAGGTGTTAAGATTGATGCAAATTGTCTATAATATGTTGCCGAAAATCCATCTGGGCCTGATCTTTTACGTAATTTTAAAGATTTTATTGCGTTAAGGACTTCAGTATCTGTAATTGGACAATCAAGAAGATCTTTCTGTTGTTGATCAAGGTTAGGAAGCGTGATATTGGAGAACAGTGTGTCTGCTTTAGTTTTATCAAAATTTGAGGCAGAAGAATATAGTTTAGATAACTTAGAGCAAAAAATTTCAAGTATTTTCACTGGGTTACTAGTGTAAGATTACCGGGATACTTTCAATCTGATAGGCGTATGTATATGTTGTGAATTTTTTTAAATTCTGGCCATAGGTGTATCAGGTTTATTTGCCTTGCGATATTGAACATGCGGGCGTTTACTTATAAGTTTATCTGCGGTATCAGTAAGAAAAAGATCTAGATCCAGGCGGGCTTTTTCTAGTTTGGTACTGTTGGTAGCATTCGGGGAGGTTTGAAAAGTTTGATGACAGTCATTAAAGGTAGATTCAAGTTTTGCAAACAACAGTTTGCGTTCTCTTTTAAGGTTAGTTGCTTGTTGTATCAGTCTACCCCTAATGACTACCTTGTGCGCCTCCCATAATGTAATAGCAGAGACATCGTCTGTATCATTGGATTTTAGGTAATCAGAAAGTGCTTTTTCAATCTCAACACGATGAGAAGGGTCTGACCCACCCTTCTCATCGTGTTGAGATTGAAAAAGCACTTTCTGATTACCTAAAATCCAATGATACAGACGATTGAATCGTTTATACACCAAGTGGTATCGTGTGATCTAGGAATTGTGGAAGCAATGGTAATGAATACTGCGCAGTGGTCTGTCCATGGAAAAGGAATGATTTTGGATGATATGATTTCTGGTAGCATACTTGACGGGATTAGAATATGATCTATTCGTGAAAAAGAGTTATGTGGATAAGAATAATGAGTGAAGCGCCTACTAATAGGGTTCATCTCTCGCCAAGTATCTACCAGGCTATGAGTGGTGAGTAGATGTTGAAAAGTTAGGTTTATTGAGTTTGTGGTAGGTCCAGGGGGAGATTTATCTAAGAACGGGAAAATAGTAGCCTTAGAATCCCCACAAATAACAACAGTACCAAACTTATGTACTTCTATAAGTTGAAAAAGGTGGGATAAGAAAGCAGTTGGGCGTTTGTTAGGGGCATAATAAGACACAATAGTAATAGGATTATCAGAAATAAATCCTGTTAGGAGAACATATCGTCCTTCAGGGTCTGTTATTTTGGATACAAGGTTAAACGGAGTGGAACGGTGAAAACCAATGAGAGTTCCGCGCTGTTTAACGGTAGCTGAAGCAGTATATAATTGTGGATATGATGATGAAAGAAATTTGGGATAAACTTTGTCAGTAAAATGCGTTTCCTGCAAACATATAATATTAGCTTTTTTCATAGCAAAAGAGCGTAAAGCCTTGGTTCGCTTATGTGGAGTATTAAACCCCTGTACATTTAATGACAAGATATTTATAGGAGCCATAAAACAACAAATGCGAATATTATAGCATAACAAGCAGAGTACTCACCGAGAGCCAGGATCACCAACCCGAGAGTCAGGAGGGAATAGCAAAGATTAAAGAAAGAAGCAATAGAATAGAAAAAGAAAAAAGGAGAGGAGAATTGAACAAACCCAATATGAAGACAATTTAGCAGTATATAAAGGCTAAATAATAGGGTGTAGGAGCATCTCAGGAGAGTTTTTAGAACTCTCTGAGAGGGTCCGGGACCACCAATAGAGACCCCCATAACAATGGTAGGAGTCCTTAGGTGGAATAAAGGGCAACAAGAAATTCCTAAGGGATGTATAACATCGGAGGACCACAGGAACTATTCCATTACTATCATGGAAAAATTTTGCTTAAATTGTTACAAAAAAAGAAAAAATAAAGTTCAAAAACTTGAGAGGAAAAAAAAACAGTAAAAAGTTAATATAAAAAAATAAAAAAAAAAAATATTAAAAAAAAATAAATAAATATTTTTGTAACATAACAGTAGTATGTAGCCATAACTCATTTTAGTCATGAATATGGCCAGTTTATTAACTCTGTCAGCATACTGTGCTGGAAAAAAGTAGCAAGGACAAATAACTAGTCTGGCTTAGATTGTCAGTCCATTGAATCCTCATTGTTTGGTGGTGAATGTTCATATCGACCTCGCTTGTTAAGATTTTGATGGGAAGATGTGGAATAGTTGGGTTTTGGGTCTTTGTTTTGCTGTGTAGAACGAAAAGCTGAGCGCCTTTGAGACTGGTCATTTGGTAAGATTGCTTCGGCTAGGCCCATATCAAATAGGGCTGACTTCAAGTCCTCTTAAGAGCGACAAACATATTTTGTTTCCAAATGAGTAAATCTGAGACAAAAAGGAAATCCCCATTGATAGGAAATTTGATTTCTCTGGAGTACCTGGAGTTGAGGTTTAAGTGCACGTCTTTTTGCAACCGTTAGTGGGGACAAATCTGTGAAGAGTTGATAGGTATTGCCCTGGAAGCTAAGAGATTCTCTCCCTCTGGCAGCTGTTAGTATCTGTTCTTTGGTTCTGTAAAAGTGCAATTTAGCTATAATATCCCTCGGGGGACCATTTATTTTGCGTGGGGCTAACGCTCTATGCACTCTATCCATTTCGAACCTGTCAATAGGGGTTCCAGGTAATAATTCTTGAAAGAGCGCCATGATATTAGCCTGCAGGTCTAGAACAGATTCAGGGATTCCCCTGATTCGCAGATTCGATCAACGATCTCTGTTCTCTTGGTCCTCTAAACGATTTTGTAATGTAAGGTTTTCCTCTTTTAGTACCTTCATCTCAGACATGTAGTTCTGTGTAAAATTATCAATTTCATCAACCCTCAGTTCTAAGTCAGCTGTTCTCTGACCTAGTTCTCTAATTTCTTTAGTCAGTTTGTCAGTTATATGATCAGAAGTCTGTTTGAGGGCTTTCTGAAGCATACATTCAAATTTTTTGAAGATGTCAGACTGTGTAGCAGCTTGTAATTCACAGTATTCATTTTCAGACTCAGACTCACCGTTAGCAGCCTGTGTCTTCTGACTGTGAGGTAAAGATTTTTCAGTGTATTCACCGCTGTGCTGTCTGTGAGGTAAAGATTTTCCAGTGTATTCACCGCTGTGCTGACTGTGAGGTAAAGATTTTCCAGTGTATTTACCGCTGTGCTGACTGTGAGGTAAAGATTTTTCAGTGTATTCACCGCTGTGCTGACTGTGAGGTAAAGATTTTCCAGTGTATTCACCGCTGTGCTGACTGTGAGGTAAAGATTTTTTAGTGTATTTACCGCTGTGCTGTGGGGGAGAGGATGCCGCCGCCATTCCAGCCGCCAGCCTGTGTGCCGTTTCCTTCTTTTTTCCTGCTTTAATTTTCGTTTTAGGAGCTCTCAAGACCATTGTCAGTGAAGCTGACAGTATTAGGTAGGATTTTCTGCTGTTTTGGGATACCTGCTGGTTCACTGGGACCTGTAGTCCTCCGATGAAAACTCCCGAGGAGCGGAGCTCTAAGGTAACATTACCTTCACCTCAGGCTGCCGCACATGTGCCCCAGGACACAATTTCTAAGCAGTATAGGCCCAAGTTTAAATGTTACCTTCGTTATCACGATCAGCGCTTCCTCTACTCCTTTCTCCGCTCACAGATCGTACGTACTATGCACGCGTGTTACGCTTTATATACACTGCACATGCGTGAAACTCTGCCCACCCCTGACGTTCTTTCTAGTCTATTCCCCGCCCCTTCTCATTCGGCGCAGTGGGGAAGAGCACATGGCGGAGACAGAGCAGGTGCGTGCTAATTACAGCAACGAGGAGGAGGAGGAGGAGCTAAGCCCGGAGTCAGAAACGTCACAATCCCAGAGGAGATGATTTAAGGCATCAAATATGCCCTTTGTAGAGATGGTGGAGATGGTGGACATACTGAAGAGGGCCAACTATGACGGGAAGTATGGATCTTACCCCAATCCAAATGTCAGAAAGGCCAAAATCATGACTAAAGTTGTGAAGAGTCTGCACCGAAATTTTGGGGTACGGCGATCCAAGGATCAACTCAGGAAGTGGTGGTCGGACGTCAAAATCAGGGCGCATGATCAGTATAGAAGGATCAGGAGAGTGCTGCAAAAAAGTAAGTGGTTGTCCTGTGCTCCTATTCATTATTTTTATAATGTTCGTGCTGCTCCATGTGCTTTACTTTACTGTTGTACAGTTTAAAATGGCAACTTTCATGTTCATGAACACATTATTCGTTCGTAGGAAACATTGTTCGTTCAGCCAGTAAACACCATGTTTTGTCCAGATGCATCTCAATACATTTTTTCTGGCCTATTTCTCCTAAAATAATTTTGCTGTCTAGATGGGTTTGTTACTAGAATGAAATGCAAACTCGATTCTGTGTAAGGAGAGGATGCTCAGCAGATGTTTACACATCTGGACGCTGGAGCACTAGTGTGGGACAAAAGAACACCCTTTTTATTAGGGGGCCCACACAGATGCTCCAGTGTATACTATAGGGGTGTCTCCATCTGTGCAGCTTGTACAAAACAGGTAAGTATTCAAGCTTGACAATGTACAAAAATATTTCTTGATCTTGGAACTCAGCCAAAATAGACAATTGTACCCCACTTCCAAGCAATGTTTTATATTCCTATTTCTGGCCATCAAATATCTGTGTGTTAAGTATACCTATTTTTTTTTACATAGGGGAGAAAAGACTTACATAGGGGAGGACACCACACATCAGAGGAGACCACAGACCCCCCACCTCATGAAGAAGTGGAAATGCCACAAACACAACAGGAGGAGGAGGAAGACGTTGTGGAAATTTTCACCACAACAGGTGAGTGTCTGCGACCACAGGCTCAGGTAAGAGATGGATGCCGGCATATTTATAATACATGGTGTGTTCTTGTTTCTATATTTTTAGGTGATGTTGTGGATGAAGGTCATTTCACCAGTGAAATCAGAGATCATGGGGTGTAATAGGAACCTGGAAAACATCAAGCAAAATATCAATGATGTTAAAAAAAATGAAGAACATCATTGATGTTTTAGGGAGAGTTTAAAACCACTCGAAATCCTTATTTTTTTCACCTTTTTTGCCAGAAAATATTTTTCACATTTTTTGACATTTTATAGCCAATTTTTGAAGATGCACACAGTGTGTCAACATGTGCTATCTGCCATCACGGGAGATCAATGTGTGCGTTTTGGGGGTACAACCCCTTCCTCAATAATAAAGTAGCTGAGAGGAAGGGGTTGCACCCACAAAACATGTCCATTGATCCCCCATGATGGCAGCTAGCACATGTTGACATTCGGCAATTTGTGTGCATCTTCAAAATTTGGCTTTTCCAGGGGTGACTTCAACCCATCTGCTGAATGCAAGTTCAAACACAGTTTATAAATACTCATGTCTGATATTGCCTTCAAGTTCTACAAAAGTTGAACTTTGTAAGTTCCCGATTTGTGTATTTCTTGTTGGTTTTACACATGCCTGTTTTACCTTAAAAGGACATTTCTACTTTTAATGTGACCTACCAAATTGTTATACAACAAACATGTTGGTTTGTTTTAAAAACCTTTTATAAATACACATGTGATTGTGCTTTGATTAAAAAGATTGAGCTGAAACAATGTGTGGCTTCTTCTTTCAATGCTCAAAAGCATTTTTGTGTTGTAAAATCGGTGTTTTCAGTGGCAATAGGTGTTATTTACTAAAGGAAAATCCACTTTGCACTACAAATGCAGTTTCAGTGCAGTCTCAAGTGCACTTGTACTGCAAAGTGTATTTTCCTTTAGTAAATAACACCCAACAGTGCTTTTTAATTTTACACAATCATGCCATTTTCAGGACTCCACAAATTTCTGTCAGGGTTAGCTAAAACAAAGCCAGGCAGTAAATCAAACCAAATATTTGTTCAGTTTAATTTTTTTTTTATTTAAAAAATGTCTCAGACATTGTCTGGCATATTGATGGCCCCCCTACCTGCAAAGTATTCCATGTATCTTATACGGACCTCGCGGGCACTGTGGGGGGGCAAGCCAGGATGGCCAGCTTCAAGAGCCGTCAGGGTTGGTTCATTGAGATTAATAATTCCGGCTTCAGGCCCAACTGAGCCAGCATAGTTCACAGAATTTCTCCTTAAAAAGTTGTGGAAAACACAGCAAGCCAGGATGATGTGATTAAGTTTATACTCCGCCATGTGTATTGGTGTAAGGAATAGGCAGAACCGGCTGGCCATTATTCCAAACGTGTTCTCCACCACTCTTCTGGCTCTGGCCAGCCGGTAATTAAAAACCCTCTGTTCCGGGGTGAGGGTCCTCATAGGGAATGGCCGCATAAGATCATCCCCCATCCGCAATGAAGAGGAATGGGAGTCCTTCCGCATTGTCTTCTGGAGGTGGCAAGTCCAAGCTGCCATTCTGGAGACGCCTGTAGAACTCCGTCTGGGCGATAACGCCACCATCTGACATCCGGCCATTCTTCCCCACGTCCACATACAGGAACTCGTAAGTAGCTGACACCACCGCCAACATCACAATACTATTGAACCCCTTGTAGTTGTAATCGTATGACCCCAAGCTGGGTGGTGGGACAATGTGGACATGTTTCCCATCAATTGCCCCTTCGCAGTTAGGAAAGTCCCACCGCTGGGCAAAGTGGGAGGCCACAGTCTGCCATTCCTGTGTGTTGGAAGGAAACTGTGGAGTCAAACAAGAATAAAAAATTAATAATTTTGCACATAAACATGGAAAGCAGATTAGACACAAACATTCTTTGCCAACATCAGTATAACATTTATTTTAAGACAAAGGTCCACCTATCATGGGGATATGCAATTAGCAGACCTCCAGCTGTTGCAAAACTACAAGTCCCATCATGCCTCTGCCTCTGGGTGTCATGCTTGTGGCTGTGAGAGTCTTGCAATGCCTCATGGGACTTGTAGTTCTGCAACAGCTGGAGGTCCACTAATTGCATATCCCTGACCTATCAGATTCCCCGACCCCCCCCTGGGGCCATTTTAGATATTTTATGGGGGGGGGAGATGTTTTGGACAGGTAACCCTCTCCACTTCATTGAGAGATGAATGCTTAAATAATGTGTATTACTTTGGCCAGCCCCTCCTTACTTACACTATTGGCAGCCCACTGGACAAGTAAGAAGTGTCATAATACAAAGATATAAATAAACACTGTTCACATTTTATCACATTTTTACATTCTGCTATTACCTATTAAGATAATAATAGGATACAAAAACTTTGAACGTTACCATTCGAAAGTATTCAGGCAGGCCCTTGCACTACATGCTTTGGGGAATTCATCCATAAATCTGACCACAAAAGAGGTGGGTATAGTGTGTATGGGTTTGGCAAAGTCAGCAGATAGAGGATTGGTATCAGCTGAGTTAGCAGTTGGGGGGGGAGGGAGGGTTAAAAATGATTTTGGGACCCCCCCCAAAAAAAAGCCTCTGGCACCTGAATTTAAAGCACAAATCGCAATTTTACACATTTTAGGGGGTATTTAGGGTAAAGCACTACTATGGAGCTGACAAAATACATTGTTAAGTGACTACACAAGGTAAATATAGGCCCAGGATATCATGCCGGGGAGGTAAGTGAAGGCAAATATGTATGAAGGACAAAAAAAACAAACCTAAAAATCCAGCATGCATGAGGACAAAGGGGACATTCACAGCATATTACAATCACGGTAATTAGGGAATGAGGAAAGAAATACAATACATTAGCAAGCATTCTATACAATAAAATTTGATATTAAAGGATAAAAATCTTACCTTAATATAGTCCTTCTGCAGGACCTGAATGATGGCAGAACAGGTCTCTGGGATAATGATCCCCAGAGCCTGGGGGGAGATGCCTGTTGAGAACTTAAGGTCCTGCAGGCTTCTCCCCGTCACCAAGTACCGCAGGGTGGCGACTAACCTCTGCTCCGGAGTGATGGCTTGCCTCATGCAGGTATCTTGCCTGCTGATATAGGGGGTCAGCAAAGCCGAGAAATGGTGGAATATGAGGTCCGTCATCTGGAGAAAGTTCCTGAAATCGTCAGGATTATTCTCATGGATCTCACGGAGCAAAGGCATGTGACAGAACTGGTCACGCTGGAGCAACTAATTCTTGGTCCATGAACTCCTCCTCACCCTGTTCATGGACTGGGCTTGTGTCAAAGTAAGGACCCCAACACCAAGCCCCCGCACAGCATGAACTCTACGATGAGTACGTACATGCAACATGGCTAGAAAACACATGGCTGGTCAGAACGAAGTAACAGAACGCACTGAAGAACAGCAAGGCCTGTGAAGAGCGACCTGAAAATCAGTAACGAATGAACAAGAACACAATGACAAAGTCAATGGTAACTCGTTGCATGCACTGAAGAACAGATACAAACCCTCAAGCACAAACTGAATACCAGAAAAACGAACCGAAAACCACAAGTCTGAAAAAGCATGAATCGTCTCTGACCAAACTTTTACTAACACGAGATTAGCAAAAGGAGCCCAAAGGGTGCCGCGCTTGGTATTGAGCTTACCTTTTATAGTCTCGTCATACGTGGTGTATGTGACCGTGTTCTTGGTGTTCAGAAATTTCGAAAACTTTGTGCGACCGTGTGTATGCAAAACAAGTTTGAGCCAACATCCGTCGGAAAAAATCCATGGATTTTGTTGTCGGAATGTCCGATCAATGTCCGACCGTGTGTACGGGGCATTACTTAACATGGCTAAACTAGCTGGCAAATTGATCAACCATATTCTAACAAATGCCACCTTTCCAAACAGACCTCCACAAACATATCCATGATGTCTACAATATGGAATACTTGACAGCTCAACAATAAAATTTGGTGCCAATGGCATTTTTTAGAATCCTAGTTTTACCAGTAGAGATAACCTTTCAGTGTCCTATCATTCTACCTGAAGATATTTGGGATTGTCTGGTAGGGTGGGTCATATACCCCACAACCACCCCCTCCCCCCAGGTCTCCCTTTTTTCCTCCTATTTGGACTAGCTGTAAGTTGAAACCACCTCTTTTCCTTCTGTACTTACTCCTGCTCTGGTTCCTGGTGCTCCAGCTTCCGTTGTTCCTCCTGTTTTGGACAGTCCCTCAGAACTCTAGCTGCCTCCTCTGCTTCGCTTGCTAAGGCTTCATCAATCAGTGTTCAATTAATTTCAAACTAGCAGCCAGCCATTTCCCTACTGACTGCTCCAATGTAGCATACATTCTATCACTTTTCACAGGTAATGCTCTGGCCTGGGCCTCGCCAGAGCATCAAGATCTTATCATTTTCAGTCTCATCACCTTCTTGGGAGTTTTCTGTAAGATAGATCTTTGATTTGTCAGGCAGGCCCTCATCTGCTGCTTGTACACTTATTTGGCTTTGTCAAGGAAGCAAGACTGTTGGTCAATATGCAGTTTAGCGCCACACCTTGGCTTTGATACTAGTATGAAATAATGAGGCCCTTACTGCAACATTTTGACAGGGCTTAGTGGATCACATTAAGGATGAACTAGCTGTCAGAACCATACCCTCCACCCTGGATGATTTGATTGTCCTTAGCATCCTATCGTTGTTCACTTCCAATAGTGAGATCTGGAGAAGACTGGTTCACATTTCCTTCCAGTGGGTCATTTAGCACCTGCGTTTCAGCAAGCTGCCAGTGTTTCAGAAAGCTGCCTATGTAAAAGTAATCCAATAAAGAAAGAATTGCAGTAGTCGAGGCGAGAGTTTGAGTTTGAGGCAGCAAGATTTGGATAGTGAGGTTAAAAAATGTTTTGACTTTAGAACCACTTTAAGCATTGCTGGTGCTTTTGGAATTGAGTGGTATTTCCTGCCTCTTTTCCTTCCTTGTATTTTACAACTCCTCCTGCCCATTTACTGTATCTTGCATATTATGCTCTGCATAGCTTTCAAAAAGCCCAAAAGTATTTTCTTTATATTCTTTGTTTCTTTAGGTTCCTATTTTTAACCATTTATGCTCATTTTTATTATTGATTGAATACAAAATAATGTCTTAGTACTAGTGCTATATAACAGGCTCATAACTGCATGAATTATGGGGACCGTGGGATGTGATTCAGTTTTTCAGCTGTTCATTTTTGCTGGTTAAAATGCTTCTTAATGCCATTCAAGACTATTTTGGGTTGCCTTTATTTGTATCTGCAGCTGACAGGATTTGCAAGATTACCAAAGATGAAAGTTGTAATGAATACTTGCTTTATTATGATTTATTACAACCCTAATTGAAAATGTACCTTTAGTCTTCTAAGTGTAACTCAATTTTTAATTAGAAATGTAAAAAAGACAAGAAAGGTGAATCGTTATTTGAGAGAGAGTGTGATTTTTTGGGGGGATTTTAGTTTGGGGAAAAAATAATCTTTACTTTCATGTTCTTGAGCAGTGAATTAAAGGATCACACAATGTTCTGTTGGTTGGGGAAGAATTGCTGTGCTCATCATATGCGGATATGCAGTTTTTACTTTAAGTACTGTACACTATGTGTGGGAACGCATATGTATGTGAGCAGCACCCTCAATTTATATAGGTATTTACACATATTTAGGATCTCACAAAAAGGTAGCGTGACAGTCTTTAGGTTTATTATTACACTGTGTTCATCATATACCATGCAGCAAATTGTAGCAGTGAGTCCCATAAAAAACTGGAGACCTACTGCAGGTTCTGGGTAGCTAGTCTGTAGGCTGTAATAATATTTTAGTGTACATATCCTGCTGCAGCTCAAAGTGAGAACATAAACACATTATACATTATATGATATCATATATAAAATGAATTAGGGCTATTAAAAAGTACCTCATCCATATGAAATATGTAACAAAAAGCTAGAAAATATTGGACTATACTGGTACCAGAAAAAAGAAGGCCACATGGGTAATATAAAAATATCAAAATTTATTATAAATATTACAAAAAAGAGAAAATTGTTAAAAACATGCATCAATGCGACAGATATACGCCATAATAAGAAGCCAACGTGTCTATGCTTAATGCCAAAAAGGTTGTCGTGTTTCACATAGTTGCTTCCTCAGGACCCCATTGATTTGGCAGCAGAGATAATCGCCTATACTGAAGAAAATTTGCAATAATCAGTTAGTATACAACATATTTCAAGATATCCATACAGTTTGTTACAGCTTACAGTATATGTCAACTCACGTGTCGTCACAGTGGTGTAGTACAAGGATAGTAGAACAGTGCAGTATAGTGCAGACAAGATAAGTAGTGTGGGGCAGTAGGATAACATATACAAATGTAGCCATATAATAAGGAAATAAAATAAATAAACGGCCAGTAAACCAAGATAAACTCCTCATATAACCATGGTACAGAACTTTCTTGTCTACAGATGAAGAAAAAGGCAAAGTATGGAAAAGACAGCAAACATGGGGTCGTACCCTAGATGTACAAGGTTATTGTCTAGATATCTGCAAATAGGGTAAAAGACCTACAATTATCAACAAAATACAATTAGGCACAATACCAAAAAGGCCAATGGTCCAAAAATAAAAAATATATATAAAATACTAATGTGGAAAAAAAAAACATTATTTACCATATGCCTTATTAGTATATTATACCATTTCCCAAGGTGGATGAGAGGGAGCGAGGAGAAAAATGACCCAGAATGGAAAGACCCACCAGACTTTATATTCAGTCCTATAAATGAGGATACAGTATTACTTTCAAAAATCCAAACCAGAAAGCAAAACCACCTACAATAATATAGATGGATAGAGAGGAGATCAATAGCCAAAACGACAAACCAGAATGGAAACACTGCTGGCTAAAAGCAAAAAAGTCATTGCACTTACTCCACAGTCTGCATACAACAATGTGTCCACCAGCGTTCAATCATCCAAATGAGAAACCATGCTGCTTATATATCAGACCCTGGAACCAAAAATTCATGACCTCATCATCCCGTGCACCTTTGCAGTGTGTCAGGGATTGCCAGACAAGTCATTTAGAGTTCATTTTACCATCACCTGAATCTATCATTGTAATCAAACACAGCATGCAAAAGCAGCATGTGTTGCAGCCGCCATTGTGGACATCCATCAGCAACCACTCCAGCCAATGAAGATGCACCACGGCAACCCCCAGGCATCCACCCTAACCGCACACACGCAGCATGGTAGTATCCGCAAAATCGCAGCAAATTACTTCCACCATGCAAGCGCAATGCAAACGGCGGTGCTGGATAGTAATTTATAATTTAAAAAATCCAAAACAAATCACAGAAAACGGCCACACAACTCCAGCGCCCCACAAATAAAAAGGTGAGCTGGCGACATGGAATCCAGTGACAAACAGCAACGCACACAAAACAAAGGCCATTCACGCAGCAACACTGCCCCCAGGGGTAGAACAGTAATAAGCTATTACAGACACAGAACATCCTACCGCAGTGTGGGAAGGTCACAGATATCAAAGAATCAAAAGGCACACAAGGTTATAACATCCCCCACACATATAAGCCCCCCACACCATGAACGATGATGAAGGAAGGGGTCCCATGTTACCTCCACTGCAACTCCACCACATAAAGAAAGACTGGGGAACATAAAGATACCCCAAGTCTTTAGATGTACACCACATATGGGACCAAGAGGCAGGAAATTAAGAAATGTATACATAATAATATTAGAGCTAGCATATTGTCAGCCAGCTATCATGTATCCTAGTGCACACCCCCAGCAACAACATGGCCATACAAGAATAACATACATACTGCAATTTACAAATGCTGAAGCAAACGCAGTACTAGTGAGGACATCAATGACATATGATATTGTTATAATAATAATTAGTACAATATAAAGACAATAGAACAATCCTAGAAAAATCTATCCTTTAGCATACATGTACTGCTACATGTTAGTGTATTCTAATGGGAAACATTTCGTATACATTGCTAATTCCATAGCCCAATATCCTATAGGAAGGGTTTAAAACTTAAAGCGTCATTCAAACCAGGTGCGGAGGTGGAGTTAACATTAAATATCCATCTCGCTTCTCTTTGTAGCACCTTTCTATCAAAATTCCCTCCCCTTGGATCCCCAAGGATTTTCTCAAGAACAGTGAATTTGACCATAGAGGTGTTGTGGCTGTGCTTAAGGGCCACATGTCTACCTATCGGTATATACAAAAGATTTTTCCTAATGTAATAGATATGATCATATAAAGCGCCCACACCTGCAGAACATAATGTATATGACTCCAGTTGTCCGGCAAACCTGATATCATGTAAGTTGATTTCTGTGCACATGAAACTATTTATTATCAAACATTGGGGGTTATTTACTAAAGGAAAATCCACTTTGCACTTCAAGTGTACTTGAAATTGCACTTAAAGTGCACTTGGAAGTAAAGTTGCTGTAGATCCGAGGGGGACAGCAAGGAAAATATAAAACAGTATTTTAGCTTGCACATGATTGGATGATAAAATCAGCAGAGCTTCCACTCATTTCAGATCTACCCCTTAGATTTAGAGTGACTGAACTTCCAAGTGCACTTTCAGTGCACTTTCAAGTGCACTTGCAGTGCAAAGTGGATTTGCCTTTCGTAAATAATCCCCATTACATAATTTGATTTTTAGTCTGAAGTTGTGCCTTAATTACAGCTACATTCAGATCTAGGAGGCTAGAATGGTTGTGATCACCATCTCCCCTTCAGCAAAAAACTGATTCGGCAGAAGTAAAAGAACCACATATAATATCATGGTACAGAATCTGAGATATCTGCATTGCATAGTTTTTACTGTCCTTGCAGAGACTTGTGATGACCTTGAAAAACATGTAGAAAAATAATAAATCTGATATTATCCACTTTCAAAAAAGTGTAACTGTTTTTTCATTGCTCTCTTCCCCATCTCTGAGGCAAATGTGTGTAGCCATATTGGGCGAGCACATCTAGTCTGTTATTCTAATCTATAGTAACTCTATGTTTAAAGTAAGGGCCATATTCAACAGCCTTTTTCAAACAACACTTTTCCCTCTTACACCTTTTTTTTAAAGGTTCTTTTCCTACGTAATCTCCTTCTTGCTTACATACATGCATGAAGATGGAGTAGACACTGGGACAATATTGATCAAAACTTCAAGATGGTAATAAGGAAGCTGGAATACCCTTACCGGAACAGGTGGACTCACCAGCCGGGGGCTGTGAGTTAAATGAGCTTGTACCGAGATTCGGTAGAGGTAGCTATCCCAGAAGGAATGGATGTAGAGCTGTATCCAGGAAGAGGTACATGGGAGTTCGTGACAATTACTCACCGACCTTCAAAGGTAGATATTCACACACTAGGGACGTCCATAGTTATGCAGCTGTACTGGAATTATCAGCTTTATTCTCCAATTCTCTTAGCCAAGATAAAATTTCTCAAAAGAAAAGAAGGAAAAAATGCCTCCACATAGTGTTATCTGTTCCAGTAAGGGTATTCCAGCTTCCTTATTACCATCTTGAAGTTTTGATCAATATTGTCCCAGTGTCTACTCCATCTTCATGCATACTGATCGGGATTCACCTTACATGCATATAGAGGACACTGAAGCTGTTCACATTAGCGTTTGCCACACGTCCATGTGAACTTTATTTTTCCTCTTGCTGAGGGTGCCACTCATGGATTTTTTCCAGTTTTAGTCATCTCTATTCATGTTGTGCACAGAACATGTTGGCACCTAGTTTGAGATAACATCTACCTTATATGTCACACTACTCCCATCAATTTTTTGTACACATTTTTTGATTGTATTAGTTTAATTTAGTGTGAGTTACTATACACAGTCTTTATAAGACACACTTATGATATAATTGGTGTATACAGTTATGTATACTACTATACTCCAGGTAGGGTCATATAATCTTATATTGTCTGGTGACTACCAGGAGGTTATTAATCAATATTGACATCTAACGATACATATTGCCATACACTTGTTGAATACATCTATTTACTTGTTTATTTATATGGGCGTATCTATAATTAAATTACAGACTTATATTCCACAAGTGCACATATATATGCACTTTTATTACTCTCATATATCTTTTTACACTCGTCTTTCAGAGTGTTCCATTAAATTTTTACAGTGCAGTGTACCCCCAGATCCATATTCTTGTTAGGTTTGCACAGTAACAGACATCATTTAGCGCCACATTGTTTCCATTATATCAAACCAGCTTGCTGGACCTGATTATGTTGGTAGATTGTTGAAGCCCAATTAAATGTCACACATTGAACACCTGATAATCAAATAGAGTCATACTGTACAAAATAAATTATGTTGTAAAACATATGCATATTTTAATGACCACATCCAAGTAAGACAGATCAATTAATTTTGTAAAAATAAGGTACTTTAATGCTATGTACAAGTACCTCATACAAGTTTTCTAACACCCTGAAAATGCTACTTTTTCAATTATATCTGTCAGCCATTCCCAAGGAAGACCAATTATGGCAGTACTATCAAATAGATTCCAAGGGCTCCATTCATCAGCCTTGGATGCACCTGTTAAGTTTCCTTTTTCCTATTATTTTCTACTGGGGAGAATGCATTATACCAATACATAATTCATTCTGGAGGCATGAAAACATATCAGAGATTAATGACTTTGTCCTACAGTCCCTGCCTGAGTTGTATACCTGACTACATTTCTCTCCTTGCCAGCATTTGTCTTATAATTAATTACCATGGTGCAGAACTTGGACAGGGTAACAAGACAAATTTCACGTGGAGTTAGAGCTTGTCTGCACGAAGAGTGCAATGAAATACACCTTCATATTCCTGAGGAATGAGGCCCTGGAGACACAGCTCTTGGACATTGTACCTTTATGGTTTTATACGTGAAAGCCCCATTGTTATTGTATGTGTAGATCCAGTGACTCAGAACTCTCTTATGACAGCACTGAAGAAATAACTCTATTCTTTGTCGAGAACGAGTGACCTGCTCTTGACATAAAGTTATATAGAAAGGTCATGAAACAGGAACTGTTCATTTCTTTATAGACTTACTGATGAGTGATGACAGTTGCACTGGTTTCTACAAGACAGAAAGCACAAGAGAGCATATTTAGCATACATAGACATATTCAAAAAGGCAAAGAGCAATGTAGAAATTACTTTGACCCACAGGAACCAACCAGCAATCATCTTTCAGTGTTTCTGAGTGGCTGCTATGGGATAAAGGGTTTTACATGTCATCACTGATTTTGTTATGCCAAACGAAAAAAATGAATTACAATAAGATGTGTAGTACAGTGCAAAAAAGTTGTTTTAAGGAAAACTATAATATAATGTATAAGGAAAAAATATTGATAGATGCAATACATGATATACCAAAAACAGCAATGTGAGTGTACATCCGCCTAAAAAGTGAGTGTGTGTTTGTAAGTGTGTGTATGTATGTGCTTGTTTATATACAGTATCTCACAAAAGTGAGTACACCCCTCACATTTTTGTAAATATTTTAATATATTTTTAAATGTGACAACACTGAAGAAATTACACTTTGCTACAATGTAAAGTAGTGAGTGTATAGCCTGTATAACAGTGTAAAGTTGCTGTCCCCTCAAAATACCTCAACACACAGCCATTAATGTCTAAACCGCTGGCAACAAAAGTGAGTACACCCTAAGTGAAAAATGTCCAAATTGGGCCCAAAGCGTCAATATTTTGCGTGGCCACCATTATTTTCTAGCACTGCCATAGTCCTCTTGGGCATGGAGTTCAACAGAGCTTCACAGGTTGCCACTGGAGTGCTCTTCTACTCCTCCATGATGACATCACGGAGCTGGTGGATGTTTCCACTTTCCGTTTGAGGATGCCCCACAGATACTAAATAGGGTTTAGGTCTGGAGACAAGTCCATCACCTCTACCCTCAGCTTCTTTAGCAAGACAGTGGTCATCTTGGAGGTGTGTTTGGGGTCGGTATCATGTTGGAATACTGCCCTGCGGCCAAGTCTCTGAAGGGACGGGATCATGTTCTGCTTCAGTATGTCACAGTACATGTTAGCATTCATGGTTCCCTCAATGAACTGTAGCTCCTCAGTGCTGGAAGCACTCATGGAGCCCCAGACCATTACACTACCACCACCATTCTTGACTGGGGGCAAGACACACTTGTCTTTGTACTCCTCACCTGGTTGCCCCCACATACGCTTGACACCATCTGAACCAAATAAGCTTATCTTGGTCTCATCAGACCACAGGACATGGTTCCAGTAATCTATGTGCTTAGTCTTCTTGTCTTCAGCAAACTGCAAGCTTTCTTGTGCATCAGCTTTAGAAGAGGCTTCTTTCTGGGATGACAGCCATGCAGACTAATTTGATGCAGTGTGTGGCGTATGGTCTGAGCACTGACAGGCTGACACCCACCCCTTCAACCTCTGCAGCGATGCTGGCAGCACTCATACATCTATTTCCCAAAGACAACCCCTCGATATGACGCTGAACATGTGCACTCAACTTCTTTGGTTGACCATGTCGAGGCCTGTTCTGAGTGGAACCTGTCCTGTTAAACTGCTGTATGGTGTTGGCCACCATGCTGCAGCTCAGTTTCAGGGTCTTGGCAATCTTCTTATGGCATAGGCCATCTTTATGTACAGCGACAATTCTTTTTTCAGATCCTCAGAGTTCTTTGCCATGAGGTGCCATGTTGAACTCCCAGTGACCAGTATAAGAGAATGAGAGCGATAACACCAAATTGAACACACCTGCTCCCTATTCACACCTGAGACCTTGTAACACTAATGAGTCACATGACACCGGGGAAGGAAAATGGCTAATTGGGCCCAATTTGGACATTTTCACTTAGGAGTGTACTCCCTTTTGTTGGCAGTGGTTTATACATTAATGGCTGTGTGTTGAGTTATTTTGAGGGGGCAGCACATTTTCACTGCTATACAAGCTGTGTACTCACTACTTTACATTATAGCAAAGCACAATTTCTTCAATGTTGTCACATGAAAAGATATAATAAAATATTTACAAAATGTGAGGGGTGTACTCACTTTTGTGAGATACTGTGTATAAATATATATAGAATAACAGTAGAATAACATATACAAATGTAGCCCTATAATAGGGAAATAAAATAAATAAACAGCCAGTAAACCAAGATAAACTCCTCATATAACCATGGTACAGGACTTTCTTGTCTACAGATGAAGAAAAAGGCAAAGTATGGAAAAGACAGCAAACATAGGGTCGTACTCCAGGTTTACAAGGTTATTGTCTAGATATCTGTAAATAGGGTAAAAGACCTACAATTATCAACAAAATACAATTAGGCACAATACCAAAAAGACCAATGGTCCAAAAATAAAAAATATATATAAAATACTAATGTGGAAAAAAAAACTTTATTTACCATATGCCTTATTAGTATATTATACCACTTCCCAAGATAGATGAGAGGGAGCGAGGAGAAAAATGACCCAGAATGGAAACACCCACCAGACTTTGTATTCAGTCCTATAAATGAGGATACTCTATATATATATATATATATATATATATATATATATATATATATATATATATATATATATATATATATATAATGTTTTGCCTTTCTATTTTAAACTGAATGGGTCATTTTACATGGTGAGGGTTTACATACGCTTTAAAGTTGTGGGGTCTTCTTTTTTATTAAAGTCTTGGATTTTGGCACATCCATGAGCCAATCTTGGTGGGGTAGACTGTATCCAGGGTAATGGAATGCAAGATCTGGCAACATATACTAACTGAATAAGAAATTTCTTGTATGTGTTCTAGAATTGTTGCTGTGATGTAGGAGAAATAAGGAATCCTTGTAATTCTCTAGTTTCTTAAACTTCACAGAGACTCTGAAGACATGATCTCACCAACAACAATTTTATCACCTCTGCTCTCTTTTCTATGCTAGTTATGTAGCCAAGTAAGTTTGTCTTACTTAGGCTGTGGTATTTTTTTTCCACATAATTGATGCATTTTAATTTAAAATAAATAACTAATAAAGCAGAAGTTACAAACCCTTCTTGCATGAATTTCTGAGAAGCGAAAGATTAAGGACTTCTACTGTACCCTTAGGAAATAAATAGATGTAAACTCTACTTGAATGAAATTTTGATTGCTAAAGCACCGTGCATCATAAAAAAATTATATAAATACAATGTGGATGCAATCAGGCAGGCCCTTGCACTACATAGTTGAAGTTCTGATTTACGTTTGACTTCTTTACCTCTCTCACCAAGGCTCTTCTTCCCCGATAGCTTAGTTTGGCCGGACGGCCAGCTCTAGGAAGGGTTCTGGTTGTCCCAAACGTCTTCCATTTAAGGATTATGGAAGCCACTGTGCTCTTAGGAACCTTAAGTGCAGTAGAAATGTTTTTGTAACCTTGGCCAGATCAGTGCCTTGCCACAATTCTGTCTCTGAGCTCTTCAGGCAGTTCCTTTGACCTCATGATTATCATTTGCTCTGACATGCACTGTGAGCTGTAAGGTCTTATATAGACAGGTGTGCGGCTTTTCTAATCAAATCCAATCAGTATAATCAAACACAGCTGGACTCAAATGAAGGTGTAGAACCATCTCAAGGATGATCAGAAGAAATGGACAGCACCTGAGTTAAATATATGAGTGTCACAGCAAAGGGTCTGAATACTTAGGACCATGTGATATTTCAGTTTTCCTTTTTTAACAAATCTGCAAAAATGTCAACAATTCTGTGTTCTTCTGTCAATATGGGGTGCTGTGTGTACATTAATGAGGGAAAAAATGAACTTAAATGATTTTAGCAAATGGCTGCAATATAACAAAGAGTGGAAAATTTAAGGGGGTCTGAATACTTACCATCCCCACTGTATGTTCACCAACCAAATGCTATGTATTTTACAAATGTTTAATGTAATACATTATGTTTACTATATAAAACATATGCACATCACAATAGCAAGGACATTTTTAGCAAAGCGCACTCTTACGCACCCTGACATATTATCAAACATAAACGTATTATTGCTTCCTGATCCCGACTGGCAGATGGGATCACAATTCCTTGCAAAATGCTTAAACTACAATATTAGATCACCAAGGAGGAACATTGCTTTTCACCCCCAGCTGTGACAGGAACTCTGAAAAGCAATTAACCATAACTTGTTAGAGGGTTTATACACTATTTACGCAATTATCTTTCTTAATTTGTACATGGAGATATGAGCAACAGAAAATATAGTACAAAAAAAATTCTCATTCAATCTGTTTTTCTATTTGTTCTCTGCTGTCAAAAAGCTTCAGAAAAAATAATTGCTTTGCATTCTTGCTTCTGATATTTTTAAAAAGATTAATTATGTCTTGTGCTGTCCATAATCCCATTTATTTAGTTTTCAGCTTTTATATTCACTTATGGATAAATATTCTATCTGCAAATTTAGCAGAGTGTACAAAAGCAAGAAATAAAATTATACCATGTAAATTTTATTTGCTTTAATTTTTGAACTACTAATATAACCCCAACTTGCGTTCTGTGGTTTTTCTTGAATTCATTCAGGCAGAAAGCTGAAATGTTCCCTTCTTGTTTAAATATGTTATATCTTTCAGCATGCAAGAACAGCGCGTTAATAGGACTTTTTGTATTGTCTTGTGAGTAATTGAGAGAAACACAATTAAGTTTTATACCACTGTGAGTCTTTATAAGGGAAGGCTTTCTTTGTGTTAATCACATGCTAATAAACTACTGGTCATAGAAGATTTCATTGTTTTCCCTTTGTTATTCTGGTAAACAACATAGACCAAGTAACTCTAGTCATTATTCTTCTGTTACGTTTACAGGAACACATTTTATAGACTATTTTCCATAATTTATATCCTGTTCTTCCTTTTGCAACTAGCTTTCATATATTGAATTGCCTAAATGTATGCCATTTTACTGGCTGGCATAGGCACACATTTTGTGATATTGGTGGCCCCAGCCATCATCCCTGAAATCCTCTCTAACCAAAGAAGTAGCTTTCCTGGTGCCTACAGCAGTCAGTCACTGTCTGGTGGTGATCATACTCTTTCAGTGGTGTATCCCAATATACCATTTTTTTTCTCATTTTCTAGAAGCTTATAATAATAAGATCAGCAGCTGTGACTGTGAAGCATTGTCACCATGTACCCTTCCCTACCTACTCTCTCACACATTCAAAGAATTACTTTTACAAAAAAAATGACCATTTAAATTGCTAGATGCTAAGTGACATATCCCACCTGCTTTCTTCTATTTTTAAAATAGGGATGGGGTTCAGCTCAGTGCAGCATTCGACCCTAACTTTGCATGTTCAGCATTCGAGGACTGACTACTATCACCAATTTATTAGTACTACCCACTGTGCAATCGCACAACATCGTTAGTTGATAAGATGCTGGTGGCTGCCAGCATCTTAGTAACCACTATCCCACTGCTTGCTGGCTTCTAAACAAGATGGCAGCCTAGGACACATCATTTACCTCATATGGTCATTACCATCAATGATGTTATGCCCCGTACACACGGTCGGATTTTCCGATGGATAATGTCCGATCGGAGCATGTTGTCGTAAATTCCGACCGTGTGTGGGCTCCATCGGATATTTTCCATCGGATTTTCCGACACACAAAGTTTGAGAGCAGGCTATAAAATTTTCCGACAACAAAATCCAATCGCATCAATTCCGACCATGTGTGGCCTGTTCCGACGCACAAAGTGCCACGCATGCTCAGAAGAAATTCTGAGACGGTACAGCTCGGTCGGGTAAAATTAGCGTTCGGAATGGATACAGCACTTTCGTCAGGCTGCAATGTTAAAAATGGTTTAATACAGCGCACTCTCTTCTTCTTTATAATGTGAGAAGAATGAAGTAATTTTGCTGCTCATATTCACACAGACTTCTCACAAACTTCTTTCTTTATTATTTATCGGGATTCCCTCAACATATTTGGATTTGTCACATCTGACAAAAATATTTTTTTTATTTTTTTTTTTTGAAGGCAGTTTTTTTTTAGATTTTAGGTTTGTATTTTTTTCCAAGGCTGATCTTTGTTTTATTTAATTTTTAGTTTTACTCCAGAATATTTTTGTGTGTTTTTTGTGTGTCAAGTCACCACAACACCATTATTATCTTGTATTATTTAATCTCAAGGAGATTGTTTGGTGTTGGTGTCCCTTGTTAATTTCACATAGTATTTTTGAAATGTACCTGAATCCTCACAAACAAACTGTTCTTTTTGAAGGAAAAAACACATAGGCAAGTATAATTGAAACCAAAAATCCTTTATTAAGGGCTCAGAACCAAACAAAGAGGGAGGCAACACTGGATAAACAGCAGAAATTAGCAAAGCCTTGGACCCCCAGGGCAGACATCAATTCTATAACATCAAAATTGGTGGCCTGAGGAGTCCATATGTAAGGGAGTCCAGTCTGGTCCAGAAGTCCCAGAGATCCGGAAAGCAGCAGATGACATCTGTGTCCCCAGGCTGTAGTACCACAAGAGGATGCATCTTTTGCCAGACCAGACTGGATCCAGGGTCATCACTTTCTGGTCTTCCTTCCACGCTTCATTCCCGGCTGTGGCTCTGCTGTTGGAGATGTGGCAGGAGGAGGAGTAGGACCTGGAGGAGGAGGAGGACTAGTAGGACCTGGAGGAGGAGGAGGAGAAGTAGAAGGACCTGGAGGAGGAGGACCATGTGTGAGGTCACAAATGTGGGTATCAGATGTTAGTTGGGCCCTCAACCCCTTATTGAGAGCTTCCAACATTAATGACTCACACATGAGTTGTTGGCCCTCCTCCATCCGCTGCATTTTACAGGCAATTATGGCAGCAAAGTCCTCCTCCACAGTGTGTGGTGCTCCCAGGGCCTCTGAAGCCTTCCAAAAGAGGCCTATGGCAGCCTCCTCTAGGGTACTCCTCTTCCTGCCACTTTCTCTTTGCAGGTGGATGGGAGGGACCTGCATATCAGGCAGCCTGCTCGGCCCAGCCACCTCCTGGCTGAGACTTCCCTGTGTATGAAAAAGGGACATGGTTTTAGTTTTTGCATCATCAATCACAATCAGAAATTAGTACTCCAAACTAACATCTAGTTAACATCATTGATTGGACAACCTGAACTATTTAGAGGAATGCTATACCTGGCTCAAGCTGGGCTCCTCCACATGTTGCTGCCTGGAAGGCCCAGGTTGGGAGTGAGAAGCCTCAGCTGGGGGGGAAGGAAGCATGGAAGGAAGACTGGAGAGTGCTGGCCTGGGTTCAGTCTGGCCTGCCAGAAAATGCAGCCTGTCATAGTACCACATCCTGAAAAAACAAAATAACCTTGCGCTCACTCAAAACGTATTAACTCAAAACGTGTAAGCCGCTGACACTGCAAATAGAATTTTTGCTGAAAACCATAAGATATATAAGATACGTGCAGCGCTGTAAATTATTCAAAAGTGAAGTGACAAAATGTGAGTATCAACATAAAAATGATAAATGTTCCTTATTAGTAAAACAGTCCATCTTGATTGTGAAACAATTATAGTCACCACGTGGATAAATAGTGAAAACAGTGGTCAAAATAATCCCCAAAGTAATGAAGGCGTATCATGGATATTGGACCTAAAAATAGCTGATGCTATATAGGTCTAGACAAGCCTTTAATGTCCAATAGCAAAAGTGTAGGTCAGAAGAAAATATACAGGTATAAATCGCCTTGGAGGCCTTCTCAGGGGTTTGATGTGAAAAAAAAAAGATTGTGCAGATACCACCACCCATATGAATGGAGGCTTACCGAAAGGTTGGGACCCAAGACAGCGTATGCTGTATGAGTCAAACAGGCTTAAAAGTTGCCCCCTGGCAAAGATGAGGAGATCCCAATGGTACACTGGAGAAGAAATCCTAGGGGTGCTTCACCAGGATGCCTTCCCCATATGGAGGATAGAGACGTCCTTCAGCATTCAGGGTCTTCCAACTCCATGAGAGGCTGAACATGGAGGGGCAGGTTTGGCAGGGGGGATGCAGCAAACAAATTACTTAAAACTGCAAACAACAGGTGGCCTGGAGCAGACCAAAAAAAGAAGAACTGATGTCAACTGATGTCATCTGCTGCTCCGGATCTCTGCGAATCCTGGACTTTCTTGCGCTCCCTTAGATATGTGCTCCTCAGGCCACCAATTAGGATCCTCAAATAGGTGATGTCTGCCGTGGGGATCACCTGCTTCGCAATTTCCAACAATTGATCCAGTGCTGCCTTCGTCTTTGTTTGGTTCTTATAATGTGAGTGGTTGATCTCCCACAGACAAGGCAGCTCCCTGAACATGTCAATGAAGATTGCCATGAAGTCGGTATCGTTCAAGATATCCATTTTCACTGCAAGACACAACACAAGACAAACCCTAATGTCAGGCAAAACTCTCCTAATCTTGTTACAATATAGGCCTCAATGTAGAAGCAGTATAGGCCCAAGTTTGGCTCTTACCTTCGTTATCACGATCGGCGCCTCCGATACTCCTTCGTCCGCTCACAGATCGTACGTACTACGCTTTATACACACTGCGCATGCGTGTAACTCCGCCCGCCCCTGACGTTCTTTATAGTCTATTTCCTGCCCCTTTTCGTTCGGCGCAGTGGGTGAAGCGCACATGGCGGAGTCAGAGCAGGTGCGTGCTAATTATAGCAACGAGGAGGAGGAAAGCCCGGGGTACGACGATCGAAAGATGAGCTCAGGAAGCGGTGGTCGGACCTGAAATTAAGAGAGCCCGAGCAGTACAGAAAGATCTGGAGAGTGCTGCAAAAAAGTAAGTAGTTGTGCTGTGTTCCTATTCTTTTTGTCTTTATTACATTCGTGCTGCTCCATATGCTTTTCTTAAGTGTTGTACAGTTTAAAATGGCGACTTTAATGTTCATGGGCCCATTATTCGTTCGTATCAAACATTTTTCTTTCGGCCTATAAAACACCATTGTTTAGGCCATATGCATTTGCCAACATTTTTTAGGGCTTACTTGTATGAAAAATATTTGGTTGTGTAGATGGGTTTGTTACTAGAATGAAATGCAAACTAGATTCTGTGTAAGGAGAGGACACTCAGCAGCTGTTTAGACATCTGGACGCTGGAGCACTAGTGTGGGACACAAGAACACCCTTTTTATTAGGGGGCCCACACAGGTGCTCCAGTGTATACTAAAGGGGGGTCTCCATCTGAGAAGCTTGTACAAAACAGGTAAAGTATTGAAGCTTGACAAAGGACAATAAAAATGCTACATCTTGGAACTCTGCCCACTTCCAAGCAATGTTTCATCTTTATATTTTGGCCATCAAATATCTGTGTGCTAATTATACCATTTTTGTTTTACATAGTGGAGAAAAGACTCGGAGGACACCCCTCATCCGAGGAGACCACAGACCCCCCACCTCTGGAAGAAGGGGAAATACCCCCAACACAAGCTGAGCAGGAGGAGGAAGAAGATGTGGTGGAAATTGACACCACAACAGGTGAGTGTCTGCGACCACAGACTCAGGTAAGAGATGGATGCCGGCAGATTTTTGATACCTGTTTTTGTTTGTTTTCTCTCTTTTTAGGTGATCGTGATGTTGTGGATCGAGATCCTTTCACATCAGAAAGTGCCCAGATCCTGATCGGGGAGATCATGGGGTGTAATTTTGAATTGGAAAACCTCAAGAAAAAAATCAATGATGTTATTCAAAAAAGTAGTAACATCATTGATGTTTTGGGGCGAATTTAAAACCCCTCAAAATCACTTTTTTTTTTGTGTGTGCTACAATCTTAAAAATGTTTTAGTGATGTTTAGAAAAGCCAAATTTGGACGATGCACACAGTGTGCCAACATGTGCTATCTGCCATCACGGGAGATCAATGGAAGCGTTTTGGGGGTGCAACCCCTTCCTCAATAATAAAGTAGCTGTGAGGAAGGGGTTGCTCCCCCAAAACACGTCCCTTGATCCCCCGTGATGGCAGCTAGCACATGTTGACATTCGTAAATTGGTGTGCATCTTCCAAATTTGGCTTTTCAAGGGGTGACTTCACCCCATCTGAACGCAATATCAAACATAGTTCCTAAATACTCATGTCTGATATTGCCTTCAAGTTTAACCATATGTGAACTTTGTAAGTTCAAGATTTTTGTCTTTCTTGTTGGTTTTACACATGCCTGTTTTATCTTAAATGGACATTTCTATTTTTGATAATGCCACCCCAAGAATTGTTATACAACAAACATGTTGGTTTGTTTTAAAAACCTTTTCTAAATGCACATGTGATTGTGCAGGTATTAAAAAGATTGTTATCAAGAATGTGTGGATTATTGTCTCAACGCTACAACACTTTTGTGGTGATGTAATTGCTGTTTTCTGTGAAAATGGGGGTTATTTCCTAAGGGCAAATCCTCTTTGCACTACAAGTGCAGTTTCAGTGCAGTTTCAAGTGCACTTGTAGTGCAAAGTGTCTATGCCTTTAGTAAATGACACCCAACAGTGCTTTGTATAAGGCTACACAATCACGCCATTTTCAGGACTCCCCACATTGCTGTCAGGGTCAACTAAAACAAACACAAGCAGTAAATGTCACCAAAGCTTAGCTTTTTTTTTTTATTTGGTAAAGGCTTCACAAATTGTCTGGCATATTGATGGCCCCCCTACCCACAAAGAACTCAAGGTATCTTAACCGGACATCACGGGCACTCAGGGAGGGCAAGCCAGGACGGCCACCTTCTAGCACCGTCAGGGTTGTTTCATGTAGAATTCCGGCCTCAGGCCCAACTGAGCCAGCATAGTTGGCAGAATGTTGGCGTAAAAAGTTATGTAGAACACAGCACGCCAGGATTAGATGATTAAGTTTATACTCCGCCATATGGATGGGTGTCAGAAACAGGCGGAACCGGCTGGCCATGATTCCAAATGTGTTCTACACCACTCTTCTGGCTCTGGCCGGTAATTAAAAACCCTCTGTTCCGGGGTGAGGGTCCTCATCGGGAATGGCCACATAAGATGGTCCCCCAGCGCAAATGCTTCATCTGCAATGAAGACGAATGGGAGTCCTTCCACATTGTCTTCTGGAGGTGGCAAGTCCAAGCTGCCATTCTGGAGATGTCTGTAAAACTCAGTCTGGGCGATGACTCCACCATCTGACATCCGGCCATTCTTCCCCACATCCACATACAGGAAGTCGTAATTAGCCGACACCACTGCCAACATCACAATACTATTGAACCCCTTGTAATTATAATAGTATGACCCCGAGTTGGGTGGTGGGACGATGTGGACATGTTTCCCATCAATTGCCTCTCCGCAGTTAGGAAAGTCCCACCGCTGGGCAAAGTGGGAGGCCACAGTCTGCCATTCCTGTGGCGTGGAAGGAAAAAAAAATTACTATTTTTGCACATAAACATGGCAAGCAGATTAGACACAAAAATTCTTGGCCAACCTCCATATAACATTTATTAAGTGGAATTTTATAACACCAAAGTATAAGGTACACCTATCATACCCCCCTCCCCCCACGGGCCATTTCTAACATTATAGGGGGGGGAAATCTTGGACAGGTAACCCTCTCCACTTCATTGAGAGATGAATGCCTAAATACAGGGTATTACTTGGAACAGCCCCTCCTTAGTTACACTATTGGCAGCCCACTGGACAGGTAAGAAGTGTCCTAATACAAAGATATAAATACACACTGTACACATTTGAGCACATTTGAACATTCTGCTATTACCTATCAAGATAATAATAGGATACAAAAACTTTAACCACTTGAGCCCCGGACCATTATGCTGCCTAAGGACCAGAGGTCTTTTTCCAATTTGGCACTGCGTCGCTTTAACTGCTAATTGCGCGGTCATGCAATGCTGTACCCAAGCGAAATTTGCGTCCTTTTCTTCCCACAAATAGAGCTTTCTTTTGATGGTATTTGATCACCTCTGCAGTTTTTATTTTTTGCGCTATAAACGGAAAAAGACCGAAAATTTTGAAAAAAAATGATATTTTCTACCTTTTGTTATAAAAAAAATCCAATAAACTCAATTTTAGTCATACATTTAGGCCAAAATGTATTCGGCCACATGTCTTTGGTAAAAAAAATGTCAATAAGCGTATATTTATTGGTTTGCGCAAAAGTTATAGCGTCTACAAACTAGGGTACATTTTCTGTAATTTACACAGCTTTTAGTTTATGACTGCCTATGTCATTTCTTGAGGTGCTAAAATGGCAGGGCAGTACAAAACCCCCCCAAATGACCCCATTTTGGAAAGTAGACACCCCAAGTAAATTGCTGAGAGGCATGTTGAACCCATTGAATATTTATTTTTTTTGTCCCAAGTGTTTGAATAATGACAAAAAAAAAAAAAAAAAATATTTGCAAAAAGTTGTCACTAAATGATATATTGCTCACACAGGTCATGGGCCTATGTGGAATTGCACCCCAAAATACATTCAGCTGCTTCTCCTGAGTACGGGGATACCTCATGTGTGGGACTTTTTGGGAGCCCAGCCGCGTACGGGACCCCGAAAACCAATCACCGTCTTCAGGATTTCTAAGGGTGTAAATTTTTGATTTCACTCTTCACTGCCTATCACAGTTTCAGAGGCCATGGAATGCCCAGGTGGCACAAACCCCCCCCAAATGACCCCATTTTGGAAAGTAGACACCCCAAGCTGTTTGCTGAGAGGCATATTGAGTCCATGGAATATTTTATATTTTGACACAAGTTGCGGGAAAGTGACACTTTTTTTTTTTTTTTTTGCACAAAATTGTCACTAAATGATATATTGCTCACACAGGCCATGGGCAT
This sequence comes from Aquarana catesbeiana, assembly GCF_042186555.1. Classification (NCBI taxonomy): domain Eukaryota; kingdom Metazoa; phylum Chordata; class Amphibia; order Anura; family Ranidae; genus Aquarana; species Aquarana catesbeiana. The sequence continues at coordinate 368,313,486 of NC_133326.1, read as the reverse complement.
ATGTGGAATTGCACCCCAAAATACATTCTGCTGCTTCTCCTGAGTATGGGGATACCACATGTGTGGGACTTTTTGGGAGCCTAGCCGCGTACGGGGCCCCGAAAACCAATCACCGCCTTCAGCGTTTTTAAGGGCGTGAATTTTTGATTTTACTTTTCACTGCCTATCACCGTTTCGGAGGCCATGGAATGCCCAGGTGGCACAAAACCCCCCCAAATGACCCCGTTTTGGAAAGTAGACACCCCAAGCTATTTGCTGAGAGGCATGGTGAGTATTTTGCAGCTCTCATTTGTTTTTGAAAATGAAGAAAGACAAGAAAAAACTTTTTTTTTTTCTTTTTTCAATTTTCAAAACTTTGTGACAAAAAGTGAGGTCTGCAAAATACTCACTATACCTCTCAGCAAATAGCTTGGGGTGTCTACTTTCCAAAATGGGGTCATTTGGGGGGGTTTTGTGCCACCTGGGCATTCCATGGCCTCCGAAACTGTGATAGGCAGTGAAGAGTGAAATCAAAAATTCACGCCCTTAGAAATCCTGAAGGCGGTGATTGGTTTTCGGGGTCCCGTGCGCGGCTAGGCTCCCAAAAAGTCTCACACATGTGGTATCCCCGTACTCAAGAGAAGCAGCAGAATGTATTTTGGGGTGCAATTTCACATATTCCCATGGCATGTTTGAGCAATATATCATTTAGTGACAACTTTGTGCAAAAAAAAAAAAAAAAAAATGTGTCTCTTTCCCGCAACTTGTGTCGCAATATAAAATATTCCATGGACTCGACATGCCTCTCAGCAAATAGCTTGGGGTGTCTACTTTCCAAAATGGGGTCATTTGGGGGGGTTTTGAACTGTCCTGGCATTTTATGCACAACATTTAGAAGCTTATGTCACACATCACCCACTCTTCTAACCACTTGAAGACAAAGCCCTTTCTGACACTTTTTGATTACATGAAAAAGTTTTTTTTTTTTGCAAGAAAATTACTTTGAACCCCCAAACATTATATATTTTTTTAAAGCAAATGCCCTACAGATTAAAATGGTGGGTGTTTCATTTTTTTTTTCACACAGTATTTGCGCAGCGATTTTTCAAACGCATTTTTTGGGGAAAAAACACACTTTTTTAAATTTTAATGCACTAAAACACACTATATTGCCAAATGTTTGATGAAATAAAAAAGATGATCTTAGGCCGAGTACATGGATACCAAACATGACATGCTTTACAATTGCGCACAAACGTGCAGTGGAAACAAAATAAATACATTTTTAAAAGCCTTTAAAAGCCTTTACAGGTTACCACTTTAGATTTACAGAGGAGGTCTACTGCTAAAATTACTGCCCTCGATCTGACCTTCGCGGTGATACCTCACATGCATGGTGCAATTGCTGTTTACGTTTGACGACAGACCGCCGCTTGCGTTCGCCTTAGCGCAAGAGCAAGGGGCGACAGGGGTGCTTTTTTTTTTTTTTTTTTTTTTTTCTTTATTATTTTTTTGCTTTTTTATCTTATTTTTAAACTGTTCCTTTCATTTTTTTTTTTTTAAATCATTTTTATTGTTATCTCGGGGAATGTAAATATCCCCTATGACAGCAATAGGTAGTGACAGGTACTCTTTTTTGAAAAAATTGGGGTCTATTAGACCCTAGATCTCTCCTTTTCCCTCAAAGCATCTGACCACACCAAGATCGGTGTCATAAAATGCTTCCTCAATTTCCCAATGGCGCTATTTACATCCGGCGAAATCTAAGTCATAAAATGCTTGTAGCTTCCGGTTTTTTAGGCCATAGAGATTTTTGGAGCCACTCTGGTCTCTGATCAGCTCTATGGTCAGCTGGCTGAATCACCGGCTGCATTCTCAGGTTCCCTGTTGAGACAGGAGAGCCAGAGAAAAACACGGAAGGCGGTGGGGGGGGGGCATTCCCTCCCACGGCTTGTAAAGGCAGTCTAGAGGCTAATTAGCTGCTAGGATTGCTTTTACATGAAAGCCGACTTCTGGCTGAAAAGAATGATACCAAGATGATACCTAAACCTGCAGGCATCATTCTGGTATAACCACTCAAAGTCGTGAATGGCGTACCTGAAGACAAAAAAATGGTTAACAATAAAGCACAGTAAACGGTAAAGTATAAAAAATTGCATACCTGAAAAACAAACATGATAAAACATAATAACAATAAAACATTGCAGAATAGAATACAGTAAAAAAGAGCAGAACAATAGAGAGAGAATAGAGAGAGAGAGAACAATAAAACGACAACAATTTTTTTTTATTTTATATATTTTTTTTTTTTTTACACTTTTTTTGTAACTAACTTTTATAACTGTAAACGGTTCCAGGTTCGGGTCTCTCAAAATGCGATGGCATCTTGGGAGACCCTGTAAAAGTGTGCCTAGTCTGTGCAGTGCTGTACCCTACGCTAATACTCAACTAGTGCATGGTAGCGTTCAAAACATTCACCAATGCAAAGACCAGGATTGTCAGGACAGGAGGGACAATAATAGCGGGTGTCACGCCTATATCCGCGCTTGCTGCAGACACAACATCTTTTTTGGGGGGGTTCGTTGGGTAGGGGTACTCGGGAGGACATAAAGTGCCTCTTATGCAGCCGACTGCATTTGGTTGGGGATGTGAATGGGGGAGGTACGGGCGCTGCAGAAGTGGTGGGTTCCCAATTAGTAGGATTGGCGAATGCAGCAGGAAGGGCATTATGGGCACGACGGGCCTGTGTTTGTCTTTTTGGTGGCAGCGGGACACTACTTGTGCTTGCCACCTCACCAGCTTGAACTGCACTTATGGGACTCGCCACGTCACCAAGTGTTACTGCAGTGCTGGTTTGACTACGACCGGGGTGTACTAGGCCGCTGGTGCTTGCCAGTTCAATAAAAAGCTTCCAAAAAAACTGTTAGCGATCGCAGGGATCAGGCCTGACTCTGCGAACGCTGCAGTTATGTGTTTAGTGTTTTGTAAGTGACAGTGATCGATCGATACTGCACTTGGGTGGGCTGGGCCAGGCTGGGTGGAGGGCCAAACGCAGGTGCTAGCAGGTATCTGGGCTGATCCCGCTAACACTGCGTTTTTGGGAACCCTAAACTGCTGGGGACGCCAGTATAGATCTGATCGGACCAGATATTGATCCGTTCAGATACTATACCACTAAGGGAGGTGTACGGTGCGTGCGTGGGTGTTAGCGGTACTGGCGCTAACCTGACGCTGCCTGGGGCTGGTGCTTGCTAGTTCACCAAAATGCTACCAAAAAAACTGTTAGCGATCGCAGGGATCAGGCCTGACTCTGCGAACGCTGCAGTTATGCGTTTAGTGCCTTGTAAGTGACAGTGATTGATCGATACTGCATTTGGGCTGGGCCGGGCGGAGGGACAAAACGCAGGTGCTAGCAGGTATCTGGGCTGATCCCGCTAACACTGCGTTTTTGGGAACCCTAAACTGCTGGGGACGCTAGTATAGATCTGATCGGATCAGATATTGATCCGTTCAGATACTATACCACTAAGGGAGGCGTATGCCGCGTGCGTGGGTGTTAGCGGTACTGGCGCTAATCTGACGCTGCCTGGGGCGACGCATATCACCGCCGGGCGATCGGGGGGGCTAAACCTTTATTCGGTAATAAACGGCGGGTTCCCTGACACTATAAAAAATAAACGAACTAACCAGCGTCACCCGTAACGGTTATACGGTGATCAGTGGTGAAATGGTTAACTAGGGGGCAATCAAGGGGTTAAAAATTTTTTAGGTAGTATATGGGGGTCCCTGTCGCTATAAAACGCTGACGGCGAACCTAAATATTTACCTCACTAACTAGCGTCACCAGTGACACTAATACAGCGATCAGAAAAATGATCGCTTAGTGACACTGGCGACAGGGGGTGATCAAGGGGTTAAAACTTTATTAGGGGGGGTTAGGGGGGTATCCTAGACCTAAAGGGGGGTAATACTCACTGTCCCAACACTGTAACTGTCACAAACTGACACCAATGCTGTAATCAGAAAAAAAAAAAAACTGCTGGTGTCAGTTTGTGACGGGGGGGGGGTGATTGGGGGGTGATCGGGGGGCGATCGGGGGGGGGAATCGGGGTGTTTTGTGTGCCTGGCATGTTCACTGTGTGTGTAGTGTTGTGCACTCACCGTGAAGTCTTCTCTCCTTGGCGCTGCAACGGAAAATACCGAGCCGAGGAGAGATGACATCACTTCCTTTGCTGCTGTTTAGCATACAGCAGCAAAGGAAGTGATCTGATTGGCCGGCGGCGATCGCGAGGGGGGGGGCCACGAACGGATGGCCTCCCCCTCACCTCTGATTGCCGGGGGACAAAACAGGACCGCCTCGGGCACCGGGGGGGGGTCCGATCGGACCCCCCACCTGCGGGAGGCAAATCACGTATATGTACGTGATTTTGCCTGCCCGTGCCGTCTTGCCGACGTACATCGGCGTGAGGCGGTCCTTAAGTGGTTAAACAGTACCATTTGAAAGTATACAGGCAGGCCCTTGCACTACATGCTTTGGGGAATTCATCCATACATCTGACCACAAAAGAGGTGGGTATAGTGTGTATGGGTTTGGCAAAGTCAGCAGATAGATGATTGAGGATAGACTGAGAATTGGTATCAGCTGACTTAGCAGTTGGGGGGAGGGAGGGTTAATAAAAATGATTTTGGGACACCAAAATCTGGAACTCTGCCTGAATTTAAAGCACAAATCACATTTCAAAACATTTTAGGGGGTGTTTTGGGTAAAGCACTACTATGGAGCTGATAAAATACATTGTTAAGTGACTACATGAGGTGAATATAGGGGCAGGAGAGCATGCTGGGGAGGTAAGTGAAGGCAAATATGTATGAAGGACTAAAAAAAAAATTACATAAAAATCCAGCATGCATGAGAACAAAGGGGACATTCACAGCATATTACAATCATGGTAATTAGGGAATGAGGAGAGAAATACAATATATTAGCAAACATTATATACAATAAAATGTGATATTAAAGGTTAAAAATCTTACCTTCATATACTCCTTCTGTAGGACCTGGATGATGGCAGAACAGGTCTCTGGGATAATGATACCCAGAGCCTGGGGGGAGATGCCTGTCGAGAACTTCATGTCCTGCAGGCTTCTCCCTGTCGCCAAGTACCGCAGGGTAGCGATGAGCCTCTGCTCCGCAGTGATGGCTTGCCTCATGCAGGTATCCTGCCTGCTGATATAGGGGGTCAGCAAAGCCAGCAGACGGTGAAATACGGGGTCCGTCATCCTGAGAAAGTTTGTGAAATCATCAGGATTATTCTCACGGATCTCACGGAGCAAAGGCATATGAGAGAACTGGTCACGCTGAAGCAACCAATTCTTGGTCCATGAACTCCTCCCCACCCTGTTCATGGACTGGACTTGTGTCAAGGTCAGGACCCCAACACCAAGCCCCAGGACGAACTCTACGAGGAGTACGTATATGCAACATGGCTAGAAAACGGTCGGCTGCTCAGAACGAAGTAACAGAACGCACTGAAGAACAGCAAGGCCTGTGAAGAGCGACCTGAAAAACAGTAACGAACGAACAAGAACACAATGACTAATCCAAGTCATGCGTAGCTTGCTTGCACGCACTGAAGAGCAGATACAAACCCACAAGCACAAACTGAACCGCAGAAAACGATCTGAAAGCCACGAGTCTGAAAAAGTGCGAATCGTCTCTCACCAAACTTTTACTAACACGAGATTAGCAAAAGGAGCCCAAAGGGTGCCGCGCTTGGTTCTGAACTGGCCTTTTCTAGTCTCGTCGGACTGGTTGATGTCACCGCGTTGTTGGCGATCGGAAATTCCGACAACTTTGTGTGACCGTGTGTACGCAAAACAAGTTTGAGCCAACATCCGTCGGAAAAAATCCTAGGATTTTGTTGTCGGAATGTCCGATCAATGTCCGACCGTGTGTACGGGGCATTAGAGTTCTTAGCTCCATTGTTTCCAAACAGCCTGGAGCTGTCCATTGACATGGAGTCCATCAAGTTGAGATTGTCATGTGCGTCCACCATATTTGTCTTTCAAGGGTCATTAAAATTGTTGTTCTTCATGATTGACATTGATCTACGTTGCTGACTGATGATAGGATTTTTTTATTTTTCATTTTTTTTTAAAAATGATTTTTTTTCAAATTTTTTACATTTAAGCCCCATACAAATGATCGGACTTTCTGACAACAAAACCGTGGAAGTTTGTCCGAAGGGTGTTGGCTCAAACTAGATGTACTACGTGGTTTTTCAGTTCTTTAGCACCACCCTTTGGGCTCCTTCTGCTAATTTCGTGTTAGTAGAAATTTGGTGAGCGTTGATTCGCGCTTTTCTTTTCGCGATTTTCATTTAGCGCTTTTCAGTTTGTTTCTGAACAGCCATTTGTCAACCAAACATGTTGCAGAATCAGATAAGATAAAGTGTTATTTATTATTGGCCTTGAAGTTATTGCTTTGACATTATTTTTTTGATTGAATAATGATTTGATTTGGTATTTTTTACATATTTTTGGATGCATAGAATGCACTTTTTGATTAATTTCTATTGGCAGATAGCATGTCTATTTTTTTTTTTTTAAATGCACAATAAAAAAATGTGTAGAATAATGCCCCGTACACACGGTCGGATTTTCCGATGGAAAATGTCCGATTGGAGCGTGTTGTCGGAAATTCCGACCGTGTGGGCTCCATCGGACATTTTCCATCGGATTTTCCGACACACAAAGTTGGAGAGCAGGAGATAAAATTTTCCGACAACAAAATCCGATTGCGTCAATTCCGACCGTGTGTGGCCTGTTCTGACGCACAAAGTGCCACGCATGCTCAGAAGAAATTCCAAGACGGAACAGCTCGTTCTGGTAAACTTAGCATTCGTAATGGATACAGCACTTTTGTCACGCTGCAATGTTAAAAATGGTTTAATACAGCGCACTCTCTTCTTCTTTATAATGTGACAAGAATTAAGTAGTTTTGCTGCTCATATTCACACACACTTCTCACAAAGTTTTATTTTTGTTTTTTTATTGGGATTCCCTGAATATATTGTTATTAGTTGTCACATCTGACTGAATTTTTTTTTTTATTTAATTTTTTTGGGGATTTTAAGCCTTTTATTTTTTTTAATGTTTGAATTTTTTCAAAGGCTGATCTTTGTTCAATGTTATTTTTATTTTTACTTCAGAATATTTTTGTGTGTGTTTTGTGTGTCAAGTTACCCCAACACCATTGATATCTTTTATTATTTAATCTCAAGGAGATTGTTTGTTGTTGGTGTCCCTTGTTCATTTCACATTGTATATTTGAAATGTACCTGAATCCTCACAAACAAACTGTCCTTTTTGAAGTAAAACACATAGGAGTGTATAATTCAAAACAAAAATCCTTTATTAAGGGCTCAGAACCAAACAAAGAGGAAGGCAACACTGGATCAACAGGAGAAATTAGCGAAGCCTGGGACCCCCATGGCAAACATCAATTCTTGAACATCAAAATTGGTGGCCTGAGGAGTCCATATGTAAGGGAGGGCAGTCTGGTCCAGAATTCGCAGAGATCCGGATAGCAGCAGATGACATGTGTGTCCCCAGGCTGTGGTACCACAAGAGGCTGCATTTTTTGGCCGACCAGACTGGATCCAGGGTCCTCACTTTCTGGTCTTCCTTTCATGCTTCATTCCGGTCTGTGGCTGTGCAGTTGGAGATGTGGCAGGAGGAGGAGTAGGACCTGGAGGAGGACTGGGAGGACCTGGAGGAGAAGGAGGAGGAGGAGGAGGAAGACGAGGAGGACCTGCAGGAGGAGGAGGAGGACCATCGCAAAGGTGTGTCTGAGCTGTCATTTGGCCCCTCATACCTTTGTTAAGAGCCTCCAATATGAGCGCCTCACACAAGACTTGTTGGCCCTCCTCCATCCTCTGCATTTTATAGGCAATGGTGGCAGCAATGTCCTCCTCCATGGTCTGTCGTGCTCCCAGGACCTCTGTAGCCCTCCAAAAGAGTCCTCCAGTAGCCTCCTCTAGGGCACTCCTCCTACTGCCACTTTCTCTTTTCAGGGGGGGTGGAGGGACCTGCAGATCAGCCAGCCGGCTCGGCCCAGCCACCTCCTGGCTGAGACTTCCCTGTGTATGAAAAAGGGACATGGTTGTAATGTTTTGCTTCATCAATCACAATCCTAAATTAGTACTCCAAACTAACATCTAGGTAACATCATTGATTGGACAAGCAGAAATATTTAGAGGAATGCTATACCTGGCTCAATATGGGCTCCTCCACATGTTGCCTGGAAGGCCCAGGTTGGGCGTCAGAAGCCTCAGCCGGGGGGGAAGGAAGCGTGGAAGGAAGACTGGAGAGGGATGGCCTGGGTTCAGTCTGGCCTGCCAGAAAATGCAGCCTGTCGTAGTACAACATCCTGAGGACATAGATGTCATCTGCTGCTCCGGATCTCTGTGAATCCTGGACTTTATTGCGCTCCCTTAGATATGTACTCCTCAGGCCACCAATTAAGATCTTTAAATAGGTGATGTCTGCCGTGGGGATCACCTGCTTCAAAATTTCACGCAATTGCACCAGTGCTGCCTTCCTCTTTGCTTGGTTCTTGTAATGGGGGTGTTTAATCTCCCACAGACATGGCAGCTCCCTTAAGATATCTATGAATACTGACATGAAGTCATTGTCTTTCACTAAGATATCCATGTTCACTGCAAGACACAACACAAGACAAAGCCTAATGTCAGACAAAACTCTCCTAATCTTGTTACAATATAGGCTTCAATGTAGAAGCAGTATAGGCACAAGTTTGTCTCTTACCTTCGTTCCTACGATCGGCGCGTCCAATGCTCCTTCCTCCGCTCACAGATTGTACGTAATACGCACGCGTGTTGCGCTTTATACACACTGTGCATGCGTGTAACTCCGCCCGCCCCTGAGGTTCTTTCTAGTCTATTCCCCGCCCCTTTTCGTTCGGTGCAGTGGGGGAAGAGCACATGGCGGAGTCACAGCAGGTGCGTGCTAATTGCAGGAACGAGGAGGAGGAGGAAAGCCCAGATCCGGACATGTCCCGATCCAGAAGGAGACGTTTTAAGGCCACAAATATCTCCTTTGGGGAGATGTTGGAGATGGTCGACATCATGAAGAAGTCAAACTCTGACGGAAAGTATGGGCCTTACCCCAACCCCAACATCAGAAAGGCAAAGATCATGGTGAAAGTGGTCAAAAGCCTTCACAAGAATTTCGGGGTACGACGATCGAAAGATCAGCTCAGGAAGCGGTGGTCGGACCTGAAGTTAAGAGAGCCAGAGCAGTACCGAAAGATCCGGAGAGTGCTGCAAAAAAGTAAGTAGTTGTGCTGTGTTCCTATTCTTTCTGTCTTTATTGCGTTCGTGCTGCTCCATGTGCTTTTCTTAATTGTACAGTTTAAAAGGGCAACTTTAATGTACATGGGCCCATTATTTGTTCGTATCAAACATTTTTCTTTCGGCCTCTAAAACACCATTGTTTAGGCCATATGCATTTTCCCACATTTTTTTGGGGCCTACTTGGATGCCAAATAGTTGTTTGTGTAGATGGGTTTGTTACTAGAATGAAATGCCAACTAGATTCTGTGTAAGGAGAGGACACTGAGCAGCTGTTTTCACATCTGGACACTGGAGCACTAGTGTGGGACACAAGAACACCATTTTTATTAGGGGGCCACACAGGTGCTCCAGTGTATACTATAGGGGGGTCTCCATCTGTGAAGCTTGTACTAAACAGGTAAAGTATTGCAGCTTGACAAAGGCCAATAAAAAAATACATCTTGGAACGCGGCTAAAATAGACAATTGTACCCCACTTCCAAGCAATGTTTCCTATTTCTAGTTCTGCCATCAAATATCTGTGTGCTAATTATACCATTTTTGTTTTACATAGGGGAGAAAAGACTCGGAGGACACCCCTCATCCGAGGAGACCATAGACCCTCCACCTCTGGAAGAAGGGGAACTAACACCAACCCAAGAAGAGCAGGAGGAAGAAGAAGATGTGGTGGAGATTGGCACCACAACAGGTGAGTGTCTGCGACCACAGGCTCAGGTAAAAGAGATGGATGGTGGCAGATTTTCAAGACCTGTTTTTGTTTTCTTTCTCTCTTTTTAGGTGATCGTGATGTTGTGGATCCAGAACGTTTCACATCAGAAAGTGCCCAGATCCTGATCGGGGAGATCATGGGGTGTAATGTCGAACTGCAAAACATACAGCAAAAAATCAATGATGTTATTAAAAAAAATAATAACATCATTGATGTTTTGGGGCGAATTTAAAACCCCACAAAATCACTTTTTGGATTGTGGTCCAATCTTTTAAATATTTTTGCAATGTTTTGAAAAGCCAAATTTGGAGGATGCACACAGTGTGCAAACATGTGCTATCTGCCATCACGGGAGATCAATGGACGCGTTTTGGGGGTGCAACCCCTTCCTCAATTATAAAGTAGCATTGAGGAAGGGCTTGCTCCCCCAAAACACGTCCCTTGATCCCCTCTGATGGCAGATAGCACATGTTGACATTCCTAAATTGGTGTGCATCTTCCAAATTTGGCTTTTCCAGGGGTGATTTCCCCCCATCTGAACGCTATATCAAACCCAGTTCCTAAATACTGATGTCTGATATAGCCTTTAGGTTTTACCTAATGTGAACTTTGTAAGTTCAAGTTTTTTGGCTTTCTTGTTGGTTTTACACAGGTCTGTTTTATCTGAAATGGACATTTCGATTTTTGATAATGCTACTGCAAAAATTGTTATACAACAAACATGCTGGTTTGTTTTAAAAACCTTTGGTAAATGCACATGTGATTGTGCAGGTATAAAAAAGTTGCTTACTCAAGAATGTGTGGATTATTGTCTCAACACTACAATATAACACTTTTGGGGTGATGTAATTGCTGTTTTCTGCAAAAATGGGTGTTATTTCCTAAGGGCAAATCCTCTTTGCACTACAAGTGCAGTTTCAGTGCAGCTGCAAGTGCACTTGTAGTGAAATGTGTTTTTACATTTAGGAAATAACAGCCAACAGTGCTTTGTTTAAGGTTACACAATCACGACATTTTCTGGACTCAACACATTTCTGTCAGGGTCAGCTAAAACAAACACAAGCAGTAAATGTCCACCAATATTTTCTTTTTTTTTTTATTATAAAAAGGCTTCACAGATTGTCTGGCATATTGATAGCCCCCCTACCCGCAAAGAACTCCAGGTAGCGTAACCGGACATCACGGGCACTCAGGGAGGGCAAGCCAGGACGGCCACTTTCAAGCGCCGTCAGTGTGGTTTGATGTAGGATTCCGGCCTCAGGCCCAACTGAGCCAGCATAGTTGGCCGAATGTTTCCTTAAAAAGTTATGGAGAACACAGCACGCCAGTATAATATGGTTCAGTTTATACTCCGCCATATGGATGGGTGTTAGAAATAGTCGGAACCTGCTGGCCAGGATTCCAAATGTGTTCTCCACCACTCTTCGGGCTCTGGCCAGTCGGTAATTAAAAACCCTCTGTTCCGGGGTGAGGGTCCTCATTGGGAATGGCCGCATCAGGTGGTCCCCCAGCGCAAACGCTTCATCAGCAACGAACACAAATGGGAGTCCTTCAACATTGTCCTCTGGAGCTGGCAAGTCCAAGCTGCCATTCTGGAGATGCCTGTAAAACTCTGTCTGGGCGATGACTCCACCATCGGACATCCGGCCATTCTTCCCCATGTCCACATACAGGAAGTCGTAATTAGCCGACACCACCGCCAACATCACTATACTATTGAACCCCTTGTAATTATAATAGTATGACCCCGAGTTGGGTGGTGGGACGATGTGGACGTGTTTCCCATCAATTGCCCCTCCGCAGTTAGGAAAGTCCCACCGCTGGGCAAAGTGGGAGGCCACAGTCTGCCATTCCTGTGGCGTGGAAGGAAACTGTTGAGGAAAAAACAATAAACATTACTATTTTTTCACAGAAACATGGCAAGCAGATTAGGCACAAACATTATGTGGCAACCTCCAGATAGCATTTAGTAAGGGGAATTTAACAAGGCCAAAGTATAAGGTACACCTATCATATTCCCCCTCCCCCCCTCTCATGGGCCATTTCTAACATTATAGGGGGGGGATCTTGGACAGGTAACCCTGTTCACTTCATTGAGAGCTGAATGCCTAAATAATGGGTATTACTTGGAACAGCCCCTCCTTAGTTACGCTATTGGCAGACCACTGGACAGGTAAGAAGTGTCATAATACAAAGATATAAATACACATTGTACACATTTGAGGACATTTGGACATTCTGCTATTACCTATCAAGATAATAATAGAATACAAAAACTTGAAACAGTACCATTGGAAAGTATACAGGCAGGCCCTTGCACTACATACTTTGGGCAATTCATCCATAAATCTGACCAGTAAAGAGGTGGGTATAGTGTGTATGGGTTTGGCAAAGTCAGCAGATAGATGATTGAGGATACATAGAGAATTGGGATCAGCTGACTTAGCAGTTGGGGGAGGGAGGGTTACAAAAAATTATTTGGGGACACCAACAAAAAAAAGCCTCTGGCACTCTGCCAGAATTTAAATCAAAAATAAAATTTCCAAACATTTTAGGGGGTGTTTGGGGTAAAGCACTACTATAGAGCTGATAAAATACATTGTTAAGTGACTACATGAGGTGAATATAGGCCAGGAGACACCATGCTGGGGAGGTTATTGAAGGGCAAATATGTATGAAGGACCTAAAATAATAATTACATAAAAATCCAGCATGCATGAGGACAAAGGGGACATTCACAGCATATTACAATCATGGTAATTAGGGAATGAGGAAAGAAATACAATATATTAGCAAACATTCAATACAATAAAATGTGATATAAAAGGATAAAAATCTTACCTTCATATACTCCTTCTGCAGGACCTGTATGATGGCAGAACAGGTCTCTGGGATGATGATACCCAGAGCCTGGGGGGAGATACCTGTCGAGAACTTCAAGTCCTGCAGGCTTCTCCCTGTTGCCAAATACCGCAGGGTAGCGACCAACCTCTTCTCCGGAGTGATGGCTTGCCTCATGCAGGTATCCTGCCTGCTGATATAGGGGGTCAGCGAAGCCAACAAACGGTGAAACACGGGGTCCATCATCCTGAAAAAGTTCCTGAAATCATCAGGATTATTCTCACGGATCTCACGGAGCAAAGGCATATGAGAGAACTGGTCACGCTGAAGCAACCAATTCTTGGTCCATGAACTCCTCCCCACGCTGTTCATGGACTGGACTTGTGTCAAGGTCAGGACCCCAACACCAAGCCCCCGCACAGCACGAACTCTACGAGGAGTATGCATACAAAACATGGCTAGAAAACGGTCGGCTGCTCAGAACGAAGTAACAGAACGCACTGAAGAACAGCAAGGCCTGTGAAGAGCGACCTGAAAACCAGTAACGAACGAACAAGAATACAATGACTACTTAAAGTCACGCGGAACTTGCTTGCACGCACTGAAGAGCAGATACAAACCCACAAGCACAAACTGAACGGCAGAAAACGATCTGAAAGCCACGAGTCTGAAAAAGTGCGAATCGTCTCTCACCAAACTTTTACTAACACGAGATTAGCAAAAGGAGCCCAAAGGGTGCCGTGCTTGGTTCTGAACTGGCCTTTTCTAGTCTCGTCGTACGTGGTGTATGTAACCGCGTGGTTGGCGATCGGAAATTCCGACAACTTTGTGCGACCATGTGTAGACAAAAAAGTTTGAGCCAACATCCGTCGGAAAAAATCCTAGGATTTTGTTGTCGGAATGTTCGAACAAAGTCCGACCGTGTGTACGCCCTATAATACTTGGCTATATGTTTTACTTCAAATGACAGTTTGGGAGTAGGCAGTTACATTTAAATAAATACAATGTAAAATTGACAAGGGACACCATATATAGTTATAGATAGTTATATATATAGATATAGTTGTATCTTTGATCTTAAAAATTATGGGATAATGTGGTAACGTGCACAAATAAAAAAAAAAAAACATAATAATATCATTCTTGATATCACTAGAATAAAAAGCCTTTGAAAATTCGTTTGCAATAACTCCATCAGTATCACCAGCAAAGCAGCTTCATTATTATCCTATTAAAGAAGAAGAGAATTGTGCACAGCATTTGGAGATTTCATAATTTGCCACGTCATGAATGTTAATTCTCCATTACAAATGCTAGTTTAAAAGACAGACCGCTTCTGCTTCCGAGCATGAGTATTTGTACTTTGGTCTTTTGTCCGATGGACTTATGCACACATGATCGGAAAATCCGACAACACACATTGTCGGATTCACAGACCTCATCTCAGAGTCTCAGATACATCTCTCAATGGCATGGGAGATTTACTTTCTCCTGGTCTCCGGTAGATGACATCAGTACCCTGCCCCAAGACAGCTGCTGGAAGCTAAAGCAACAGTATCTGTGTGTGGCTGAGAATTAGTGACAGAAGCCACGCTCTCCTCTCCACTGAAACCGGTTACTCGGGAGATCACGTGACCAGACCGGATTGCTCTGAGAATAGGTAAGTATATACATCTTCCTTCTACAGATTAGTTAGTATAGGTGTTAGAGGTGTGGTTGGGGCTGTTTTAAGCTTGGTTAGTTCTAGCCTGGACTTCCACGTTAATAAAAAATCTGGTAGGTGCAGTGCTGGATTACTAAATAGGCAAAGTAGGCACTGGACTATGGGCCCCATGCCATTTAAGTTCTGGTTATTGCTGGCCTTGATTGAATTTCACCTTATCCCCCTCCCTGGCATAAGTTTTTCTTCCTTTTGTTGTTTCCCCTTGCAGTATATTGCAGTATATTTAAATACTTACCATCAACATAGCTAATGATCAAACATTACCAATAGTACTGTATATGACCACCTTATTACCTATATACAGTATCTCACAAAAGTGAGTACGCCCCTCATACTTTTGTAAACATTTTATTATATCTTAAAATAACTGAACATACTCCATTAATGGAGAATCAAAACAGTGCTATAAAAAAGGCCCAATAGCACAACTCTGCACCAAAAGCAAAAACCCTTTTAAGGAATTGATGTTACCTGAATGCAGTTTAGTTTTCACTTAAATAGGACATAAACTCAGCCACTTCTGTATTTATGTCAGCAGCTGCTGTCAAATAAAACATAAATGGAAAAATGACAATAAAAAGTCCCACATCTTTTTGTGTCCTTAGAATGTCATAGCAGCGCTCATGTCAAATATGTGCTTGAATTATTTCATCGCTTCATTCTTGTGTGTTGAAAACATATAAAAGCTTGTCATAACCTGACTGTTTGACATGAGCGCTGCTATGACATTCTAAGGACACAACAACATGTGGGACTTTTTATTGTCATTTTTCCACACAGCCATTAATGTCTAAACCACGGGCAACAAAAGTGAGTACATCCCTAAGTGAAAATGTCCAAATTGGGCCCAAAGTGTCAATATTTTGTGTGGCCACCATTATTTTCCAGCACTGTTTTAACCCTCTTGTGCATGGAGTTTACCAGAGCTTCAAAGGTTGCTACTGGAGTCCTCTTCCACTCCTCCATGATGACATCATGGAGCTGGTGGATGTTAGAGTCCTTGCGCTCCTCCACCTTCCATTTGAGGATGCCCCACATATGCTCAATAGGGTTTAGGTCTACAAACATGCTTGGCCAGTCCATCACCTTTACCCTCAGCTTTTTTAGCAAGGCAGTGGTTATCTTGGAGGTGTGTTTGGGGTCATTATGTTGGAATACTGCCCTGTAGGGATGAACCGAACACCCCCCTGTTCGGTTTGCACCAGAACCTGCGAACTGACCGAAAATTTGCACGAACGTTAGAACTCCATTGAAGTCAATGGGACTCGAACATTCTAAATCAAAAGTGCTTATTTTAAAGGCTAATTTGCACGGTATTGTCCTAAAAAGGGTTTGGGGACATGTATCAATGCAAAAAAAGTTTTAAAAACGGCAGTGATTTTAATGATGCTTAAAGTGAAAAAAAGTGAAATATTCCTTTAAATTTTGTACCTGGGGGGTGTCCATAGTATGCCTGTAAAGTGGCGCGTGTTTCCCATGCTTAGAACAGTCCACTGTGGTCAAACAGTTCGGGGGACTCCTCAGGAGGACATGGTGGGGCTAGGGAAGGAGTCACTGATGCCATTGAGCCGAGGGAGTAAATCAGTGAGACAAACGGCATGGGTACCCTCCCCCCAGTCCATTACCAGGCCCTTTGGGTCTTGGATCAATATTAAGGGGAATCCCGCACCCAAATTAAGAAAAGGAAAGGCGTGGGGCCCCCAGGCCCTATATACTCTGAACAGCAGTATACAGGGGGTGCAAACAAGACAGGGACTGTAGGTTTGTTGTTAAGTAGAATCTGTTTGTCATTTTGAACTGGTACATTTTTAAAGTGTAGCTCCAACCAAAAAAATCTGGTGCTGGTGCCACAACACTGTAAGTCCTCACAGTTACTCTTGGTGGGCGCTGGAACGGGCCCTGCTGTGAAATATTAGATCAAGAATTGTAATTACATGTCCCTGTTGAACAGGGACAGAAAAATTGGGCCTTAGGCACTGGTGCTGGTGCCACAACACTGCAACCCCTCACAGATATTCTAGTTGGAGCGCAGGAACGAGCCCTGCTGCAAAGAATTGCATCAAAAATTGTAATTACATGCCCCTGTTAAACAGGGGCTGAAAAATTGTGCCTTAGGCACTGGTGGCACAACACTGCAACCCCTCATAGATACTCTAGTTGGAGTGCAGGAACAAGCCCTACTGCAAAGAATTGCATCAAAAATTGTAATTATACACCCCTGTTAAACAGGGGCTGAAAAATTGGGCCTTAGCCACTGGTGGCGGTGCTCAGAAACAAAAATATTCTTACAAGCTAATAGCATGATCATTAAGGAGGAAGAGGATAGTCACTCAGCATAACAGGATAGTCACTCAGCATAGGCAGTCTTGAAGGGATCTGACATTTCAAAAAAAATTATTCAGTTACATCAGCATCAGGTGCTTGGTATCTGGTGGTGATCCAAGACTGATTCATTTTTATGAAGGTCAGTCTATCAACCGAGTCGGTGGACAGGCGCACCCTGTGATTGGTTACAAAGCCTCCAGCAGCACAGAATGTGCGTTTTGAAAGAACGCTGGATGCAGGACAGGCCGGTAGCTCAATTGCATACTGTGCAAGCTCTGGCCAGTGATCCATCCTCAAAACCCAGTAACCCAGAGGATTTTTGGTGGGAAAGGTGTCCAAGTCAGATCTTGCCCCTAGGTATTTCTGCACCATGTAAAACAGACACTGTCGATGGTTGCTGGAACTGATCATACCTTGGAGCTGTGGACTAAAAAATTGTCTGAACGCATCGGTCAGACGGCCACCTTCTCCACCGCTCCTTCTTTGACTGACTGAAGCCTCAGCAACACATTGTCCAGGAACAGGAGTTTGTAACCTCCCAGTCTCTGGGAACACGTCGCACAGATGTTTCTGCAAGGCCTTACCGAAGATGTTTCATCCTCTGCTCCATCTGCGATGTCAAGATAAGGTCTGCAACCTTACTCTTGTAACGTGGATCAAGGAGGGTTGCCAGCCAGTAACGATCCCTCTCCTTGATACCACGAATACGAGGATCCTTCCGCAGGCTTTGCAGGATCAGGGAGGCCATGCAGCGTAGGTTTGCTGAGGCATTCGGTCCGGAGTCCTCTGGGTCACTAAGGATGACATGATCCGCAGCCACCTCCTCCCAGCCACGTACAAGTCCATGGGTTTCTTGGGACTGTAAATGATCCCTTAAAGATGCTGATGCTGAGTGCCAGGCTCCACCTCCATGCTGACACAATCCTCCTCATCCTCTTCCTCCTCCTCTTCCAGTGTGATCGGCGGGCACGCAGGAACACTGTCTGGATAAAGGGGGCCTTGAGAGCTAAGGAAGTCCTCCTTTTCCTGCCTCTGTTCTGCCTCAAGTGCCCTGTCCATTATTCCACGCAGCGTGTGCTCCAACAGGTGGACAAGGGGGACAGTGTCACTGATGCATGCACTGTCACTGCTCACCATCCTCGTGGCCTCCTCAAATGGTGACAGGACAGTGCATGCATCCTGATCATGGCCCACTGGCGTGGGAAAAAAACAAGCTCCCCTGACCCTGTCCTGGTGCCATAGTCACACAGGTGCTCATTGATGGCCCTCTGCTGTGTGTGCAGCCACTGCAGCATGGCCAACATTGAGTTCCACCTGGTGGGCATGTCACAGATTAGGCGGTTCTTGAGCAGGTTAAATTCCTTTTGGAGGTCAGCCAGCCAAGCACTGGCATTTTATGACCTGCAGAAATACACACAGACTTTCCTGGCCTGCCTCAGAACATCCTGTAAGCCCGGGTACCTGCCCAAGAACCACTGCACCACCAAGTTAAGGACGTGAGCCAAACAGGGCACATGGGTCAGTTGTCCCTGTCAGAGGGCAGAGAGGAGGTTGGTGCCATTTTCGCAAACCACCATTCCTGGCTTAAGTTGGTGTGGCATCAACCACCTCTGAACCTGCCCCTGCAGAGCTGACAGAATCTCTGCCCCAGTGTGGCTCCTGTCCCCCAAGCACACCATCTCAAGCACCACATGGCATCTTTTGGCCTGCGTACTTGCGTATTCCCTTGAACGCCTACAGAGCACCGATGGTTCCGAACACAAAGCACAGGAAGAGGCCATGGAGGAAGAAGAAGAGGAGGGGGTGGAGGAGAGAGGTGTGTCAGAATCACCAGTAGTGGCATTTTGGAGGCGTGGTGGCGGAACAACCTCCAACACTACTGCACCTTGTCCTGCATCCTTCACAGCTGCCAGCAGAGTCACCCAATGCACCGTGAAACTTAGGTAATGTCCCTGTCCATGCCTGCTGGACCATGAGTCAGAGGTAATATGCACCTTACCTTGTCCAGCGAGGCCAAGACATTGCCTTCCATATGTCAGTAGAGAGCCGGAGTCGCCTTCCGTGAGAAAAAGTGGCGTTTGGAAACCTGCCACTGAGGAACCGCATATTCCACAAACTCACGGAAGGGGGCAGAGTCTACAAACTGAAAAGGTAGCAGTTGAAGTGCTAGCAATTTTGCCAAGCTAGTATTCAACTGCTGGGCATGTGGATAGCTGGGAGCGAACTTCTTTCTGTGGTGCAGGTCAACATATCTCTGGTCAAGCATGTGGTGCCCAAGCGGGAGATGTTTTGGCCACAAGAGATACGCTTGAGACATATGTTGCAAATAGCAGCGGTGGGATCTGATGCACTCATCTCAAAAAAGCCCACACCAAAGAACTTTTGGAATAAGGTACAGAGACAGCAGCGTCCTGCACATGCGGAGCTCTGCGGTGTGATGCAGTCAGTGTGCTGCCCTTAGGCTGGCCCCTGGAGGGCATACTGCCTCGTTGGTGATGTGCCTCCTCCTCCTCCTCCTCTCTCCTATCAGGCACCCACGAGGAGTCAGTGACCTCATCATCCCCTTCTTCCTCATCACTGGAGCAAACCTGGCAGTATGCTGCAGCAGGGGGAACATGACTGCCAGATTGCTTTCCTTCTTGGGCACCCCCTCTGTCTGGGCTCACGTTACTGCCTTCCTCTAGCTGAGTACCATCATCGGAGCCTTCAAAACGCTGGGCATCCTCCTGGAGCATGTACCCAACACTGTGGTCAAACAGTTCGGGGGACTCCTCAGGAGGACATGGTGGGGCTAGGGAAGGAGTCACTGATACCATTGAGCTGAGGGAAGAGGCTGTGTTGGCAGCTGCTTTGCCAGACAAAGTACCCTGATCCTGAGTGAGAGAGGATGAGGCGGATGAGGATGGCTTGGTCATCCACTCGACCAAGTCTTCCGCATGTTGCGGCTCAACATGGCCAGCTGCCGGAAAAAGGGCCAAGCGTGTCCCATGGCCACGTGCTGATGAGGATGCACCCTGTCCACGACCATCACTGTTGCCTCTAGATACAGGGCCTGCTTGCCCTCTTTTATTGGCTTGTGACTGTCTGCCTTTCCTTGTTGGCCTTCCAGACATACTATTGGCCTGCAGTGAGATGTAGCTGCACAAAACTGGGATGTATATATATACCGATTATACTGCAGCTAGCAGAATCAACTGCCTGCCTGTAGTATTATTAGTGTGAGAACACCTGCACTTGTCTTCAGGTATTTATACTGTAGGTGCAACTGTGCAGGGTACACAGTACAGTAAATGGAAATACATCAAGAGCCTACACAAGCACCTGGCTTCAGGTAGTTATACTGTAGGTGCAACTGTGCAGGGTACACAGTACAGTAACTGGAAATACGTCAAGAGCCCACACAAGCACCTGACTTCAGGTAGCTATACTGTAGGTGCAACTGTGCAGGGTACACAGTGCAGTAACTGGAAATACATCAAGAGCCTACACAAGCACCTGGCTTCAGGTAGCTATACTGTAGGTGCAACTGTGCAGGGTACACAGTAAAGTAACTGGAAATATGTCAAGAGCCTACACAAGCACCTGGCTTCAGGTAGCTATACTGTAGGTGCAACTGTGCAGGGTACACGGTACACTAACTGGAAATACGTCAAGAGCCTACACAAGCACCTGGCTTCAGGTAGCTATACTGTAGGTGCAACTGTACAGGGTACACAGTACAGTAACTGGAAATATGTCAAGAGCCTACACAAGTACCTGGCTTCTGGTAGCTATACTGTAGGTGCAACTGTGCAGGGTACACAGTACAGTAACTGGAAATACGTCAAGAGCCTGCACAAGCACCTGGCTTCAGGTAGCTATACTGTAGGTGCAACTGTGCAGGGTACACAGTACACTAACTGTAAATACGTCAAGAGCCTACACAAGCACCTGGCTTCAGGTAGCTATACTGTAGGTGCAACTGTGCAGGGTACACAGTACAGTAACTGGAAATACGTCAAGAGCCTACACAAGCACCTGGCTTCAGGTAGCTATACTGTAGGTGCAACTGTGCAGGGTACACAGTACACTAACTGGAAATACTGTAAAAACACCTGCCTGCCTTTCAGTATATTAGGAAGAGAAGAACAGGAGCTAGCTAAACTTAATACAGTGTATATATATATATATATATATATATATATATATATATATATATATACAACACCTGGGATGCATATATACACACAATACACTGTAAGTTCAGCTAACTGACTCGACCTGCCTACTCTATCTTACTTAAATGTCTGTCTCTCTGTCTATCTCTCTATCTCCAGTCTCCACCGCAACACACTACACAAAGCCGCCACGGAGGCGGCCTTATATAGTGTGAGGCGTGTACTAAACCCCCCAGCCATAATTGGCCAAAGCCTCCTTGGCTTTGGCCAATTACGGCTCTCTGTACACACAGTGCTGTGATTGGCCAAGCATGCGGGTCATAGTGCATGCTTGGCCAATCATCAGCCAGCAATGCACTGCGATGTCGCAGTGAATTATGGTCCGTGACGCGCCACTCAAATTTGGCGCGAACGGCCCATATCGTTCGTAATTTGGCGAACGACCAAACACACAATGTTCGAGTCGAACATGCTTTCGACTCGAACATGAAGCTCATCCCTACTGCCCGGCGGCCCAGTCTCCAAAGGTAGTGGATCATGCTCTGCTTCAGTATGTCACAGTACGTGTTGGCATTCATAGTTCCCTCAATGAACTGTAGCTCCTTAGTGCCGGAAGCACTCATGCAGCCCCAGACCATGAAACTCCCACCACCATGCTTCACTGTAGGCAAGACACACTTGCCTTTGTACTCCTCACCTGGTTGCCGCCACACACACTTGACACTATCTGAACCAAATAAGTTTATCTTGGTCTCATCAGACCGCAGGACATGGTTCCAGTAATCTTTGTCCTTAGTCTGCTTGTCTTCAGCAAACTGTTTGCAGGCTTTCTTGTGCATCATCTTTAGAAGAGCCTTCATTCTGGGACGACAGCCATGCAGACCAATTTGATGCAGTGTGTGGCGTATGGTCTGAGCACTGACAGGCTGACCTCCCACCCCTTCAACCTCTTCAGCAATGCTGGCAGCACACATACATCTATTTCCCAAAGACAACCTCTGAATATGACGCTGAGCATGTGCACTCAGCTTCTTTGGTCGACCATGGTGAGGCCTGTTCTGAGTGGAACCTGTCCTGTTAAACCGCTGCATGGTCTTGGCCACAGTGCTGCAGTTCAGTTTCAGGGTCTTGGCAATCTTCTTATAGCCTATGCCATCTTTATGTAGAGCAACAATTCTTTTTTTCAGATTCTCAGAGAGTTCTTTGCCATGAGGTGACATGTTGAACTTCCAGTGACCAGTATGAGAGAGTTAGAGAAATAACACCAAATTTAACACACCTCCTCCACATTCACACCTGAGACCTTGTAACACTAACAAGTTACATGGCACCTGGGGAGGGAAAATGGCTAATTCGACCCAGTTTGGACATTTTCACTTAGGGGTGTACTCCCTTTTGTTGCCAGCGGCTTATACATTAATAGCTGTGTTTAGTTATTTTAAGGGAAATTTACACTATTATACAAGCTGTACACTCACTAATTTACATTGTAGCAAAGTGTAATTTCTTCAGTGTTGTCACATGAAACGATAAAATAAAATATTTACAAAAATGTGTGGGGTGTAATCACTTTTGTGAGATACTGTATGTGCAATGTTGGCATCATCCATTGGGTCACCATCTCTACGCTTGTTTTGTCAGAAGCAATGTAGGTGGCATAGATAACATTTATGATTTTGGAAAAGCTATATTAATAACAATTTATCATCATTATGTATGTTCTCTCAGCTAGGCCAAGATGTAAAGGTCCTGAAGAAGCTAATTAATGTGAAACTTGTAGACATCTTGGGATATTTCAGCAAAGAGATTTGTGAATAGATATAACATATATTATCTATAATGTCTTGAAGGGATCATAATGCCATGTTATTTTAATTGTGATTTTAAGTTTTGGAATACAATTTTCTATTTCTTATATATCTATGTCTGTCCTCTCTAGTACCAGTAAAGTCTAACATATGAAAATGTTACATTAAACACTCTATAGAGAAAATACTATACTATATTAAAGTGATATTAAAGCCTTGTTTTTTTCATAAAAAAAAAACAAACATGTCATACTTACCCGCTCTGTGCAGTGGTTTTGCACAGGGCATCCCGGATCCTCGTCCTCTCGGGTCCCTCTTTGACCCTTCTGCCCCCCCCCGCCGAGTGGCCCAACAGCAAGCAGCTTGCTATGGGGACACCCAAGCCGAGTTGCAGACACAGAGCCACTGCCCCTCCCCACCTCTTCTCTCTCCTCATTGGCTCATTGACTTTGACAGCAGCGGGAGCCAATGGCGCTCCACTGCTGTCTTAGCCAATCAGGAGGGAAAGTCCTGGCCAGCCGAGTCTCTCATGCAACATGCTGGATCAAAATGGGCTCAGGTAAGTATTAGGAGGGCTGGGGGGCTGCTGCACACAGATGTTTTTTATATTAATGCATAGAATGTATTAAAGCGGGGTTCCACCCAAATTTTGAACATTATCTCTATGCATTCTCTTCCTTGCCTAGATGCTGACACGCTGTGTAAAAAAAATTAAATCGCCGTAATTACCTTTTTTTTCCTAATCTTCTTAGCACTTCCTGGTTTTCCTCCCATGGGAGTAGGCATGTTTCTAGCCTCTCCCAGACCTCCCACAGTCCCCTGGGAGCTAGTCTCAGGCTTTCCAGCATGTATTGTGCAACAGCGTCATCACAACATCTCGGTGAATGCTGGGAGCACAGCATTCACTGCATCCAGGAAATACATGCTTGTGGGCTTCAAATGCCCACAATGAAGATGGAAACCGCCTTCAGTGAATTTTATAAGTTATTCTTTACAACGAAATCGGACACAGGCGGACTTATTACACAGAACATGTGAGTAGATAATCATGAGAAGAAAAGTTTGTGAATGAACTCCAAAAAAAAAAAAAACGATAGATAGGTGGACCCCCGCTTTAAGATAAAAAAACCTTCTGCCTTTAGAATCACTTTAATGTAATGCACTCAATACCAACTTAAAGTACATAAACCATAGACATCAGATTTACAGTTTGTCTCTTAAAAGCTCAGCTTCTTTCAGTTGTCAGTTTGTAAAAAATGTTGCTGCAACCTACGTACGTGTAAGGTACAGTAGTTATGGTCATCTCCATCTATAGCCAATGTGCATACTACTTAGTTCCATGTTATCCCACTAGATAACATGGAACTAAAAAAACCTCTAGAAACTTGCAAGGGAGACCCCAATTTTTTGAATGTCTCCAAAGAGTTTAATCTAGCACTGGGTAAGTCTCATTAGTATTGTGATTCTGTAACAGTACAACTGATTAGAAATGGATGTGTATGTGTATGTAGAGAAGCTGCAACTCATTCTTGGATTATGCTGTGGTTATGAATCAATTGCAGTAGTGAAGGACAATCAAAGATATGTAAAGTTGGCAACTATATACAAGGTGCATTAAGTCACCACAGTGTCTTGATATAAATAATTGATGAGGCAATTACTGCAATTCCCAGGCCCTGCTGGAGGAACAATTAACTGAGGAAGATTAGGATTTGTTATTAAAAAAAAATATGATTACACTTAATAGCAATTTTAGAAAGGGAATCCAACTTATAAGGACGTAAAACAGAGATAGATCATTGGGCTTGAGTTACTAAAGATAATGCAAGTTCCCTGTTGAAAAACTTCACCTTCAAAACATTTACTATGCACAAGTATTACCAGTGGAGGTGTACATGGGTATGATAGCAGTGGCGGCTGGTGCTCAAAATGTTTTAGGGGGGTGAAAAACAAACTGAAAAATACTGAAAAAAACCATCAATTGCAGCGTCACTGTGCCCTTTAGATGTGGCCATTGTGCCCACCAAATGCAGCCACTGTGCCATTAATTGCAGCCATTGTGCCCATCACATGCAGCCACTGTGCCCATCATATGCAGCCACTGTGCCCATCATATGCAGTCACTTGTGCCCATCATATGCAGCCACTTATGCCCCATCAAATGGAGCCACTGTGCCCATCATATGCAGCCAATGTGCCCATCATATGCAGCCACTTGTGCCCATAAAATGCAGCCACTTGTGCCCATCAAATGCTGCCACTTGTGCCCATCATATGCATACATGTGTGCCCATCATATGCAGCCACTTGTGCCCATCAAATGCAGCCACTGTGCTATCAATTGCAACCATTGTGCCCATCAAATGCAGCCACTGTGCCCATCAAATGCAGCCACTGTACCCATCATATGCAGCCACTGTGCCCATCATATGCAGCTATTGTGCCCATCATATGCAGCCACTTGTGCCTGTCATATGCAGCCACTTGTGCCTGTCAAATGCAGTCACATGTGCACATCATATTCAGCCACTTGTGACCATTATATGCAGGCACTTGTGCCCATCATATGCAGCCACTGTGCCATCAATTGCAGCCATTGTGCCCATCAAATGCAGCCACTGTGCCAACAATTTCAGCCATTGTGCCCATCAAATGCAGCCACTGTGCCCATCATATGCAGCCATTGTGCCCATCATATGCAGCCACTTGGGCCCGTCATATGCAGCCACTTGTGCCTGTCAAATGCAGCCACATGTGCCCATCATATGCAGCCACTTGTGACCATTATATGCAGGCACTTGTGCCCATCAAATGCAGCTGCTGTGCCCATCAAATGCAGCCACTGTACCCGTCATATGCAGCCACTGTGCCCATCATATGCAGCCATTGTGCCCATCATATGCAATCACTTCTGCCCGTCATATGCAGCCACTTGTGCCTGTCAAATGCAGCCACATGTGCCCATCATATGCAGCCACTTGTGACCATTATATGCAGGTACTTGTGCCCATCATATGCAGCCACTGTGCCATCAATTGCAGCCATTGTGCCCATCAAATGCAGCCACTGTGCCCATCATATGCAGCCACTTGTGCCCATCATATACAGCCACTTGTGCCCATCAAATGCAGCCACTTGTGCCCATCAAATGCAGCCACTGTGCCCATCAGATGCAGCCAATGTGCCCATCATATACAGCCACTTGTGCCCAAAAAATGCAGCCACTTGTGCCCAACAAATGCAGCCACTGTGACCATCAGATGCAGCCAATGTGCCCATCATATGCAGCCACTTGAGCCCATAAACTGCAGATACGTGTGCCCATCATATGCAGCCACTTGTGCCCATCAAATGAAGCCACTGTGCCATCAATTGCAGCCATTGTGCCCATCAAATGCAGCCACTGTGCCAATCAAATGCAGCCACTGTACCCATCATATGCAGCCTCTGAGCCCATCATATGCAGCCTCTGAGACCATCATATGCATACATGTGTGCCCATCATATGCAGCCACTTGTGCCCATCAAATGCAGCCACTGTGCTATCAATTGCAACCATTGTGCCCATCAAATGCAGCCACTGTGCCCATCAAATGCAGCCACTGTACCCATCATATGCAGCCACTGTGCCCATCATATGCAGCTATTGTGCCCATCATATGCAGCCACTTGTGCCTGTCATATGCAGCCACTTGTGCCTGTCAAATGCAGTCACATGTGCACATCATATTCAGCCACTTGTGACCATTATATGCAGGCACTTGTGCCCATCATATGCAGCCACTGTGCCATCAATTGCAGCCATTGTGCCCATCAAATGCAGCCACTGTGCCAACAATTTCAGCCATTGTGCCCATCAAATGCAGCCACTGTGCCCATCATATGCAGCCATTGTGCCCATCATATGCAGCCACTTGTGCCCGTCATATGCAGCCACTTGTGCCTGTCAAATGCAGCCACATGTGCCCATCATATGCAGCCACTTGTGACCATTATATGCAGGCACTTGTGCCCATCAAATGCAGCTGCTGTGCCCATCAAATGCAGCCACTGTACCCGTCATATGCAGCCACTGTGCCCATCATATGCAGCCATTGTGCCCATCATATGCAGTCACTTCTGCCCGTCATATGCAGCCACTTGTGCCTGTCAAATGCAGCCACATGTGCCCATCATATGCAGCCACTTGTGACCATTATATGCAGGTACTTGTGCCCATCATATGCAGCCACTGTGCCATCAATTGCAGCCATTGTGCCCATCAAATGAAGCCACTGTGCCCATCATATGCAGCCACTTGTGCCCATCATATACAGCCACTTGTGCCCATCAAATGCAGCCACTTGTGCCCATCAAATGCAGCCACTGTGCCCATCAGATGCAGCCAATGTGCCCATCATATACAGCCACTTGTGCCCAAAAAATGCAGCCACTTGTGCCCAACAAATGCAGCCACTGTGACCATCAGATGCAGCCAATGTGCCCATCATATGCAGCCACTTGAGCCCATAAACTGCAGATACGTGTGCCCATCATATGCAGCCACTTGTGCCCATCAAATGAAGCCACTGTGCCATCAATTGCAGCCATTGTGCCCATCAAATGCAGCCACTGTGCCAATCAAATGCAGCCATTGTGCCCATCATATGCAGTCACTTCTGCCCGTCATATGCAGCCACTTGTGCCTGTCAAATGCAGCCACATGTGCCCATCATATGCAGCCACTTGTGACCATTATATGCAGGTACTTGTGCCCATCATATGCAGCCACTGTGCCATCAATTGCAGCCATTGTGCCCATCAAATGCAGCCACTGTGCCCATCATATGCAGCCACTTGTGCCCATCATATACAGCCACTTGTGCCCATCAAATGCAGCCACTTGTGCCCATCAAATGCAGCCACTGTGCCCATCAGATGCAGCCAATGTGCCCATCATATACAGCCACTTGTGCCCAAAAAATGCAGCCACTTGTGCCCAACAAATGCAGCCACTGTGACCATCAGATGCAGCCAATGTGCCCATCATATGCAGCCACTTGAGCCCATAAACTGCAGATACGTGTGCCCATCATATGCAGCCACTTGTGCCCATCAAATGAAGCCACTGTGCCATCAATTGCAGCCATTGTGCCCATCAAATGCAGCCACTGTGCCAATCAAATGCAGCCACTGTACCCATCATATGCAGCCTCTGAGCCCATCATATGCAGCCTCTGAGACCATCATATGCATACATGTGTGCCCATCATATGCAGCCACTTGTGCCCATCAAATGCAGCCACTGTGCTATCAATTGCAACCATTGTGCCCATCAAATGCAGCCACTGTGCACATCAAATGCAGCCACTGTACCCATCATATGCAGCCACTGTGCCCATCATATGCAGCTATTGTGCCCATCATATGCAGCCACTTGTGCCTGTCATATGCAGCCACTTGTGCCTGTCAAATGCAGTCACATGTGCACATCATATTCAGCCACTTGTGACCATTATATGCAGGCACTTGTGCCCATCATATGCAGCCACTGTGCCATCAATTGCAGCCATTGTGCCCATCAAATGCAGCCACTGTGCCAACAATTTCAGCCATTGTGCCCATCAAATGCAGCCACTGTGCCCATCATATGCAGCCATTGTGCCCATCATATGCAGCCACTTGTGCCCGTCATATGCAGCCACTTGTGCCTGTCAAATGCAGCCACATGTGCCCATCATATGCAGCCACTTGTGACCATTATATGCAGGCACTTGTGCCCATCAAATGCAGCTGCTGTGCCCATCAAATGCAGCCACTGTACCCGTCATATGCAGCCACTGTGCCCATCATATGCAGCCATTGTGCCCATCATATGCAGTCACTTCTGCCCGTCATATGCAGCCACTTGTGCCTGTCAAATGCAGCCACATGTGCCCATCATATGCAGCCACTTGTGACCATTATATGCAGGTACTTGTGCCCATCATATGCAGCCACTGTGCCATCAATTGCAGCCATTGTGCCCATCAAATGAAGCCACTGTGCCCATCATATGCAGCCACTTGTGCCCATCATATACAGCCACTTGTGCCCATCAAATGCAGCCACTTGTGCCCATCAAATGCAGCCACTGTGCCCATCAGATGCAGCCAATGTGCCCATCATATACAGCCACTTGTGCCCAAAAAATGCAGCCACTTGTGCCCAACAAATGCAGCCACTGTGACCATCAGATGCAGCCAATGTGCCCATCATATGCAGCCACTTGAGCCCATAAACTGCAGATACGTGTGCCCATCATATGCAGCCACTTGTGCCCATCAAATGAAGCCACTGTGCCATCAATTGCAGCCATTGTGCCCATCAAATGCAGCCACTGTGCCAATCAAATGCAGTCACTGTACCCATCATATGCAGCCTCTGAGCCCATCATATGCAGCCTCTGAGACCATCATATGCAGCCTTTGTGCCCATCATATGCAGCCATTTGTGCCCGTCATATGCAGCCACTTGAGCCCATAAAATGCAGACATGTGTGCCCATCATATGCAGGCACGTGTGCCCATCAAATGCAGCCACTGTGCCATCAATTGCAGCCATTGTGCCCATCAAATGCAGCCACTGTGCCCATCAAATGCAGCCACTGTACCCATCATATGCAGCCTCTGAGCCCATCATATGCAGCCTTTGTGCCCATCATATGCAGCCATTTGTGCCCGTCATATGCAGCCATTTGTGCCTGTCATATGCAGCCACTTGTGACCATCATATGCAGGCACTTGTGCCCATCATATGCAGCCACTTGTGCTCATCATATGCAGCCACTTTTGCCCATCATATGCAGTCATTTGTGCCCCATCAAATGCAGCCACTGTGCCCATCAGATGCAGCCAATGTGCCCATCATATGCAGCCACTTGTGCCCATAAAATGCAGCCACTTGTGCCCATCAAATGCAGCCACTTTTTCCCATCATATGCAGACATGTGTGTCCATCATATGCAGCCACTTGTGCCTATCAAATGCAGCCACTGCGCCATCAATTGCAGCCATTGTGCCCATCAAATGCAGCCACTGTACCCATCATATGCAGCCACTGTGCCCATCATATGCAGCCATTGTGCCTATCATATGCAGCCACTTGTGCCCGTTATATTCAGCCACTTGTGCCTGTCAAATGCAGCCATATGTGCCCATCATATGCAGCCACTTGTGACCATTATATGCAGGCACTTGTGCCCATCATATGCAGCCACTGTGCCATCAATTGCAGCCATTGAGCCCATCAAATGCAACCACTGTGTCCATCATATGCAGCCATTGTGCCCATCAAATGCAACCACTGTGCCCATCATATGCAGCCATTGTGCCCATCATATGCAGCCACTTGTGCCCGTCATATGCAGCCAATTGTGCCTGTCAAATGCAGCCACATGTGGCCATCATATGCAGCCACTTGTGACCATTATATGCAGGCACTTGTGCCCATCAAATGCAGCCACTGTGCCCATCAGATGCAGCCAATGTGCCCATCATATACAGCCACTGTGCACATCAGATGCAGCCAATGTGTCCATCATATGCAGCCACTTGTGCCCATTAAATGCAGCCACTTGTGGCCATCAAATGCAGCCACTTGTGCCCATCATATGCAGACATGTGTGCCCATCATATGCAGCCACTTGTGCCCATCAAATGCAGCCACTGTGCCATCAATTGCAGCCATTGCGCCCATCAAATGCAGCCACTGTGTCCATCAAATGCAGCCATTGTAGCCATCATATGCAGCCACTGTGCCCATCATATGCATCCATTGTGCCCAACATATGCAGCCATTGTGCCCATCATATGCAGCCACTTGTGCCTGTCAAATGCAGCCACATGTGCCTATCACATGCAGCCACTTGTGACCATTATATGCAGGCACTTGTGCCCATCATATGCAGCCACTATGCCATCAATTGCAGCCATTGTGCCCATCAAATGCAGCCACTGTGCCCATCATATGCAGCCATAGCGCCCATCAAATGCAGCCACTGTGCCCATCACATGCAGCCACTGTGCCCCTCATATGCAGCCACTTGTGTCCATCATATACAGCCACTTGAGCCCATCATATGCAGCCACTTGTACCCATCAAATGCAGCCACTGTGCCATCAATTGCAGCCATTGTGCCCAATAAAATGCAGCCACTGTGCACATCAGATGCAGCCAATGTGTCCATCATATGCAGCCACGTGTGCTCATAAAATGCAGCCACTTGTGGCCATCAAATGCAGCCACTTGTGCCCATCATATACAGCCACTTGTGCCCATCAAATGCAACCACATGTGCCCATCAAATGCAGCAACTGTTCCCATCAGATGCAGCCAATGTGCCCATCATATGCAGCCACTTGTGCCCATAACATGCAGCCACTTGTGCCCAACAAATGCAGCCACTGTGACCATCAGATGCAGCTAATGTGCCCATCATATGCAGCCACTTGAGCCCATAAAATGCAGACACGTGTGCCCATCATATGCAGCCACTTGTGCCCATCAAATGTAGCCACTGTGCCATCAATTGCAGCCATTGTGCCCATCAAATGCAGCCACTGTGCCCATCAAATGCAGCCACTGTACCCATCATATGTAGGCACTGTGCCCATCATATGCAGCCTTTGTGCCCATCATATGCAGCCAATTGTGCCCATCATATGCAGCCACTTGTGCCTTTCATATGCAGCCACTTGTGACCATCATATGCAGCCACGTGTTCCCATCAAATGCAGCCACTTGTGCCCATCATATGCAGCCACTTGTGCCCACAAAATGCAGCCACTTGTGCCCAACAAATGCAGCCACTGTGACCATCAAATGCAGCCAATGTGCCCATCATATGCAGCCACTTGAGCCCATAAAATGCACACACGTGTGCCCATCATATGCAGCCACTTGTGCCCATCAAATGCAGCCACTGTGCCATCAGTTGCAGCCATTGTGCCCATCAAATGCAGCCACTGTGCCCATCAAATGCAGCCACTGTACCCATCATATGCAGCCACTGTGCCCATCATATGCAGCCTTTGTACCCATCATATGCAGCCATTTGTGCCCATCATATGCAGCCACTTGTGCCTGTCATATGCAGCCAATTGTGACCATCATATGCAGGCACTTGTGCCCATCATATGCAGCCACTTGTGCCCATCATATGCAGCCACTTGTGCCCATCAAATGCAGCCACTTGTGCCCATCATATACAGCCACTTGTGCCCATCAAATGCAACCACATGTGCCCATCAAATGCAGCAACTGTTCCCATCAGATGCAGCCAATGTGCCCATCATATGCAGCCACTTGTGCCCATAACATGCAGCCACTTGTGCCCAACAAATGCAGCCACTGTGACCATCAGATGCAGCTAATGTGCCCATCATATGCAGCCACTTGAGCCCATAAAATGCAGACACGTGTGCCCATCATATGCAGCCACTTGTGCCCATCAAATGTAGCCACTGTGCCATCAATTGCAGCCATTGTGCCCATCAAATGCAGCCACTGTGCCCATCAAATGCAGCCACTGTACCCATCATATGTAGGCACTGTGCCCATCATATGCAGCCTTTGTGCCCATCATATGCAGCCAATTGTGCCCATCATATGCAGCCACTTGTGCCTTTCATATGCAGCCACTTGTGACCATCATATGCAGCCACGTGTTCCCATCAAATGCAGCCACTTGTGCCCATCATATGCAGCCACTTGTGCCCACAAAATGCAGCCACTTGTGCCCAACAAAATGCAGCCACTGTGACCATCAAATGCAGCCAATGTGCCCATCATATGCAGCCACTTGAGCCCATAAAATGCACACACGTGTGCCCATCATATGCAGCCACTTGTGCCCATCAAATGCAGCCACTGTGCCATCAGTTGCAGCCATTGTGCCCATCAAATGCAGCCACTGTGCCCATCAAATGCAGCCACTGTACCCATCATATGCAGCCACTGTGCCCATCATATGCAGCCTTTGTACCCATCATATGCAGCCATTTGTGCCCATCATATGCAGCCACTTGTGCCTGTCATATGCAGCCAATAGTGACCATCATATGCAGGCACTTGTGCCCATCATATGCAGCCACTTGTGCCCATCATATGCAGCCACTTGTGCCCATCAAATGCAGCCACTTGTGCCCATCAAATGCAGCCACTGTGCCCATAATATGCAGCCACTTTTTCCCATCATATGCAGCCACTTGTGCCCATCAAATGCAGTCAATGTGCCATCAATTGCAGCCATTGTGCCCATCAAATGCAGTCACTTGTGCCCAGCAAATGCAGCCACTCTGCCCATCATATGCAGACATGTGTGCCCATCATATGCAGCCACTTGTGCCCATCAAATTCAGCCACTGTGCCATCAATTGCAGCCATTGTGCCCATCAAATGCAGCCACTGTACCCATCATATGCAGCCATTTGTGCCCATCATATGCAGCCACTTGTGCCTGTCATATGCAGCCAATTGTGACCATCATATGCAGGCACTTGTGCCCATCATATGCAGCCACTTGTGCCCATCAAATGCAGCCACTTGTGCCCATCAAATGCAGCCACTGTGCCCATAATATGCAGCCACTTTTTCCCATCATATGCAGCCACTTGTGCCCATCAAATGCAGTCAATGTGCCATCAATTGCAGCCATTGTGCCCATCAAATGCAGTCACTTGTGCCCAGCAAATGCAGCCACTCTGCCCATCATATGCAGACATGTGTGCCCATCATATGCAGCCACTTGTGCCCATCAAATTCAGCCACTGTGCCATCAATTGCAGCCATTGTGCCCATCAAATGCAGCCACTGTACCCATCATATGCAGCCACTGTGCCCATCATATGCAGCCATTGTGCCCATCATATGCAGCCACTTGTGCCCGTCATATGCAGCCACTTGTGCCTGTCAAATGCAGCCACATGTGCCCATTGATATGCAGCCACTTGTGACCATTATATGCAGGCACTTGTGCCCATCATATGCAGCCACTGTGCCATCAATTGCAGCCATTGTGCCCATCAAATGCAGCCACTGTGCCCATCATATGCAGCCATTGTGCCCATCAAATGCAGCCACTGTGCCCATCAAATGCAGCCATTGTGCCCATCATATGCAGCCACTTGTGCCCGTCATATGCAGCCACTTGTGCCTGTCAAATGCAGCCACATGTGGCCATCATATGCAGCCACTTGTGACCATTATATGCAGCCATTGTGCCCATCAAATGCAGCCACTGTGACCATCAGATGCAGCCAATGTGCCCATCATATACAGACACTTGTGCCCATAAAATGCAGCCACTTGTGCCCAACAAATGCAGCCACTTGTGCCCATAAAATGCAGCCACTTGTGCCCAACAAATGCAGCCACTGTGACCATCAGATGCAGCCAATGTGACCATCATTTGCAGCCACTTGAGCCCATAAAATGCAGACATGTGTGCCCATCATATGCAGGCATGTGTGCCCATCAAATGCAGCCACTGTGCCATGAATTGCAGCCATTGTGCCCATCAAATGCAGCCACTGTGCCCATCAAATGCAGCCACTGTACCCATCATATGCAGCCTCTGAGACCATCATATGCAGCCTTTGTGCCAATCATATGCAGCCATTTGTGCCCGTCATATGCAGCCACTTGTGCCTGTCATATGCAGCCACTTGTGACCATCATATGCAGGCACTTGTGCCCAACATATGCAGCCACTTGTGCTCATCATATGCAGCAACTTTTGCCCATCATATGCAGCCACTTATGCCCATAAAATGCAGCCACTTGTGCCCATCAAATGCAGCCACTTGTGCCCATCATATGCAGACATGTGTGCCCATCATATGCAGCCACTTGTGCCCATCAAATGCAGCCACTGTGCCATCAATTGCAGCCATTGTGCCCATCAAATGCAGCCACTGTACCCATCATATGCAGCCACTGTGCCCGTCATATGCAGCCATTTTACCCATCATATGCAGCCACTTATGCCCATCATATGCAGCCACTTGTGCCTGTCAAATGCAGCCACATGTGCCCATCATATGCAGCCACTTGTGGCCATTATATGCAGGCACTTGTGCCCATCATATGCAGCCACTGTACCCATCATATGTAGGCACTGTGCCCATCATATGCAGCCTTTGTGCCCATCATATGCAGCCAATTGTGCCCATCATATGCAGCCACTTGTGCCTTTCATATGCAGCCACTTGTGACCATCATATGCAGCCACGTGTTCCCATCAAATGCAGCCACTTGTGCCCATCATATGCAGCCACTTGTGCCCACAAAATGCAGCCACTTGTGCCCAACAAAATGCAGCCACTGTGACCATCAAATGCAGCCAATGTGCCCATCATATGCAGCCACTTGAGCCCATAAAATGCACACACGTGTGCCCATCATATGCAGCCACTTGTGCCCATCAAATGCAGCCACTGTGCCATCAGTTGCAGCCATTGTGCCCATCAAATGCAGCCACTGTGCCCATCAAATGCAGCCACTGTACCCATCATATGCAGCCACTGTGCCCATCATATGCAGCCTTTGTACCCATCATATGCAGCCATTTGTGCCCATCATATGCAGCCACTTGTGCCTGTCATATGCAGCCAATAGTGACCATCATATGCAGGCACTTGTGCCCATCATATGCAGCCACTTGTGCCCATCATATGCAGCCACTTGTGCCCATCAAATGCAGCCACTTGTGCCCATCAAATGCAGCCACTGTGCCCATAATATGCAGCCACTTTTTCCCATCATATGCAGCCACTTGTGCCCATCAAATGCAGTCAATGTGCCATCAATTGCAGCCATTGTGCCCATCAAATGCAGTCACTTGTGCCCAGCAAATGCAGCCACTCTGCCCATCATATACAGACATGTGTGCCCATCATATGCAGCCACTTGTGCCCATCAAATTCAGCCACTGTGCCATCAATTGCAGCCATTGTGCCCATCAAATGCAGCCACTGTACCCATCATATGCAGCCATTTGTGCCCATCATATGCAGCCACTTGTGCCTGTCATATGCAGCCAATTGTGACCATCATATGCAGGCACTTGTGCCCATCATATGCAGCCACTTGTGCCCATCATATGCAGCCACTTGTGCCCATCAAATGCAGCCACTTGTGCCCATCAAATGCAGCCACTGTGCCCATAATATGCAGCCACTTTTTCCCATCATATGCAGCCACTTGTGCCCATCAAATGCAGTCAATGTGCCATCAATTGCAGCCATTGTGCCCATCAAATGCAGTCACTTGTGCCCAGCAAATGCAGCCACTCTGCCCATCATATGCAGACATGTGTGCCCATCATATGCAGCCACTTGTGCCCATCAAATTCAGCCACTGTGCCATCAATTGCAGCCATTGTGCCCATCAAATGCAGCCACTGTGCCCATCAAATGCAGCCACTGTACCCATCATATGCAGCCACTGTGCCCATCATATGCAGCCTTTGTACCCATCATATGCAGCCATTTGTGCCCATCATATGCAGCCACTTGTGCCTGTCATATGCAGCCAATAGTGACCATCATATGCAGGCACTTGTGCCCATCATATGCAGCCACTTGTGCCCATCATATGCAGCCACTTGTGCCCATCAAATGCAGCCACTTGTGCCCATCAAATGCAGCCACTGTGCCCATAATATGCAGCCACTTTTTCCCATCATATGCAGCCACTTGTGCCCATCAAATGCAGTCAATGTGCCATCAATTGCAGCCATTGTGCCCATCAAATGCAGTCACTTGTGCCCAGCAAATGCAGCCACTCTGCCCATCATATACAGACATGTGTGCCCATCATATGCAGCCACTTGTGCCCATCAAATTCAGCCACTGTGCCATCAATTGCAGCCATTGTGCCCATCAAATGCAGCCACTGTACCCATCATATGCAGCCATTTGTGCCCATCATATGCAGCCACTTGTGCCTGTCATATGCAGCCAATTGTGACCATCATATGCAGGCACTTGTGCCCATCATATGCAGCCACTTGTGCCCATCATATGCAGCCACTTGTGCCCATCAAATGCAGCCACTTGTGCCCATCAAATGCAGCCACTGTGCCCATAATATGCAGCCACTTTTTCCCATCATATGCAGCCACTTGTGCCCATCAAATGCAGTCAATGTGCCATCAATTGCAGCCATTGTGCCCATCAAATGCAGTCACTTGTGCCCAGCAAATGCAGCCACTCTGCCCATCATATGCAGACATGTGTGCCCATCATATGCAGCCACTTGTGCCCATCAAATTCAGCCACTGTGCCATCAATTGCAGCCATTGTGCCCATCAAATGCAGCCACTGTACCCATCATATGCAGCCACTGTGCCCATCATATGCAGCCATTGTGCCCATCATATGCAGCCACTTGTGCCCGTCATATGCAGCCACTTGTGCCTGTCAAATGCAGCCACATGTGCCCATTGATATGCAGCCACTTGTGACCATTATATGCAGGCACTTGTGCCCATCATATGCAGCCACTGTGCCATCAATTGCAGCCATTGTGCCCATCAAATGCAGCCACTGTGCCCATCATATGCAGCCATTGTGCCCATCAAATGCAGCCACTGTGCCCATCAAATGCAGCCATTGTGCCCATCATATGCAGCCACTTGTGCCCGTCATATGCAGCCACTTGTGCCTGTCAAATGCAGCCACATGTGGCCATCATATGCAGCCACTTGTGACCATTATATGCAGCCATTGTGCCCATCAAATGCAGCCACTGTGACCATCAGATGCAGCCAATGTGCCCATCATATACAGACACTTGTGCCCATAAAATGCAGCCACTTGTGCCCAACAAATGCAGCCACTTGTGCCCATAAAATGCAGCCACTTGTGCCCAACAAATGCAGCCACTGTGACCATCAGATGCAGCCAATGTGACCATCATTTGCAGCCACTTGAGCCCATAAAATGCAGACATGTGTGCCCATCATATGCAGGCATGTGTGCCCATCAAATGCAGCCACTGTGCCATGAATTGCAGCCATTGTGCCCATCAAATGCAGCCACTGTGCCCATCAAATGCAGCCACTGTACCCATCATATGCAGCCTCTGAGACCATCATATGCAGCCTTTGTGCCAATCATATGCAGCCATTTGTGCCCGTCATATGCAGCCACTTGTGCCTGTCATATGCAGCCACTTGTGACCATCATATGCAGGCACTTGTGCCCAACATATGCAGCCACTTGTGCTCATCATATGCAGCAACTTTTGCCCATCATATGCAGCCACTTATGCCCATAAAATGCAGCCACTTGTGCCCATCAAATGCAGCCACTTGTGCCCATCATATGCAGACATGTGTGCCCATCATATGCAGCCACTTGTGCCCATCAAATGCAGCCACTGTGCCATCAATTGCAGCCATTGTGCCCATCAAATGCAGCCACTGTACCCATCATATGCAGCCACTGTGCCCGTCATATG
The DNA here is from genome assembly GCF_042186555.1 of Aquarana catesbeiana. Taxonomy (NCBI): domain Eukaryota; kingdom Metazoa; phylum Chordata; class Amphibia; order Anura; family Ranidae; genus Aquarana; species Aquarana catesbeiana. The sequence continues at coordinate 368,275,085 of NC_133326.1, read as the reverse complement.
CAGCCATTTTACCCATCATATGCAGCCACTTATGCCCATCATATGCAGCCACTTGTGCCTGTCAAATGCAGCCACATGTGCCCATCATATGCAGCCACTTGTGGCCATTATATGCAGGCACTTGTGCCCATCATATGCAGCCACTGTGCCATCAATTGCAGCCATTGTGCCCATCAAATTTAGCCACTGTGCCCATCATATGCAGCCATTGTGCTCAACAAATGCAGCCACTGTGCCCATCATATGCAGGCATTGTGCCCATCATATGCAGCCACTTGTGCCCATCAAATGCAGCCAAAGTGCCGTCAATTACAGCCATTGTGCCAATCAAATGCAGCCACTTGTGCCCATCAAATATAGCCACTTGTGCCCATAATATGCAGCCACTATGCCCATCATATGCAGCCGCTTGTGCCGATCATATGCAGCCAGGCGTGCCTGTCAAATGCAGCCTTTGTGCCCATCATATGCAGCCATTTGTGCCCGTCATATGCAGCCACTTGTTCTGATCATATGCAGCCACTTTTGCCCATCATATGCAGCCACTTGTGCCACATCAAATGCAGCCACTGTGCCCATCAGATGCAGCCAATGTGTCCATCATATGCAGCTACTTGTGCCCATCGAATGCAGCCACTTTTGCCCATCATATGCAGACATGTGTGCCCATCATATGCAGCCACTTATGCCCATCAAATGCAGCCACTGTGCCATCAATTGCAGCCATTGTGCCCATCAAATGCAGCCACTGTACAAATCATATGCAGCCACTGTGCCATCAATTGCAGCCATTGTGCCCATCAAATGCAGCCACTGTGCCCATCATATGCAGCCATTGTGCCCATCAAATGCAGCCACTGTGCCCATCATATGCAGCCATTGTGCCCATCATATGCAGCCACTTGTGCCCATTATATGCAGCCACTGTGCCATCAATTGCAGCCATTGTGCCCATCAAATGCAGCCACTGTGCCCATCATATGCAGCCATTGTGCCCATCAAATGCAGCCACTGTGCCCATCATATGCAGCCATTGTGCCCATCATATGCAGCCACTTGTGCCCGTCATATGCATCCACTTGTGCCTGTCAAATGCAGCCACATGTGGCCATCATATGCAGCCACTTGTGACCATTATATGCAGCCATTGTGCCCATCAAATGCAGCCACTGTGCTTATCAGATGCAGCCAATGTGCCCATCATATACAGCCACTTGTGCTCATAAAATGCAGCCACTTGTGCCCAACAAATGCAGCCACTTGTGCCCATAAAATGCAGCCACTTGTGCCCAACAAATGCAGCCACTGTGACCATCAGATGCAGCCAATGTGACCATCATATGCAGCCACTTGAGCCCATTAAATGCAGACATGTGTGCCCATCATATGCAGGCATGTGTGCCCATCAAAAGCAGCCACTGTGCCATGAATTGCAGCCATTGTGCCCATCAAATGCAGCCACTGTGCCCATCAAATGCAGCCACTGTACCCATCATATGCAGCCTCTGAGACCATCATATGCAGCCTTTGTGCCCGTCATATGCAGCCATTTGTGCCCGTCATATGCAGCCACTTGTGCCTGTCATATGCAGCCACTTGTGACCATCATATGCAGGCACATGTGCCCATCATATGCAGCCACTTGTGCTCATCATATGCAGCTACTTTTGCCCATCATATGCAGCCACTTGTGCCCCATCAAATGCAGCCACTGTGCCCATCAGATGCAGCCAATGTGCCCATCATATGCAGCCACTTGTGCCCATAAAATGCAGCCACTTGTGCCCATAAAATGCAGCCACTTGTGACCCTCATATGCAGACATGTGTGCCCATCATATGCAGCCACTTGTGCCCATCAAATGCAGCCACTGTGCCATCAATTGCAGCCATTGTGCCCATCAAATGCAGCCACTGTACCCATCATATGCAGCCACTGTGCCCGTCATATGCAGCCATTTTGCCCATCATATGCAGCCACTTGTGCCCCTCATATGCAGCCACTTGTGCCTGTCAAATGCAGCCACATGTGCCCATCATATGCAGCCACTTGTGACCATTATATGCAGGCACTTGTGCCCATCATATGCAGCCACTGTGCCATCAATTGCAGCCATTGTGCCCATCAAATGCAGCCACTGTGCCCATCATATGCAGCCATTGTGCTCATCAAATGCAGCCACTGTGCCCATCATATGCAGCCATTGTGCCCATCATATGCAGCCACTTGTGCCCATCAAATGCAGCCAAAGGGCCATCAATTACAGCCATTGTGCCAATCAAATGCAGCCACTTGTGCCCATCAAATGCAGCCACTTGTGCCCATAATATGCAGCCACTGTGCCCATCATATGCAGCCGCTTGTGCCGATCATATGCAGCCACGCGTGCCTGTCAAATGCAGCCTTTGTGCCCATCATATGCAGCCATTTGTGCCCGTCATATGCAGCCACTTGTGCTGATCATATGCAGCCACTTTTGCCCATCATATGCAGCCAATTGTGCCCCATCAAATGCAGCCACTGTGCCCATCAGATGCAGCCAATGTGTCCATCATATGCAGCTACTTGTGCCCATCAAATGCAGCCACTTTTGCCCATCATATGCAGACATGTGTGCCCATCATATGCAGCCACTTGTGCCCATCAAATGCAGCCACTGTGCCATCAATTGCAGCCATTGTGCCCATCAAATGCAGCCACTGTACCCATCATATGCAGCCACTGTGCCCATCATATGCAGCCATTGTGCCCATCATATGCAGCCACTTGTGCCCGTCATATGCAGCCACTTGTGCCTGTCAAATGCAGCCACATGTGCCCATCATATGCAGCCACTTGTGACCATTATATGCTGGCACTTGTGCCCATCATATGCAGCCACTGTGCCATCAATTGTAGCCATTGTGCCCATCAAATGCAGCCACTGTGCCCATCATATGCAGCCATTGTGCCCATCAAATGCAGCCACTGTGCCCATCATATGCAGCCACTGTGCCCATCATATGCAGCCATTGTGCCCATCATATGCAGCCACTTGTGCCCGTCATATGCAGCCACTTTGTGCCCGTCATATGCAGCCACTTGTGCCCGTCATATGCAGCCACATGTGGCCATCATATGCAGCCACTTGTGACCATTATATGCAGCCATTGTGCCCATCAAATGCAGCCACTGTGCTTATCAGATGCAGCCAATTTGCCCATCATATACAGCCACTTGTGCCCATAAAATGCAGCCACTTGTGCCCAACAAATGCAGCCACTTGTGCCCATAAAATGCAGCCACTTGTGCCCAACAAATGCAGCCACTGTGACCATCAGATGCAGCCAATGTGACCATCATATGCAGCCACTTGAGCCCATAAAATGCAGACATGTGTGCCCATCATATGCAGGCACGTGTTCCCATCAAATGCAGCCACTGTGCCATGAATTGCAGCCATTGTGCCCATCAATTGCAGCCACTGTGCCCATCAAATGCAGCCGCTGTACCCATCATATGCAGCCTCTGAGACCAACATATGCAGCCTTTGTGCCCATCATATGCAGCCATTTGTGCCCGTCATATGCAGCCACTTGTGCCTGTCATATGCAGCCACTTGTGACCATCATATGCAGGCACTTGTGCCCATCATATGCAGCCACTTGTGCTCATCATATGCAGCCACTTTTGCCCATCATATGCAGCCACGCGTGCCTGTCAAATGCAGCCTTTGTGCCCATCATATGCAGCCATTTGTGCCCATCATATGCAGCCACTTGTGCTGATCATATGCAGCCACTTTTGCCCATCATATGCAGCCACTTGTGCCCCATCAAATGCAGCCACTGGGCCCATCAGATGCAGCCAATGTGTCCATCATATGCAGCTACTTGTGCCCATCAAATGCAGCCACTTTTGCCCATCATATGCAGATATGTGTGCCCATCATATGCAGCCACTTGTGCCCATCAAATGCAGCCACTGTGCCATCAATTGCAGCCATTGTGCCCATCAAATGCAGCCACTGTACCCATCATATGCAGCCACTGTGCCCATCATATGCAGCCATTGTGCCCATCATATGCAGCCACTTGTGCCCGTCATATGCAGCCACTTGTGCCTGTCAAATGCAGCCACATGTGCCCATCATATGCAGCCACTTGTGACCATTATATGCTGGCACTTGTGCCCATCATATGCAGCCACTGTGCCATCAATTGCAGCCATTGTGCCCATCAAATGCAGCCACTGTGCCCATCATATGCAGCCATTGTGCCCATCAAATGCAGCCACTGTGCCCATCATATGCAGCCATTGTGCCCATCATATGCAGCCACTTGTGCCCGTCATATGCAGCCACTTGTGCCTTTCATATGCAGCCACATGTGGCCATCATATGCAGCCACTTGTGACCATTATATGCAGCCATTGTGCCCATCAAATGCAGCCACTGTGCTTATCAGATACAGCCAATGTGCCGATCATATGCAGCCACTTTTGCCCATAAAATGCAGCCACTTGTGCAAAACAAATGCAGCCACTGTGACCATCAGATGCAGCCAATGTGCCCATCATATGCAGCCACTTGAGCCCATAAAATGCAGATATGTGTGCCCATCACATGCAGCCACTTGTGCCCATCAAATGAAGCCACTGTGCATCAATGCAGCCATTGTGCCCATCAAATGCAGCCACTGTGCCAATCAAATGCAGCCTCTGTACCCATCATATGCAGCCTCTGAGCCCATCATTTGCAGCCTTTGTGCCCATCATATACAGCCATTTGTGCCCGTCATATGCAGCCACTTGTGCCTGTCTTATGCAGCCACTTGTGACCATCATATGCAGGCACTTGTACCCATCATATGCAGCCACTTGTGCTCATCATATGCAGCCACTTTTGCCCATCATATGCAGCCACTTGTGCCCCATCAAATGCAGCCACTGTGCACATCAGATGCAGCCAATGTGTCCATCATATGCAGCCACTTGTGCCCATAAAATGCAGCCACTTGTGGCTATCAAATGCAGCCACTTGTGCCCATCATATGCAGACATGTGTGACCATCATATGCAGCCACTTGTGCCCATCAAATGCAGTCACTGTGCCATCAATTGCAGCCATTGTGCCCATCAAATGCAGCCACTGTGTCCATCAAATGCAACCATTGTACCCATCATATGCAGCCACTGTGCCCATCATATGCAGCCATTGTGCCTGTCAAATGCAGCCACATATGCCTATCATATGCAGCCACATGTGACCATTATTTGCAGGCACTTGTGCCCATCAAATGCAGCCACTGTGCCATCAATTGCAGCCATTGTGCCCATCAAATGCAGCCACCGTGTCCATCAAATGCAGCCATTGTACCCATCATATGCAGCCACTGTGCCTATCATATGCATCCATTGTGCCCATCATATGCAGACATTGTGCCCATCATATGCAGCCACTTGTGCCTGTCATATGCAACCATTGTGCCCTTCATATGCAGCCACTTGTGCCCGTCAAATGCAGCCACGTGTGCCTATCATATGCAGCCACTTGTGCCCATCATATGCAGCCACTGTGCCATCAATTGCAGCCATTGTGCCCATCAAATGCAGCCACTGTGCCCATCATATGCAGCCATAGTGCCCATCAAATGCAGCCACTGTGCCATCAATTGCAGCCATTGTGCCCATCAAATGCAGCCACTGTGCCCATCATATGCAGCCATAGTGCCCATCAAATGCAGCCACTGTGCCATCAATTGCAGCCATTGTGCCCATCAAATGCAGCCACTGTGCCCATCATATGCAGCCACTGTGCCCATCATATGCAGCCACTTGTGTCCATCATATACAGCCACTTGTGCCCATCAAATGCAGCCTTTTGTGCCCAACAAATGCAGCCACTGTGACCATCAGATGCAGCCAATGTGCCCGTCATATGCAGCCACTTGAGCCCATAAAATGCAGACACGTGTGCCCATCATATGCAGCCACTTGTACCTAAGAAATGCAGCCACTGTGCCATCATTTGCAGCCATTGTGCCCCATCAAATGCAGCCACTGTGCACATCAGATGCAGCCAATGTGTCCATCATATGCAGTCACTTGTGCACATAAAATGCAGCCACTTCTGGCATTAAATGCAGCCACTTGTGCCCATCATATGCAGACATGTGTGCCCATCATATGCAGCCACTTGTGCCCATCAAATGCAGCCACTGTGCCATCAATTGCAGCCATTGTGCCCATCAAATGCAGCCACTGTGTCCATCAAATGCAGCCATTGTACCCGTCATATGCAGCCACTGTGCCCATCATATGCAGCCATTGTGCCCATCATATGCAGACATTGTGCCTGTCAAATGCAGCCACTTGTGTCCATCATATACAGCCACATGTGACCATTATTTGCAGGCACTTGTGCCCATCAAATGCAGCCACTGTGCCATCAATTGCAGCCATTGTGCCCATCAAATGCAGCCACCGTGTCCATCAAATGCAGCCAATGTACCCATCATATGCAGCCACTGTGCCTATCATATGCATCCATTGTGCCCATCATATGCAGACATTGTGCCCATCATATGCAGCCACTTGTGCCTGTCATATGCAGCCATTGTGCCCTTCATATGCAGCCACTTGTGCCCGTCAAATGCAGCCACATGTGCCTATCATATGCAGCCACTTGTGCCCATCATATGCAGCCACTGTGCCATCAGTTGCAGCCATTGTGCCCATCAAATGCAGCCACTGTGCCCATCATTTGCAGCCATAGTGCCCATCAAATGCAGCCACTGTGCCATCAATTGCAGCCATTGTGCCCATCAAATGCAGCCACTGTGCCCATCATATGCAGCCATAGTGCCCATCAAATGCAGCCACTGTGCCATCAATTGCAGCCATTGTGCCCATCAAATGCAGCCACTGTGCCCATCATATGCAGCCACTGTGCCCATCATATGCAGCCACTTGTGTCCATCATATACAGCCACTTGTGCCCATCAAATGCAGCCTTTTGTGCCCAACAAATGCAGCCACTGTGACCATCAGATGCAGCCAATGTGCCCGTCATATGCAGCCACTTGAGCCCATAAAATGCAGACACGTGTGCCCATCATATGCAGCCACTTGTACCTAAGAAATGCAGCCACTGTGCCATCAATTGCAGCCATTGTGCCCCATCAAATGCAGCCACTGTGCACATCAGATGCAGCCAATGTGTCCATCATATGCAGTCACTTGTGCACATAAAATGCAGCCACTTGTGGCATTAAATGCAGCCACTTGTGCCCATCATATGCAGACATGTGTGCCCATCATATGCAGCCACTTGTGCCCATCAAATGCAGCCACTGTGCCATCAATTGCAGCCATTGTGCCCATCAAATGCAGCCACTGTGTCCATCAAATGCAGCCATTGTACCCATCATATGCAGCCACTGTGCCCATCATATGCAGCCATTGTGCCCATCATATGCAGCCACTGTGCCCATCATATGCAGCCACTGGTGCCTGTCAAATGCAGCCACTTGTGTCCATCATATACAGCCACTTGTGCCCATCAAATGCAGCCACTTGTGCCCAACAAATGCAGCCACTGTGACCATCAGATGCAGCCAATGTGCCCATCATATGCAGCAACTTGAGCCCATAAAATGCAGACACGTGTGCACATCATATGCAGCCACTTGTACCCATCAAATGCAGCCACTGTGCCATCAATTGCAACCATTGTGCCCATCAAATGCAGCCACTGTGCCCATCATATGCAGCCATTGTGCCCATCATATGCAGCCACTTGTGCCTGTCATATGCAGCCACTTGTGCCTGTCAAATGCAGCCACATGTGCCCATCATATGCAGCCACTTGTGACCATTATATGCAGGCACTTGTGCCCATCATATGCAGCCACTGTGCCATCAATTGCAGCCATTGTGCCCATCAAATGCAGCCACTGTGCCCATCATATGCAGCCATTGTGCCCATAAATTCAGCCACTGCGCCATCAATCACAGCCATTGTGCCCATCAACTGCAGCCACTATGCCCATCATATGCAGCCACTGTGCCCATCATATGCAGCCACTTGTGCCCATCATATACAGCCACTTGTGCCCATCTAATGCAGCCACTTGTGCCCATCAAATGCAGCAACTGTTCCCATCAGATGCAGCCAATGTGCCCATCATATGCAGCCACTTGTGCCCATAAAATGTAGCCACTTGTGCCCAAAAATGCAGCCACTGTGACCATCAGATGCAGCTAATGTGCCCATCATATGCAGCCACTTGAGCCCATAAAATGCAGACACGTGTGCCCATCAGATGCAGCCACTTGTGCCCATCAAATGTAGCCACTGTGCCATCAATTGCAGCCATTGTGCCCATCAAATGCAGCCACTGTGCCCATCAAATGCAGCCACTGTACCCATCATATGTAGCCACTGTGCCCTTAATATGCAGCCTTTGTGCCCATCATATGCAGCCAATTGTGCCCGTCATATGCAGCCACTTGTGCCTGTCATATGCAGCCACTTGTGACCATCATATGCAGCCACGTGTTCCCATCAAATGCAGCCACTTGTGCCCATCATATGCAGCCACTTGTGCCCATAAAATGCAGCCACTTGTGCCCAACAAATGCAGCCACTGTCACCATCAGATGCAGCCAATGTGCCCATCATATGCAGCCACTTGAGCCCATAAAATGCAGACACGTGTGCCCATCATATGCAGCAACTTGTGCCCATCAAATGCAGCCACTGTGCCATCAGTTTGCAGCCATTGTGTCCATCAAATGCAGCCACTGTGCCCATCAAATGCAGCCACTGTACCCATCATATGCAGCCACTGTGCCCATCATATGCAGCCTTTGTACCCATCATATGCAGCCATTTGTGCCCATCATATGCAGGCACTTGTGCCTGTCATATGCAGCCACTTGTGACCATCATATGCAGGCACTTGTGCCCATCATATGCAGCCACTTGTGCCCATCATATACAGCCACTTGTGCCCATAAAATGCAGCCACTTGTGCCCAACAAATGCAGCCACTTGTGCCCATAAAATGCAGCCACTTGTGCCCAACAAATGCAGCCACTGTGACCATCAGATGCAGCCAATGTGCCCACCATATGCAGCCACTTGAGCCCATAAAATGCAGACATGTGTGCCCATCATATGCAGGCACGTGTGCCCATCAAATGCAGACACTGTGCCATCAATTGCAGCCATTGTGCCCATCAAATGCAGCCACTGTGAACATCAAATGCAGCCACTGTACCCATCATATGCAGCCTCTGAGCCCATCATATGCAGCCATTGTGCCCATCATATGCAGCCATTTGTGCCCGTCATATGCAGCCACTTGTGCCTGTCATATGCAGCCACTTGTGACCATCATATGCAGGCACTTGTGCCCATCATATGCAGCCACTTGTGCTCATCATATGCAGCCACTTTTGCCCATCATATGCAGCCACTTGTGCTCCATCAAATGCAGCCACTGTGCCCATCAGATGCAGCTAATGTGCCCATCAAATGCAGCCACTTGTGCCCTTAAAATGCAGCCATTTGTGCCCATCAAATGCAGCCACTGTGCCATCAATTACAGCCATTGTGCCCATCAAATGCAGCCACTGTACCCATCAGTTGCAGCCACTGTGCCCATCATATGCAGCCATTGTGCCCATCATATGCAGCCACTTGTGAACGTCATATGCAGCCACTTGTGCCTGCCACATGTGCCCATCATATGCAGCCACTTGTGACCATTATATGCAGGCACTTGTGCCCATCACATGCAGCCACTGTGCCATCAATTGCAGCCATTGTGCCCATCAAATGCAGCCACTGTGCCCATCATATGCAGCCACTGTGCCCATCATATGCAGCTACTTGTGCCCATCATATACAGCCACTTGTGCCTATCAAATGAAGCCACTTGTGCCCATCAAATGCAGCCACTGTGCCCATCAGATGCAGCCAATGTGCCCATAATATGCAGCCACTTGTGCCCATAAAATGCAGCCACTCGTGCCCAACAAATGCAGCCACTTTGACCATCAGATGCAGCCAATGTGCCCATCATATGCAGCCACTTGAGCCCATAAAATGCAGATATGTGTGCCAATCATATGCAGCCACTTGTGCCCATCAAATGAAGCCACTGTGCATCAATGCAGCCATTGTGCCCATCAAATGCAGCCACTGTGCCAATCAAATGCAGCCTCTTTACCCATCATATGCAGCCTCTGAGCCCATCATATGCAGCCTCTGAGCCTATCCTATGCAGCCTTTGTGCCCATCATATGCAGACATTTGTGCCCGTCATATGCAGCCACTTGTGCCTGTCATATGCAGCCACTTGTGACCATCATATACAGGCACTTGTGCCCATCATATGCAGCCACTTGTGCTCATCATATGCAGCCACTTTTGCCCATCATATGCAGCCACTTGTGCCCCATCAAATGCAGCCACTGTGCACATCAGATGCAGCCAATGTGTCCATTATATGCAGCCACTTGTGCCCATAAAATGCAGCCACTTGTGGCCATCAAATGCAGCCACTTGTGCCCATCATATGCAGATATGTTTGCCCATCATATGCAGCCACTTGTGCCCATCAAGTTCAGCCACTGTGCCATCAATTGCAGCCATTGTGCCCATCAAATGCAGCCACTGTGTCCATCAAATGCAACCATTGTACCCATCATATGCAGCCACTTTGCCCATTGTATGCAGCCATTGTGCCCATCATATTCAGCCACTTGTGCCTGTCAAATGTAGCCACATCTTCCTATCATATGCAGCCACTTGTGACCATTATATGCAGGCACTTGTGCCCATCATATGCAGCCACTGTGCCATCAATTGCAGCCATTGTCCCCATCAAATGCAACCACTGTGCCCATCATATGCAGCCATTGTGCCCATCAAATGCAGCCACTGTGCCATCAATTGCAGGCATTGTGCCCATCAAATGCAGCCACTGTGCCCATCATATGCAGCCACTTGTGTCCATCATATACAGCCACTTGTGCCCATCAAATGCAGCCACTTGTGTCCAACAAATGCAGCCACTGTGACCATCAGATGCAGCCAATGTGCCCATTATATGCAGCCACTTGAGCCCATAAAATGCAGACACATGTGCCCATCATATACAGCCACTTGTACCCATCAAATGCAGCCACTGTGCTATCAATTGCAGCCATTGTGACCCAACAAATGCAGCCACTTTGCACATCAGATGCAGCCAATGTGTCCATCATATGCAGCCACTGTGCCATCAATTGCAGCCATTGTGCCCATCAAATGCAGCCACTGTGCCCATCATATGCATCCGTTGTGCACATCAAATGCAGCCACTGTGCCATCAATTGCAGCCATTGTGCCCATCAAATGCAGCCACTGTGCCATAAATTGCAGCCATTGTGCCCATCAAATGCAGCCACTGTACCCATCATATGCAGCCACTGTGCCCATCATATGCAGCCACTTGTGACCATCATATACAGCCACTTGTGCCCATCAAATGCAGCCTCTTGAGCCCATCAAATGCAGCCACTGTGCCCATCAGATGCAGCCAATGTGCCCATCATATGCAGCCACTTGTGCCCATAAAATGCAGCCACTTGTGCCCAACAAATACAGCCACTGTGACCATCAGATGCAGCCAATGTGACCATCATATGCAGCCACTTGAGCCTATAAAATGCAGATACCTGTGCCCATCATATGCAGCCACTTGTGCCCATCAAATGAAGCCACTGCACATCAATTGCAGCCATTGTGCCCATCAAATGCAGCCACTGTGCCAATCAAATGCAGCCACTGTACCCATCATATGCAGCCTCTGAGCCCATCATATGCAGCCTTTGTGCCCATCATATGCAGACATTTGTGCCCGTCATATGCAGCCACTTGTGCCTGTCATATGCAGCCACTTGTGACCATCATATACAGGCACTTGTGCCCATCATATGCATCCACTTGTGCTCATCTTATGCATCCACTTTTGCCCATCATATGCAGCCACTTGTGCCCCATCAAATGCAGCCACTGTGCACATCAGATGCAGCCAATGTGTCCATCAAATGCAGCCACTTGTGCCCATAAAATGCAGCCACTTGTGGCCATCAAATGCAGCCACTTGTGCCCATCATATGCAGACATGTGTGCCCATCATATGCAGCCACTTGTGCCCATCAAATGCAGCCACTGTGCCATCAATTGCAGCCATTGTGCCCATCAAATGCAGCCACTGTGTCCATCATATGCAGCCATTGTACCCATCATATGCAGCCACTGTGCCCATCATATGCATCCATTGTGCCCATCATATGCAACCATTGTGCCCATCATATGCAGCCACTTGTGCCTGTCAAATGCAGTCACATGTGCCTATCATATGCAGCCACTTGTGACCATTATATGCAGGCACTTGTGCCCATCATATGCAGCCACTGCTCCATCAATTGCAGCCATTGTGCCCATCAAATGCAGCCACTGTGCCCATCATATGCAGCCATAGTGCCCATCAAATGCAGCCATTGTGCCATCAATTGCAGCCATTGTGCCCATCAAATGCAGTCACTGTGCCCATCATATGCAGCCTTCGTGCCCATCATATGCAGCCACTTGAGCCCATCATATGCAGCCACTTGTGCCTGTCAAATGCAGCCACATGTGCCCATCATATGCAGCCACTTGTTACCATCATATGCAGCCACTTGTGCCCATCATATGCAGCCACTTGTGCTCATCATATGCAGCCACTTTTGCCCATCATATCTAGCCACTTGTGCCCCATCAAATGCAGCCACTGTGCACATCAGATGCAGCCAATGTGTCCATCATATGCAGCCACTTGTGCCCATAAAATGCAGCCACTTGTGGCCATCAAATGTAGCCACTTGTGCCCATCATATGCAGACATGTGTGCCCATCATATGCAGCCACTTGTGCCCATCAAATGCAGCCACTGTGCCATCGATTGCAGCCATTGTGCCCATCAAATGCAGCCAATGTGTCCATCAAATGCAGCCATTGTACCCATCATATGCAGCCACTGTGCCCATCATATGCAGCCATTGTGCCCATCATATGCATCCATTGTGCCCATCATATGCAGCCACTTGTGCCCCATCAAATGCAGCCACTGTGCACATCAGATGCAGCCAATGTGTCCATCATATGCAGCCACTTGTGCCCATAAAATGCAGCCACTTGTGGCCATCAAATGCAGCCACTTGTGCCCATCATATGCAGACATGTGTGCCCATCATATGCAGCCACTTGTGCCCATCAAATGCAGCCACTGTGCCCATCATATGCAACCATTGTGCCCATCAAATGCAGCCACTGTGCCCATCATATGCAGCCACTGTGCTCATCATATGCAGCCACTTGTGTCCATCATATACAGCCACTTGTGCCCATCAAATGCAGCCACTTGTGCCCAACAAATGCAGCCACTGTGACCATCAGATGCAGCCAATGTGCCCATCATATGCAGCCACTTGAGCCCATAAAATGCAGACACGTGTGCCCATCATATGCAGCCACTTGTACCCATCAAATGCAGCCATTGTACCCATCATATGCAGCCACTGTGCCCATCATATGCAGCCATTGTGCCCATCATATGCATCCATTGTGCCCATCATATGCAGCCACTTGTGCCCCATCAAATGCAGCCACTGTGCACATCAGATGCAGCCAATGTGTCCATCATATGCAGCCACTTGTGCCCATAAAATGCAGCCACTTGTGGCCATCAAATGCAGCCACTTGTGCCCATCATATGCAGACATGTGTGCCCATCATATGCAGCCACTTGTGCCCATCAAATGCAGCCACTGTGCCCATTATATGCAACCATTGTGCCCATCAAATGCAGCCACTGTGCCCATCATATGCAGCCACTGTGCTCATCATATGCAGCCACTTGTGTCCATCATATACAGCCACTTGTGCCCATCAAATGCAGCCACTTGTGCCCAACAAATGCAGCCACTGTGACCATCAGATGCAGCCAATGTGCCCATCATATGCAGCCACTTGAGCCCATAAAATGCAGACACGTGTGCCCATCATATGCAGCCACTTGTACCCATCAAATGCAGCCACTGTGCCATTAATTGCAGCCATTGTGCCCATCAAATGCAACCACTTGTGACCATTATATGCAGGCACTTGTGCCCATCATATGCAGCCACTGTGCCATCAATTGCAGCCATTGTGCCCATCAAATGCAGCCACTGTGCCCATCATATGCAGCCATTGTGCCCATCAAATGCAGCCACTGTGCCCATCATATGCAGCCATTGTGCCCATCATATGCAGCCACTTGTGCCCGTCATATGCAGCCACTTGTGCCTGTCAAATGCAGCCACATGTGCCCATCATATGCAGCCACTTGTGACCATTATATGCAGGCACTTGTGCCCATTAAATGCAGCCACTGTGCCCATCAAATGCAGCCACTGTACCCATCATACGCAGCCACTGTGCCCATCATATGCAGCCATTGTGCCCATCAAATGCAGCCACTGTGCCCATCATATGCAGCCATTGTGCCCATCAAAATGCAGCCACTGTGCCCATCATATGCAGCCATTGTACTCATCATATGCAGCCACTTGTCCCCTTCATATGCAGCCACTTGTGCCTGTCAAATGCAGCCACATGTGCCCATCATATGCAGCCACTTGTGACCATTATATGCAGGCACTTGTGCCCATTAAATGCAGCCACTGTGCCCATTAAATGCAGCCACTGTACCCATCATATGCAGCCACTGTGCCCATCATATGCAGCCATTGTGCCCATCATATGCAGCCACTTGTGCCCGTCATATGCAGCCACTTGTGCCTGTCAAATGCAGCCACATGTGCCCATCATATGCAGCCACTTGTGACCATTATATGCAGGCACTTGTGCCCATCAAATGCAGCCACTGTGCCATCAATTGCAGCCATTGTGCCCATCAAATGCAGCCACTGTGCCATAAATTGCAGCCATTGTGCCCATCAAATGCAGCCACTGTGCCCATCATATGCAGCCACTGTGCCCATCATATGCAGCCACTTGTGCCCATCATATACAGCCACTTGTGCCCATCAAATGCAGCCACTTGTGCCCATCAAATGCAGCCACTGTGCCCATCAGATGCAGCCAATGTGCTCATCATATGCAGCCACTTGTGCCCATAAAATGCAGCCACTTGTGCCCAACAAATTCAGCCATTGTGACCATCAGATGTAGCCAATTTGCCCATCATATGCAGCCACTGTGCCATCAATTGCAGCCATTGTGCCCATCAAATGCAGCCACCGTGCCAATCAAATGCAGCCACTGTACCCATCCTATGCAGCCTCTGAGCCCATCATATGCAGCCTCTGAGCCAATCATATGCAGCCATTGTGCCCATCATATGCAGCCATTTGTGCCCGTCATATGCAGCCACTTGTGCCTGTCATATGCAGCCACTTGTGACCATCATATGCAGGCACTTGTGCCCATCATATGCAGCCACTTGTGCTCATCATATGCAACCACTTTTGCCCATCATATGCAGCCACTTGTGCCCCATCAAATGCAGCCACTGTGCACATCAGATGCAGCCAATGTGTCCATCAACTGCAGCCACTTGTGCCCATAAAATGCAGCCACTTGTGGCCATCAAATGCAGCCACTTGTGCCCATCATATGCAGACATGTGTGCCCATCATATGCAGCCACTTGTGCCCATCAAATGCAGCCACTGTGCCATCAATTGCAGCCATTGTGCCCATCAAATGCAGCCATTGTGTCCATCAAATGCAGCCATTGTACTCATCATATGCAACCACTGTGCCCATCATATGCAGCCATTGTGCCCATCATATGCAGCCATTGTGCCCATCATATGCAGCCACTTGTGCCTGTCAAATGCAGCCACAAGTGCCTATCATATGCAGCCACTTGTGACCATTATATGCAGGCACTTGTGCCCATCATATGCAGCCACTGTGCCATCAATTGCAGCCATTGTGCCCATCAAATGCAGCCACTGTGCCCATCATATGCAACCATTGTGCCCATCAAATGCAGCCACTGTGCCATCAATTGTAGCCATTGTGCCCATCAAATGCAGCCACTGTGCCCATCATATGCAGCCACTGTGCCCATCATATGCAGCCACTTGTGTCCATCATATACAGCCACTTGTGCTCATCAAATGCAGCCACTTGTGCCCAACAAATGCAGCCACTGTGACCATCAGATGCAGCCAATGTGCCCATCATATGCAGCCACTTGAGCCCATAAAATGCTGACACGTGTGCCCATCATATACAGCCACTTGTACCCATCAAATGCAGCCACTGTGCCATCAATTGCAGCCATTGTGCCCATCAAATGCAACCACTGTGCCCATGATATGCAGCCATTGTGCCCATCATATGCAGCCACTTGTGCCCGTCATATGCAGCCACTTGTGCCTGTCAAATGCAGCCACATGTGCGCATCATATGCAGCTACTTGTGACCATTATTTGCAGGCACTTGTGCCCATCATATGCAGCCTCTGTGCCATCAATTGCAGCCATTGTGCCCATCAAATGCAGCCACTGTGCCCATCACATGCAGCCATTGTGCCCATCAAATGCAGCCACTGTGCCATCAATCACAGCCATTGTGCCCATCAAATGCAGCCACTGTGCCCATCATATGCAGCCACTGTGCCCATCATATGCAGCCACTTGTGCCCATCATATACAGCCACTTGTTTCCATCAAATGCAGCCACTTGTGCCCATCAAATGCAGCAACTGTTCCCATCAGATGCAGCCAATGTGCCCATCATATGCAGCCACTTGTGCCCATAAAATGCAGCCACTTGTGCCCAACAAATGCAGCCACTGTGACCATCAGATGCAGCCAATGTGCCCATCATATGCAGCCACTTGAGCCCATAAAATGCAGACACGTGTACCCATCATATGCAGCCACTTGTGCCCATCAAATGTAGCCACTGTGCCATCAATTGCAGCCATTGTGCCCATCAAATGCAGCCACTGTGCCCATCAAATGCAGCCACTGTACCCATCATATGTAGCCACTGTGCCCATCATATGCAGCCTTTGTGCCCATCATATGCAGCCAATTGTGCCCGTCATATGCAGCCACTTGTGCCTGTCATATGCAGCCACTTTTGACCATCATTTGCAGCCACGTGTTTCCATCAAATGCAGCCACTTGTGCCCATCATATGCAGCCACTTGTGCCCATAAAATGCAGCCACTTGTGCCCAACAAATGCAGCCACTGTGACCATCAGATGCAGCCAATGTGCCCATCATATGCAGCCACTTGAGCCCATAAAATGCAGACACGTGTGCCCATCATATGCAGCCACTTGTGCCCATCAAATGCAGCCACTGTACCCATCATATGCAGCCACTGTGCCCATCATATGCAGCCTTTGTACCCATCATATGCAGCCATTTGTGCCCATCATATGCAGCCACTTGTGCCTGTCATATGCAGCCACTTGTGACCATCATATGCAGGCACTTGTGCCCATCATATGCAGCCACTTGTGCCCATCATATGCAGCCACTTGTGCCCATCAAATGCAGCCACTTGTGCCCATCAAATGCAGCCACTGTACCCATAATATGCAGCCACTTTTTCCCATATGCAGCCACTTGTGCCCATCAAATGCAGTCAATGTGCCATCAATTGCAGCCATTGTGCCCATCAATTGCAGCCACTTATGCCCAGCAAATTCAGCCACTGTGCCCATCATATGCAGCCACTGTACCCATCATATGCAGCCACTGTGCCCATCATATGCAGCCTTTGTACCCATCATATGCAGCCATTTGTGCCCATCATATGCAGCCACTTGTGCCTGTCAAATGCAGCCACTTGTGACCATCATATGCAAGCACTTGTGCCCATCATATTCAGCCACTTGTGCCCATCATATGCAGCCACTTGTGCCCATCAAATGCAGCCACTTGTGCCCATCAAATGCAGCCACTTGTGCCCATCAAATGCAGCCACTGTACCCATAATATGCAGCCACTTTTTCCCATCATATGCAGCCACTTGTGCCCATCAAATGCAGTCAATGTGCCATCAATTGCAGCCATTGTGCCCATCAAATGTAGCCACTGTGCCATCAATTGCAGCCATTGTGCCCATCAAATGCAGCCACTGTGCCCATCAAATGCAGCCACTGTACCCATCATATGTAGCCACTGTGCCCATCATATGCAGCCTTTGTGCCCATCATATGCAGCCAATTGTGCCCGTCATATGCAGCCACTTGTGCCTGTCATATGCAGCCACTTTTGACCATCATTTGCAGCCACGTGTTTCCATCAAATGCAGCCACTTGTGCCCATCATATGCAGCCACTTGTGCCCATAAAATGCAGCCACTTGTGCCCAACAAATGCAGCCACTGTGACCATCAGATGCAGCCAATGTGCCCATCATATGCAGCCACTTGAGCCCATAAAATGCAGACACGTGTGCCCATCATATGCAGCCACTTGTGCCCATCAAATGCAGCCACTGTACCCATCATATGCAGCCACTGTGCCCATCATATGCAGCCTTTGTACCCATCATATGCAGCCATTTGTGCCCATCATATGCAGCCACTTGTGCCTGTCATATGCAGCCACTTGTGACCATCATATGCAGGCACTTGTGCCCATCATATGCAGCCACTTGTGCCCATCATATGCAGCCACTTGTGCCCATCAAATGCAGCCACTTGTGCCCATCAAATGCAGCCACTGTACCCATAATATGCAGCCACTTTTTCCCATATGCAGCCACTTGTGCCCATCAAATGCAGTCAATGTGCCATCAATTGCAGCCATTGTGCCCATCAATTGCAGCCACTTATGCCCAGCAAATTCAGCCACTGTGCCCATCATATGCAGCCACTGTACCCATCATATGCAGCCACTGTGCCCATCATATGCAGCCTTTGTACCCATCATATGCAGCCATTTGTGCCCATCATATGCAGCCACTTGTGCCTGTCAAATGCAGCCACTTGTGACCATCATATGCAAGCACTTGTGCCCATCATATTCAGCCACTTGTGCCCATCATATGCAGCCACTTGTGCCCATCAAATGCAGCCACTTGTGCCCATCAAATGCAGCCACTTGTGCCCATCAAATGCAGCCACTGTACCCATAATATGCAGCCACTTTTTCCCATCATATGCAGCCACTTGTGCCCATCAAATGCAGTCAATGTGCCATCAATTGCAGCCATTGTGCCCATCAAATGTAGCCACTGTGCCATCAATTGCAGCCATTGTGCCCATCAAATGCAGCCACTGTGCCCATCAAATGCAGCCACTGTACCCATCATATGTAGCCACTGTGCCCATCATATGCAGCCTTTGTGCCCATCATATGCAGCCAATTGTGCCCGTCATATGCAGCCACTTGTGCCTGTCATATGCAGCCACTTTTGACCATCATTTGCAGCCACGTGTTTCCATCAAATGCAGCCACTTGTGCCCATCATATGCAGCCACTTGTGCCCATAAAATGCAGCCACTTGTGCCCAACAAATGCAGCCACTGTGACCATCAGATGCAGCCAATGTGCCCATCATATGCAGCCACTTGAGCCCATAAAATGCAGACACGTGTGCCCATCATATGCAGCCACTTGTGCCCATCAAATGCAGCCACTGTACCCATCATATGCAGCCACTGTGCCCATCATATGCAGCCTTTGTACCCATCATATGCAGCCATTTGTGCCCATCATATGCAGCCACTTGTGCCTGTCATATGCAGCCACTTGTGACCATCATATGCAGGCACTTGTGCCCATCATATGCAGCCACTTGTGCCCATCATATGCAGCCACTTGTGCCCATCAAATGCAGCCACTTGTGCCCATCAAATGCAGCCACTGTACCCATAATATGCAGCCACTTTTTCCCATATGCAGCCACTTGTGCCCATCAAATGCAGTCAATGTGCCATCAATTGCAGCCATTGTGCCCATCAATTGCAGCCACTTATGCCCAGCAAATTCAGCCACTGTGCCCATCATATGCAGCCACTGTACCCATCATATGCAGCCACTGTGCCCATCATATGCAGCCTTTGTACCCATCATATGCAGCCATTTGTGCCCATCATATGCAGCCACTTGTGCCTGTCAAATGCAGCCACTTGTGACCATCATATGCAAGCACTTGTGCCCATCATATTCAGCCACTTGTGCCCATCATATGCAGCCACTTGTGCCCATCAAATGCAGCCACTTGTGCCCATCAAATGCAGCCACTTGTGCCCATCAAATGCAGCCACTGTACCCATAATATGCAGCCACTTTTTCCCATCATATGCAGCCACTTGTGCCCATCAAATGCAGTCAATGTGCCATCAATTGCAGCCATTGTGCCCATCAATTGCAGCCACTTATGCCCAGCAAATTCAGCCACTGTGCCCATCATATGCAGCCACTGTGCCCATCATATGCAGCCACTTGTGCCCATCAAATTCAGCCAATGTGCCATCAATTACAGCCATTGTGCCAATCAAATGCAGCCACTTGTGCCCATCAAATGCAGCCACTTTTGCCCATAATATACAGCCACTGTGCCCATCATATGCAGCCGCTTGTGCCGATCATATGCAGCCACACATGCCTGTCAAATGCTGCAATTTGTGACCATAATATGCAGGCACTTGTGCCCATCATATGCAGCTACTTGTGCCCAACAAGTGCAGCCACTTGTGTCCATAAAATGCAGCCACTTGTGCCCATAATATGCAGCCACTGTGCCCATCATATGCAGCCACTGTGCCCATCATATGCAGCCATTGTGCCCATCATATGCAGCTACGTGTGCCCATCAAATGCAGCCATGTGTGCCCATCATATGCAGCCACTTGTGCCCATCATGTGCAGCCACTTGTGCCCATCAAATGCAGCCACTTGTGTCCATCAAATGCAGCCACTGTGCCATCAGTTGTAGCCATTGTGCCCATCAAATGCAGCCCCTTGTGCCTATCAAATCAGCCACTGTGCCCACCATATTCAGCCACTGTGCCCAAAATATGCAGCTATTGCGCCGACCATAAGCAGCCATTGTGCCCATCAAATGCCACCACTTGTGCCCATCATATGCAGCAACTTGTGCCCATCAAATGCTGCCACTTGTGCCCATCAAATGCTGCCATTGTGACCCCCGCCCGCTGTCTGCCCGGCACTTACCACATCTTAGTGGAGGGTCAGGTAGTGGGTGACAGTGGCAATTTGTGGGATGGCTCCTGTGTCCTCCATACTTCCCCCTCCTCTCTTCTTTGGTCTGCTAGGTGTCCAACTGGGGCGTCTGTGCCTTCAGCCAAGCAAATGACGGGTATTAGACCCGTGCTACCTGATTGACGGAGATAAATTCATTTGCTTTTCTAACACATCTGGGTGGACTGCGAGCGCAATGCGTTGCGCTCGCAGTCCACCTTTTTTGAAGCCTATTAGAGGCTATGGATCTAATCAGGTGCTTAAAAAAAACACCCCCACCACTGTAATTCAGGCGCCCGCTGTCCGAAAAGGGGCTGAACAGGGGGTGGCAGTGGTGGCCATGGATAGATTCATGCAATGCATGAATCTATCCATTATTCATATAGGGGTGGCTGGAGAGAGAGTGTGGCACCCATGCACCCTTAATGGACTGTATGATAGTGTACATATGTCTTGCAAATGTGATTGGTTAAGCAACACGTGCTCCAGCACCCTAATGTGTGTGAGAAAAGTACTAAAAATTAATATGGCAATTTTCTAATGTTTATGGGGCTATCCTACATCAGTTAGCTATTTTTATATGTCATACAGTAACATCAGTGGCGGCCACTCAATTAGGGGGGCTGCCCCCTAATCCATATGCCTTGCCCCTAATCTACATGCAGGGTGCCGGAGGCATGGATTTCAATGGGGTTTTTCTGAAGCGCATGATTAGAGCCTGAGGCTTTAATTGGCTTAAAAAAAGGGTGGGCTTGGGGCGCAGAGCACCGCGTGGTTTGTTTTGCACACCCACCCCCGCAAAATGGAGTACCAGCCACCACTGAGTAACATACTGCGTGATATACAGTAATTAACAGTGACAGTAAAAAACACAAAGTAAAAAAGTCATAGTGCATGTACAATTTGGCCATCATTAAACTACCTTATTAGTTCCAATAGCACTGCATACATTTGTCCTGCAAACACTCTTTTCCTGCACATACTGCCATACACACTTCACTCTTTTCCTGCACATGCCTTCATCCACTCCATACTTAAATGAAAGCCCTTCACTTAAAGTACATTCTACAATGGCTTGTTGAATGCACCACAAAAAAAGGTGTCCCAGGAGCTCTGTTTGAAATGTGGGCAACTATGCAATCTGAACATAACAAACTCCTGAACTCTGCACTCTCTATATAGCACAGTACTGAACTCTGAATTTGTGAACTTTGCACTCTTTTTGTAATGCATTGCTGAACATTGCACTCTGTGTGTACACTTCTAAACTCTGCACACTGTATGTAGTGCACTCCTGAACTCTGCTCTCTGTATGTCGTTCACTTCTGAACTCTGCTCTCTGTACGTAGTGCACTCCTGAACTTTGAACTCTGTATGTAGTGCACTCCTGAACTTTGAACTCTGTACGTAGTGCACTCCTGAACTCTGCACTCTGCACATTACACACTCCTGCACCCTACACTCTGTACATAGCACACTCTTGAACCTTGAACTCTGTATGTAGTGCACTTCTGAACTCTTGAACGCTACACTCTCTAAGTAGCTCACTTCTGAACTCTGCTATGTCTGTTACGCACTCCTGAACCGTACACTCTGTACATAGAACACTCCTGAACCTTGCACTTTGTATTTAGTGTTTTCTTGAACCCTGCATTCTGTACATAGCACACACTCCTGAACCCTGCACACTGTATGTAGTGCATTCCTGAACCCCACACTCTGTACGTAACGCACTACTGATATTTAACAATTCCCCTTTAAGACCATCCCACTGTTAATGTCATTTGACCACACCCACTATTTGATGAGGATAACTCAGCCCCCACAACAGAGGATGTGGTTCAGAGCTATTCTCTGAGAAAAAAAGGCCTTAATTATAGTGCTGGGGTCTGGGTAAATTTGACACTTTTCTCAAATGAGTTGAAGCAATTTATAAGGAATTGTGAAAGCTACACTGCAGACGAGAGATACACAGAGATCTGTAGTGTGGATTCATTCCTTTGTTTCTCACCAGTAGGGATGAGCTTCGAGTCGAACTCATGTTTGACTTGAACATCGGCTGTTCGCCAGTTCGCTGAACAACGAACAATTTGGAGTGTTCGCGGCAAATTCGAAAGCCGTGGAACACCCTTTAAAAGTCTATGGGAGAAAAAAGTGCTTATTTTAAAGGCTTATATGCAAGTTATTGTCATAAAAAGTGTTTGGGGACCTGGGTCCTGCCCCAGGGGACATGGATCAATGCAAAATAAAGTTTTAAAAACGGCTGTTTTTTCGGGAGCAGTGATTTTAATAATGCTTAAAGTGAAACAATAAAAGTGTAATATTCCTTTAAATTTCGTACCTGGGGGAAGTTTATAGTATGCCTGTAAAGGGGCGCATGTTTCCTGTGTTTAGAACAGTCTGACAGTAAAATGACATTTCAAAGGAAAAAAAGTCATTTAAAACTACTTGCGGCTATCAGTGAATTGTCGGTCCGACAATACACATAAAAGTTCATTGATAAAAACGGCATGGGAATTCCCCGCAGGGGAACCCCAAACCAAAATTTTTTAAAAAATGGCGTGGGGGTCCCCCTAAATTCCATACCAGGCCCTTCAGGTCTGGTATGGATATTAAGGGGAACCCCGGCCAAAATGTTAAAAAAAATGGTGTGGGGGTCCCCCTCAAAATCTATACCAGACCCTTCATGTCTGGTATGGATTTTAAGGGGAACCCTATGACAAAATAAAAAAAAAAATGGCATGGGGTCCACCCAAAAATCCATACCAGACCCTTTTCCGAGCACGCAACCTGGCAGGCCGCAGGAAAAGAGGGGGGGCAAGAGAGCGCCCCCCTCCTGAACCGTACCAGGCCACATGCCCTCAACATTAGGAGGGTGCTTTGGGGGCTACCCCAAAGGTTGTGGGGATGAGGCCCAAGTCCCCATCAACACCTTGTCCCCATGTTGATGGGGACAAGGGCCTCATCCCCACAACCCTTTCCCGGTGGTTGTGGGGGTCTGCGGGCAGGGGGCTTATCGGAATCTGGAAGCCCCCTTTAACAAGGGGACCCCCAGATCCCGCCCCCCCCCCGTGTGAAATGGAAGGGGGTACAAAAGTATCCCTACCATTTCACAAAAAAAGTGTCAAAAATGTTAAAAAGAGACAGTTTTTGACAATTCCTTGATTTAAAGTCTTCTTTTTTCCATCTTCTTTCTTCTATCTTCTTTCTTTTATCTTCCTTCGGTTTCTCCCTTTATCTTCTTCTTCTTCTGGTTCTTCTTGTTCTTTCTCCAGTATTCTCGTCCAGCATCTTCCTCCGCAGCGTCTTCTTCTCTTCTTCTTCTCGGGCCGCTCCGCATCCATGATGGGAGGCTCCCGCTGTGTGATGCTTCTCATCTTCTGAATGTTCTTAAATAATGGAGGGCGGGGCCACCTGGTGACCCCGCCCCCCTCTGACGCACGGGGACTTGACGGGGACTTCCCTGTGGCATTCCCCATGACATCAGAGGGGGGCGGGGTCACCCGTTACGTAACACAGTGGGAGCCTCCCATCATGGATGCGGAGCCGCCCGAGAAGAAGAAGGGAAGAAGACGCCGCGGAGGAAGATGACGGTTGAGAACACCGGCGGAAGAACCAGAAGAACCAGAAGAAAAAGAAGATGGAGGAAGAAACCGAAGGAAGATAGAAGAAAGAAGATAGAAAAAAGAAGATGGAAAAAAGAAGACTTTACATAAAGGAATTGTCAAAAACTGTCTCTTGTAATTTTTAACATTTTTTACACTTTTTTTGTGAAATGGTAGGGGTAAGTACCCCCTTTCCATTTCACACGGGGGGGCCGGGATCTGGATGCGGAGCGGCCCGAAAAGAAGATGAAGACAAGAAGATGACAGAGAAGAAGATGAAGAGATGAAGATGAAGAGAAGAGCAGGAGCCTCCCTCCATGCCATCATGGATGCGGAGCGGCCCGAGGAGAAGGGAAGAAGACGCTGACGCCGCGGAGGAAGATGCCGGACGAGAACATCGGAGGAAGAACCAGAAGAACCAGAAGAAGAAGAGGATGGAGGAAGAAACCGAAGGAAGATAGAAGAAAGAAGAAGCATTTAAATTAAGGAATTGTCAAAAACTGTCTCTTGTCATTTTTAACATTTTTGACAGTTTTTTAGTGAAATGGTAGGGGTACTTTTGTACCCCCTTACCATTTCACACAGGGGGGGCAGGATCTGGGGGTCCCCTTGTTAAAGGGGGCTTCCAGATTCCGATAAGCCCCCCACCCGCAGACCCCCACAACAACCGGCCAAGGGTTGTGGGGATGAGGCCCTTGTCCCCATCAACATGGGGACAAGGTGCTTTGGGGGCTACCCCAAAGCATCCTCCCAATGTTGAAGGCATGTGGCCTGGTCTGGTTCAGGAGGGGGCGCTCTCTCATCCCCCCCTCTTTTCCTGCGGCCTGCCAGGTTGCGTGCTCGGATAAGGGTCTGGTATGGATTTTTGGGGGGACCCTACGCCATTTTTTTTTACTTTGGAGTGGGGTTCCCCTTAAAATCCATACCAGACCTGAAGGGTCTGGTATAAATTTTGAGGGGGACCCCCACACCATTTTTTTTCTAATTTTGGCCGGGGTTCCCCTTAATATCCATACCAGACCTGAAGGGCCTGGTATGGAATTTAGGGGGAACCCCCACGCCATTTTTTTAAAAATTTTGGTTCAGGGTTCCCCTGTGGGGAATTCCCATGCCGTTTTTATCAATGAACTGTTATGTGTATTGTCGGACCGACAATTCATTAATAGCCGCGAGTAGTTTTAAATGACTTTTTTTCCTTTGAAATGTCATTTTGCTGTCAGACTGTTCTAAACATGGGAAACATGTGCCCCTTTACAGGCATACTTTAGACACCCCCAGGTACGAAATTTAAAGGAATATTACACTTTTATTGTTTCACTTTAAGCATTATTAAAATCACTGCTCCTGAAAAAACGGCCGTTTTTAAAACTTTTTTTTTGCATTGATCCATGTCCCCTAGGGCAGGACCCAGGTCGCCAAATAACTTGCATATAAGCCTTTAAAATTAGCACTTTTGATTATTCATGTTCGAGTCCCATAGACTTTAATGGTGTTCGCGTGTTCGAACAAATTTTTTGCCTGTTTGCATGTTCTGGTGCGAATCGAACAGGGGGGGTGTTCGGCTCATCCCTACTCACTCACTACTCAATACATTTTATGGTGGAGGCTAGGGATGAGCCAAACAACCCCCTGTTCGGTTTGCACCAGAACATGCAAACAGGAAAAAAGTTCGTTCGAACACGCGAACACCGTTAAAGTCTATGGGACACGAACATGAATAATCAAAAGTGCTAATTTTAAAGGCTTATATGCAAGTCATTGTCATAAAAAGTGTTTGGGGACCTGGGTCCTGCCCCAGGGGACATGGATCAATGCAAAAAAAAGTTTGAAAAAGGGCTGTTTTTTCAGGAGCAGTGATTTTAATAATGCTTAAAGTCAAACAATAAAAGTGTAATATCCCTTTAAATTTCATAGCTGGGGGGTGTCTATAGTATGCCTGTAAAGGGGCGCATGTTTCCCGTGTTTAGAACAGTCTGATAACAAAATGACATTTCGAAGGAAAAAACCCATTTAAAACTACTCGCGGCTATTGCATTGCCGACAATACACATAGAAGTTCATTGATAAAAACGGCATGGGAATTCCCCACAGGGAAACCCCGAACCAAGATTAAAAAAAAAAAATGACGTGGGAGTCCCTCTAAATTCCATACCATGCCCTTTAGGTCTGGTATGGATATTAAGGGGAACCCCGGCCAAAATTAAAAAAAAAATGATGTGGGGTTCCCCCTAAATTCCATACTAGACCCTTCAGGTCTGGTATGGATTTTAAGGGGGACCCTGCGCCAAAAAAAAAAAAAAAAACGGCGTGGGGTCCCCCCAAGAATCCATACCAGACCCTTATCCGAGCACGCAACCTGGCAGGCCGCAGGAAAAGAGGGGGGGACGAGAGTGCGGCCCCCCCTCCTGAACCATACCAGGCCACATGCCCTCAACATTGGGAGGGTGCTTTGGGGTAGCCCCCCAAAACACCTTGTCCCCATGTTGATGAGGACAAGGGCCTCATCCCCACAACCCTAGCCGGTGGTTGTGGGGGTCTGCGGGCGGGGGGCTTATCGGAATCTGGAAGCCCCCTTTAACAAGGGGACCCCCAGATTCCGCCCCCCCTGTGTGAAATGGTAAGGGGGTACTTACCGCTACCATTTCACTAAAAAACTGTCAAAAATGTTAAAAATGACAAGAGACAGTTTTTGACAATTCCTTTATTTAAATGCTTCTTCTTTCTTCTATCTTCCTTCATCTTCTTCTTCTGGTACTTCTGGCTCTTCTGGTTCTTCCTCCGGCGTTCTCGTCCAGCATCTCCTCCGTGGCGTCTTCTATCTTCTTCTCCTCGGGCCGCACCGCACCCATGGCATGGGGGGAGGCTCTCGCTGTTCTCTTCATCTTCTTCTTCAGCTTCTTCTCTTCTTCCTTCTTCTCTTCTTCATTTTCTTCTCCGGGCCACTCCGCACCCATGCTGGCATGGAGGGAGGCTCCCGCTGTGTGACGGCGTCTCTTCGTCTGACGGTTCTTAAATAACGGGGGGCGGGGCCACCCGGTGACCCCGCCCCCCTCTGACGCACGGTGACTTGACGGGACTTCCCTGTGACGTCACGGGGAATGCCACAGGGAAGTCCCGTCATGTCCCGTGCCCCGCCCCCCGTTATTTAAGAACTGTCAGACGAGGAGACGCCGTCACACAGCGGGAGCCTCCCTCCATGCCAGCATGGATGCGGAGCGGCCCGGAGAAGAAAATGAAGAAGATAAGAAGAGAAGAAGGAAGAAGAGAAAAAGAAGAAGATGAAGAGAAGAGCGGGAGCCTCCCCCCATGCCATGGGTGCGGAGCGGCCCGAGTAGAAGAGGATAGAAGATGCCGCGGAGGAGATGCTGGGTGAGAACGCCGGAGGAAGAACCAGAAGAACCAGAAGATGAAGGAAGATAGAAGAAAGAAGAAGCATTTAAATAAAGGAAATGTCAAAAACTGTCTCTTGTCATTTTTAACATTTTTGACAGTTTTTTAGTGAAATGGTAGGGGTAAGTACCCCCTTACCATTTCACACGGGGGGGCGGGATCTGGGGGTCCCCTTGTTAAAGGGGGCTTCCAGATTCCGATAAGCCCCCCACCCGCAGACCCCCACAACCACCGGCCAGGGTTGTGGGGATGAGGCCCTTGTCCTCATCAACATGGGGACAAGGTGTTTTGGGGGGCTACCCCAAAGCACCCTCCCAATGTTGAGGGCATGTGGCCTGGTACGGTTCAGGAGGGGGGGGCCGCACTCTCGTCCCCCCTCTTTTCCTGCGGCCTGCCAGGTTGCGTGCTTGGATAAGGGTCTGGTATGGATTTGTGGGGGGACCCCACGCCGTTTTTTTTTTTTTGGCGCGGGGTTCCCCTTAAAATCCATACCAGACCTGAAGGGTCTGGTATGGAATTTAGGGGGAACCCCACATCATTTTTTTTTTTAATTTTGGCCGGGGTTCCCCTTAATATCCATACCAGACCTGAAGGGCCTTGTATGGAATTTAGGGGGACTCCCACGTAATTTTTTTTTTTTAATTTTGGTTCGGGGTTGCCCTGTGGGGAATTCCCATCCCGTTTTTATCAATGAACTTCTATGTGTATTGTCGGCAATGCAATAGCCGTGGGTAGTTTTAAATGTGTTTTTTCCTTCGAAATGTCATTTTGCTGTCAGACTGTTCTAAACACGGGAAACATGCGCCCCTTTACAGGCATACTATAGACACCCCCCAGCTACGAAATTTAAGGGGATATTACACATTTATTGTTTGACTTTAAGCATTATTAAAATCACTGCTCCTGAAAAAACTGCTGTTTTTAAAACTTTTTTTTGCATTGATCCATGTCCCCTGGTGTAGGACCCAGGTCCCCAAACACCTTTTATGACAATAACTTGCATATAAGCCTTTAAAATTAGCACTTTTGATTTCTCCCATAGACTTTTAAAAGGTGTTCCGCGGCATTCGAATTTGCCGCGAACACCCAAAATTGATCGCTGTTCGGCGAACTTGCGAACAGCCAATGTTCGAGTCGAACATGAGTTTGACTAGAACTCGAAGCTCATCCCTAGTGGAGGCAGAGTTTTTTTATATCATTATAAGCATTGTTTGGAAATATTATTCCAGCACTTTGTAATATAAATGGATTTTATTACATTTTAAATACAAGGTTTTAAAATTGTCAATACACTGTTGTGAGTGTTTTTGTTTTGCCGACAGAATTTGCTGAGCATTATTGAATCGCATGTGGAGACCAAGGAAGATATATAAGAGGGGGATCTGCACTGATAACAACATCAAGAGTTTTTAGACCTTTTTGAGATAAAGGTCAAATACCATTGGTTAGAGTGCAGTGTTTTCACAGTGGTGTTTTGTTGTGAAGAAGAAGGACAATATATAATTTTAAGAGATTTTATCTGGAATATTACGTATGATTAAATTGTTGCATGTTTCTTTATTTGTTTTAAAACAGACACATTTTGGTTTTGTATATGCATACTTTGTTTATAGGAATAGAGGTTGTTATGAGTATATACTTTTATTTACATCTTGGTATAAGCACAAAAATTTGAATAACTTTTTCATTATTTGCATTATTTTTTGAAATACACAATTTCGGGTGTTTGACACTTTTTCAGTAGCACTATTTAATGCATTGGTAAAGCTACTAGTGCAAGTTTCTGATGTAAACATATTTCATTTTTTAATGTTTGATTTTGGAATGCATGAAGGTAATCATGCATATACAGTATACGTTATTCTTTTGTACATTCCTATTGTTGTGGAAAATTTTATATTAATGTGTTGTCATAAGTCTCCCAGTGTCTGATCAACCACAGCCCGCTCTAATAGCTGACTGGGGCAGATCGACGCTGGCTGAGACCTGTTAGGTAGTGGAAAACTTCCTGGTGTTTGGAGAGAGGTGTTTGCGGAGAGGAGGCGTGCCCGCCAGCAAAAGGGCCCCTGTGCAATGCACAGAACGATCGTCTGGTGGGGATGCGTTCACTCTGCAAAGACATTATCGGTTTAGAGGTGTTTTACTCTTGTCACCCCTGGTATGCCTGATCAACATGTTTGGGGTGCCATGACGTATACCTGCGGATAATCTCCCATGCACAAGGAACTTTAGTCATCGTCTTTTAGTATATTGTATCATGTCCTGTAGTCATTGTTCATTGGTTGTTTTGTGTTCTGTTGTTAAATCCTTATATGGTCACTTACATCCTGTGAGGTCATATCCTGTGTCCATTTTTTGTGAGGTCACAAGCTTTGTAAGAGGTGTTTGGCTGTTGGAGGCCCAACCCTCAAGCTTTGGGACTTGCTATTGATATGCTAATAAAGTGGCTCACGCAGACAGCTGAGACAGGGCTGTAAGGGCAGTCTTGCTGAGATGGGAATGTAAGAAGGATGTGTTGTGATTCTATTTGTAAGCATGAGAAACACACCAGAGGATGAGCTACACCAGAGGAGAGACATATGATCAAAAGGTGAGATGGTATTATATCATTAGACGAAATTGTTATTATGATTAGAAACAGGAGATTTGGCTGTGTGCTTTGCGTACAACCAAATTTCGCTAACACTATACCATACATATTTATTAAAAATAATACTCCTGACCCCAAAAAGTCCTACTTCTGGAGAAAAGTTTTTCTGACACATGTTAATTAAAATAACTTCAGCCACATACAATGTTAGAATTTCTTTTGTTACTGTATATAAGAATCATGGATATCTGTGGGTTTCTACTCAAAACTCAGTCCTTGGTCTTCTGAATAACTTTCTGACTTTATGGATCCCTTTCCCACAGGGATATACTGGACACTAAAACTCCAGATTGGCTCCTTGATTACTGGGGTTCTAGTAGTACATCAGTCATAATATTCAAGATAGGACTGCTTGGAAAGGTTCTTGTGTTATTTTTCCACTTAGTCAGTCACTTATAAACTCCAATGTGGGGGACAACTGTGATTCGCTTCTTCTAGGTTTAGGTAGAACCCCATGGCAATCGGTATCTTCAAAGAAGCCTCCCGGGAGAGGAGATCCTTGCAGGACTCCAGGTTCTAGTTTTCAATGCCTTGGGTAAAACAATTGTTACATTTTAATCCAGGGATGTGCAGTCAGGGGAGGCAGGTGAGGCAGAGACTCACCTGCCAAGAGCATAGAAAAAACAAAAAAAAAAAGATTAACTTTGAGGGTCGTAGCTTGGCGACCAGGGTCACAGAGACCCCAAATTTGAGGGGTAGGCTCCTATCATCTATGCTTCTGTCAGAAGCTAAATACAGAGCAGCTAGTTTAAAGCTGGCACACTCTGCAACAAACTGAGAGGATGAACTCATAGTGCCTCTCCTCACTTCTTGTCAGAGGCACTGAGCTCAATGGACAGCTTGGAATCTTTGACCAATGGTAAAGTACAGTTGGCCCAAGCTGTCCAATAAAAATGCTGCAGTGTCATAGAAGGGGGCATGTGTCTAAAAGACACATGCTCCCTTCCAGCCCAGCCCTCTTAACTAGAAGGAAAAAACATGTGTTTATGTGTATACAATTTACCCATAATCCCATGTTTTTCTCAAACAGTTAAGAGGGAGAATAAGAATCTGCTGCTGCTGAAAAGGTACAAGCTAAATCATATATTATTATGCTATATGTTTTAAGATAATAATTAATTACCATATTTATCGGCATATAACACGCACATTCATTTTAAGATGGAAGTTTCAGGAAAAAAACTTACATTTTAAATAAAGAACTTTGAAGCAAAATAAGGGTCAGTGCCCATCTGCAGCCTCACCACTGCCATCAATGCAGCCTGATAAATGCCCATCTGCAGCCTCACAAGTGCCATCAATGCAGCCTCATCATTCCACATCAATGCAGCCTCACCATTGCCATCAATGCAGCAGCCTCACCATTGCCTTTAATGCAGCAGCCTCCCCATTGCCATCAATGTAGCAGCCTCACCATTGACATCAATGCAGCAGCCTCACTATTGCCATCAGTGCAGCCTTATCGATGCTCATCTGCAGCCTAGAGGGGACAGGGAGGGTGGCAGGACGAGCGCCGACAATTACATTCAGTGAGCATCTGCTATGATAGACAGAACAGTGGTCCAATGGCGGCCCAGGAGACGGGACTTCCTATTACAGAGGCAGCCAAGTAAACAGGAGATTCTCACTGTATGTAATCTGACGGCGCTCGGCCTGCCCCCCTCCCTGTCCCCTCCGAGGCAGATAAAATTGAAGTATTGGCATATAACATGCACACACTATTTGCACCTGATTTTCATGGTGAAAAAGTGAGTGCTATATGCCAATAAATACATTATTTATCTATTTACTGTGAAATTACTGGTTTGAAGTTATAACTTCAAACTTCAGTAATTTGTCCATTAAGCCACCTGCTTAAGTACAGTTTTTTAAAATATGGTAAATTACCTTAAAAATAATATATAATAATTATTTGTATATTATTTACTTATGATAATTAACCCCTTGCCACCCAGGCCAATTCTGACACTTCTTTCCTACATGTAAAAATCATAATATTTTTGCTAGAAAATTACTCAGAACTCCCAAACATTATATATTTTGTTTTAGCAGACACCCTAGGTAATAAAATGGTGGTCATTGCAACTTTTTATGTTACACGGTATTTGCAAAA
Source organism: Aquarana catesbeiana (assembly GCF_042186555.1). Classification (NCBI taxonomy): domain Eukaryota; kingdom Metazoa; phylum Chordata; class Amphibia; order Anura; family Ranidae; genus Aquarana; species Aquarana catesbeiana. Next base: position 368,242,061 of record NC_133326.1, on the reverse strand, counting down.
AAAAAAAATAAAAAACACTAAAGTTAGCTAATTTTTTTGTATACTATGAAAGATGATGTTATGCTGAAGAAATAGATACCTAACATGTCACGCTTTAAAATTGCGCACACTTGTGGAATGGCGCCAAACTTTAGTACTTAAAAGTCTCCATTGGCAACGCTTTAAAATGTTTTACAGCTTACATGTTTAGAGTTACAGAGGAGGTCTAGTGTTAGAATTATTGCTCTCACTCTAACGTTCACGGCGTATGTAACCTGTGTGTATCTGGCTCTAATACTAGCCAGTGCCTCACCAGCCACTGACCTAACCGCATGTCCCTGCTTCAATCCCCACAGGACAAAAGCCCAGGAGGGAAGACCATTTTCCGGACCATTTGCCTCATATATTTAATATCTCTCCCATCAAAACTTTTGACTGACTAGGCATTAAACACCCTTAACACAGAATTATATCTATAACACACCTTGTCGGAGCCAGCTCAACATAGCAAGAAACTTGAGACAGTACACTACATTCTTAGAGAACACTAACAGACATACACGGCTAAGGTGACTAAAGCTTGCTACAAGATCTCAAAAAATGCAAAAAGAGAATTTGGTAAAATACTATATCCCAACACCAGTATAGCAGTACATGAGGTGTGTATTAACACTGACATTTTTCATTACTTCCTTTTATCTGCACTGTCTTCAGCTTTGTACGATTTGTGATTTGCAAAATGCCAAAACACAAAAAAACGATTTAAAACATCACCAGACACATATAAATGTTTGTTCTACATCTCATAATCGTTTGATTATACTTTCTGTAACTGGAAAAGTACATTTTGTGCCATAAATGTTTTAGCTGGAATATGTAGTACAGATATATTAAAGTGCTTTTTTCCTGTTATGGGTACAGATTAAATGCATTTTCAGCAATAGCATTTTTCTCTTTTTTAAACAGCTTAAATGTACTTTATTTTTTACTGATGTTCCATGTGTTTAGATTCTAAAAATATATAGTAGGTGTATAAAATACATGACGAAGCAAAAAAACTTGACTAGTAGCAGAAGGTTAACTGGATCTGGAATAAGCAGCTACAATTTATGTAATTTTTTGTAATGTACAGTATGGCAGGTTCAATTATGCACCATCTGTGTCATTGTCAGATTAATAATTGCTACTAACACTGCCCATTTGCTTTAACCATACAGCCAAAAGGGGAGCTGCTACAGAGCCATTAGTGTAAATCCAACTTTCTTAGATGGCAAAGGATGCATTATAACATAAATTATATATTTTAAAGACAAACCTTGTCACACCCTCAGTTACAAGGACTATGAAGCATTACTATACAAAAAAAAAGATTGGTTAAACCAAAAAGTGATTTGTCTTCTCACAACGTTTCCTTTATACTGGACTTGCAATATAACAAATGCAAAGTATTTAGAGGTTGGATGAGAGTTTTATGCAGTAAAACATTTTGGTGGTTTGAGTGTTTTTTAAGTATAAGTAACAACCTTGCTATACACATGACAATTCAGTGACCCAGTTACATGTACAGTATATGCAAGCATTTCAGTACCTCCATGAGGACTGACATCTTTGGAGCTCTTGTGGTGCGTGTTGCATAAAAGTCTGCATAATAGGTCATCTTCATCTGATGTGTGCTAAAGTGGTAAATCGTAAGGAATTTACAAAAAAAAAAACAAACAAAAAAAAAAACTGGACCACAAATGTATGCAATAAATCAATGCTTTACCTGACCTCCATCACACCACCTTACACTGTTAAAGAGAGACCTAAAGAGAAACATAAAGAGAAACATATACGCATCATGTACAGTATGCTGGAACTTCTACAGAGCCTAATGCTCTCTATCTCTATAATAGGTATTAGCATGCTTTTACGTTTGGAGATTAAAAAAATGGGACAGGGATACATCCAGTGTTTGACTTTAGTACACAAATGACTTAAAATGGTACACATACAATGCCTTGCAAAAGTATTCTCCCCCTTGGCATTTTTCATTTTTTGTTGCCTCACAATGCCTTGTAAAAGTATTCTCCCCCTTGGCATTTTTCGTGTTTTGTTGCCTCACAACCTGGAATTAACATTGATTTTTTGATGATTTGCATCATTTAATTTACAGAACATACCCACAACTTTGAAGATGTTTTTTTTTTTATTGTGAAGCAAACAACAAATAGGACAAAATAACAGAAATGGTCAAAGTGCATAACTATTCACCCCCCTAAAGTCAATACTTTGTAGAGCCACCTTTTGGGGCTATCACAGCTCCAAGTCGCTTTGGATAAGTCTCTATGAGCTTGCAACATCTTACCACTGGGATTTTTGCCCATTCCTCCTAGCAAAACTGCTCCAGCTTCTTCGAGTTGGATGGTTTGCACTTGTGAACTGCAATTTTAAAGTCTGACCACAGATTTTCTATTGGATTGAGGTCTGGGCTTTGACTAGGCCATTCCAACACATTTACATGTTTCCCCTTAAACCACTCAAGTGTTGCTTTAACAGTGTGTTTGGGGTCATTGTCCTGCTGCAAGGTGAACCTCCGTCCTAGCCTCAAATCACACACAGAGTGGTACAGGTTTTGCTCAAGATCATCCCTGTATTTAGCACCATCCATCTTTCCCTCAACTCTGACCAGTTTCCCAGTGCTGCCACCACCATGTTTCACTGTGGGAATGGTGTTCTTTGGGTGATGTGATGTATTGGGTTTGTGCCAGACATAGCGTTTTCTTTGATGGTCAAAAAATAGGATTTTTTAAAACAGCTTACCTGTAAAATCCTTTTCTTTCGATGGACATTACGGGATACAGAGCCTCAGTAATTACTGATGGGTTATATAGGTATCACTAGGTGATTGGACACTGGCACACCCTAACCAGGAAGTTCAACCCCCTATATAATCCCTCCCCTTGCAGGGATACTTCAGTTTTGTAGCCAAGCAATATAGTGTATTAGAAGAGGGGCGGAAACTCTGTGTCCCGTGATGTCCCTTGAAAGAAAAGGATTTTACAGGTAAACTGTTTTAAAAAATCCTATTTTCTTTCTCGAACATCACAGGACACAGAGCCTCAGTAATTACTGATGGGATGTCCCAGAGCAATGCTATCTGGGGGGGGGGAACCACAACCAAGTAGGGTGCTTTCAGACCTGAGGACCCTGTACCGCTGCCTGCAGCACACTACGTCCAAAGGCGATATGCTCATGCCTTCTCACATCCACCTGATAGAATCTGGTGAATGTATGGACTGAAGGCCAGGTTGCGGCCTCGCAGATTTGAGCCATAGAGGCCCGGTGATGCACTGCCCAAGAAGCACCAATAGCCCTTGTGGAATGTGCCCTGATCTGAAACGGAGGAATCTTCTGTTTCAAACCGTAAGCTTGAATAATCAATTGTCGAATCCATTTAGAAATGATAGCTTTTGACGCTGCCTGTCCTCTACTGGGACCCTCTGGCAACACGAACAAAACATCCGTTTTGTGAATCTGAGCAGTTGCTTCCAGATAGGCCTTGACTGCTCTTACTACATCCAAAGAATGTAGCGATCTTTCTTCCAGAGAACAGGGATCTGGAAAAAAGGAAGGCAGAACAATGTCTTGGTTTAGATGAAAATCTGAAACCACCTTCGGTAAAAAACTAGGATGAGGGCGCAGTACTACTCTATCCTTGTGTACAATCAAATAAGGCTCTTTAAAGGAAAGAGCTGCTAATTCTGATACTCTTCTAGCAGAAGAAATGGCTACCAGAAAAATTAACTTCCTTGTCAACAAGACCAAAGGAATCTGACGTATTGGTTCAAAAGGCTGTTTCTGTAACACAGACAGAACCGAGTTCAAGTCCCAGGGTTTTAAGGGCGCCTTAACTGGAGGATTAAGATGCATCACCCCCTGCATAAAGTTTCGGACCAAAGAATGCGAAGCAAGTGGCCGTTGAAATAAAACTGATAAGGCCGAGACCTGGCCCTTGATGGTACTCAAGGCCAGCTTCATCTCTAATCCCAATTGTAGAAAATCAAGAATTCTACCTATCACATATTTTCTGGGATGCCAACCCCTGGATTCACACCAGGATACATAAGCTTTCCAGACTCTATGATAAATCATTCTGGAAGCTGGCTTCCTTGCATTGATCAAGGTAGATATCACAGGACCTGAAAGCCCACGACTCTTCAGAACGTGGGTCTCAATAGCCAAACCGTCAATTTTAGCGTTTGTAAGGCAGGATGGAACACTGGACCCTGAGATAACAGGTCTGGGCGTACTGGTAGTGTCCACGGGGAACCCACCATCATCCTTACTATTTCCGCATACCACGTCCTTCTGGGCCAAGCAGAGGCCACCAGAAGTACTGACTTCCTTTCCTGCCTGATCCTGCGAAGGAGTCGTGGCAATAGCAGAATAGGTGGGAATGCATAGATCAGTGAGATCTGATGCCACGGAATCACCAACGCATCCATCCCGCATGCAAGAGGATCTTTTGTCCTTGCCACAAATCTGTCTATATTTTTGTTGAATCGGGATGCAAAGAGATCTACATCTGGAACCCCCCATCTTTGGCATATGGCCCAAAAGATGTCGGGATGCAGAGACCATTCCCCTGGAAGTAACTGCTGCCGACTTAAATAGTCCGCCTGCCAGTTCTCTATCCCTGGAATGAAAACTGCCGATATGCATGGCACATGCTTCTCTGCCCAGACTAAGATCTGGTTCACCTCTTTTTGAGCAGCTCGGCTCCTGGTGCCTTCCTGATGATTGACATAAGCCACTGCTGTGGCATTGTTGGACTGGATCCTGACCGGGCAACCCTGTAGCCTGATAGTCCAGGCTTTTAGGGCTAGATATACCGCACGGATCTCCAGAATGTTGAAGGGTAAGGTCCTCTCGGTTTTGGACCATACCCCTTGAACCACAGACTGTTCCAGAACTGCTTCCCAACCCAACAGACTGGCATCTGTTGTTACCACCATCCAGGTAACCGGTAGAAAGGATTTCCCCTTCTGCAGGTTTTCGGGTATTAGCCACCAATTGAGGCTCTGACGCACCGTATGAGACAGGTGCATCGGAAAATCTAATGCCTGAACCTTCTTGTTCCAGGCCGACAGAATACTGTGTTGCAGCAGTCTTGAATGAAACTGAGCACAGGGAACTGCTTCGAATGAAGACACCATCTTCCCTAGCAGCCTCATACAAAGGCGGACAGAAGGACCCTTCCTGGTCCTGACTGCCAGAATCAGCTCCCTTAAAGCAGTGATCTTTGCCTGAGGTAGAAATATTTTCTCCTGGCTTGTATCTATGATCAGACCCAAATACTCCAGTCTTCTTACTGGTTTTAGGGAAGATTTTCTAGGTTGAGGATCCAACCTAGGTGTTCCAGATACTTGACTATGGTCCTCAAGTTCCCGTTCAAGGAGGCTACCGACTGGTCTATCAAGAGCAGGCCCTCTAGGTATGCTATGACAGCTATACCCTGAACCCTTAATCTGGCCAGAGGAGGAGCCAAGACCTTTGTGAACACTCGAGGTGCAGTGGCTATCCCAAAAGGCAGAGCCACAAACTGGAAATGGCGCCCTCCTATCTCGAAGCGCAGAAACTTCTGATGAGCAGGAAAAATGAGCACATGCAGATATGCATCTCTGATGTCTATTGATGCCAGAAATTCTCCTCCCTGCAGGGTGGAGACTACTGTCCAAATTGATTCCATGCAAAAGGACTGAATCCTTAGGAATCGGTTCAGATTCCTTAAATCCAGAATGGGTCTGACATCCCCATTTGGTTTTTGGACCGTAAAAAGGTTGGAATAGAAGCCCAATCCCTGATCCTTCGCGGGAACCACCATAATGACCTCCTGCGACAAAAGTCGCTCTAACGCTAGAAGGAGCAACTGCTTTTTCTCTGGATCTCTGGGGACACTTGATCTGAGGAAACGAGGAGAGGGAAATTCTTGAAACTCCAGCTTGTACCCTAAGTTTACTGTGGAGATTAACCAACTGTCCTGGAAGAGCCTTGAGAACTGTCGCAGTCTTCCCCCCACTCGAGCGAGCAGGGGAGCCCCTTCATAAAGAGGTCTTAGTGTTTTGCCTAGTAAGCTTCTTCCCCAAGGACTTCTTTTGTCCCTGGGGTTGACTCTTGTTTCTTGACCCAGACGGAGGAGGCCGTCGAGACTGCCTAGAGGCTGAAGCCCCTGGCGCTGGGGAAAGAGTCCGTTTGAAAGAGGGACGCTTACTCTTCTTCTTAACAGGTAAGAGAGTGCTTTTCCCACAAGAGATTCTCTTGATATAGTTATCCAAGTCTTCTCCAAACAACCTTGCACCACGAAATGGAAACCTAGCCAGCAGTTTCTTACTTGGTGCTTCGGCTGACCAATTTTTCAACCATAGGATTCTACGTATATGCACCAACTCCAGTGAAAGATGAGAGGTTGGCATGATAGAATCTCTGATGGCGTCAACAACATAACATAAGGCCACTGGAAGGTTAGCCAACCCCTGGGCCTGCTGTTCAGGTAAAACTCTGATGACCTGCTTAACATGGTCTCTTAAGTATTGACAGACTCCAATCGCTGCTACTGCAGGTTGAGCCACTGAACTTGCCAAGGAGAAAACATCCTTCAATAGGGATTCCATCTTTTTATCCACCGGATCCCTGAGCATCTGAGCATTGTCTACAGAACAAGTCAGATTATTATTTACGGAGGAAATGGCGGCATCAATGGCCGGTATTCCCCACATTTTAATAAACTTTTCTTCCATCGGATAAAGTGTTGAAAACTTTTTCGGTGAAAAAAACGTTTATCTGGGTGATCCCACTCAGAATAAAGGAGCTTTTCAAGTAAATTATGAACAGGAAAAGCATGTGCTGTTTGAGGAGGTTTCAGTGACCATAAAGAAGAAGAGGGTTCTTTAACTAATTCAGATATGGGCAATTTAAATGTGGAGCGGACCAATCCAGTAAGGATCTGCACTAAGACCTTCTCATCCTGAGAAGCCAAAGAGGGCCCCTCTCCACCTGATTCCTCCGAAGAGGAATCATCCGTCCCATCCCGATCCTCTGAAAGGGATTCCTCTCCTTTATCCCAGAGCTCCTCCGCCTGAGGGTCTTGGGGAACAGAGGAAGGCCTAGTGCGTTTTCTTCCACTGAGTGAAGATACAATCATGGCCATTAATCTTTCCTCTAAACCATTAATGGTTGAGGAAAAAACCTCCTGTGTAATGTATACAGGGGCTGAAGTGCCAAAAGCAGGAGTAGCCCCTGACCCCAACGGCTCTCCCTGGCTAGCCGTCCCTGGCCCTTTAGAGGGGGAGGATGCTGCAGAAAGGGGGGGTCCTCAGAACCTGAACGAGATCCCCTAGAGTCTCTTGTTCTTGGGGTATTTGAACCTCTTCTACCCATAGTGCAAAGCAACAAGGTGGAGGTATCACAAAATGAACACTGACTGCTGAGCGATGTAGTCTGGCAAAAGCCTTGCTACCAAATGCCCAGTCTGGTGTTACCTTAGTAAATGCTGCCTAGGAGAATGCCTGTGTCCCACATTACATGCGACCGTCAGCTCTGTGTCCCTCAAAAAGGCTTAGTGCACCAGTAATCTGTACCTTTAATAGCCTGCAGCCGGCACTTGTGGGCGTCTGAGCACGCTGGACGCTGTGCTGACGCCCCGCCCCCCCTCTACCGCCCCCCCTTCGTTTTTTGAAAAACGCGCGCTTCCAGCACGAGCCGACCTTCCAGGATCAGCATGGAGGAAGGCTGGGGGAGGGGGAGGAAGGAGAGAGGCCAGTAGTTATGGGGTCTGCACGTGGCAAATGGCGGCGGCGGTGAAAGTGCGGTGTCTAACCGCCTCACAGACCACCTGCGGCCTCCCCCTAGTCTGGGGGGAGATATCCCTAAGGAGAGCCCCCCATCCCATCCTACCTGAGCCGACCGGAGGAGCTTGTGCAGCGTGGAAACACTGAGACAGACGTCAGCATGAGAAGGTATGTGCTCTTGGCAGCCCCCGGTGGCGACAATAGGCATAACATGCATTTACCTTAAAGGAGAAAACCTACTAGCATTAAAAAATTCTGTGGAATCTCCCTTACCTTATCCAGCCGCAGGGTTCTGTTATACAGACCCAATCTTCGCCTCTCACGGTGGGCTCCGTTTGAAAAAACCTTCAGAGATTGGGCCCCCCTATGAATAGGGGGAACCACAGTTCTGGGCCTGTAAAGCACCCAACCAGAAATAAGGATAGAAAACCATTTTCTGATATGCGGGGTCCAGCTCTCTAAAAAGAGGAAGCGTTACAGGAAAAACCTTGTTTCTTTGGACACGAGGCCCAGGTACCATCCAATTCGGCCTAGAAAAGACACTTTGAAATGGATCCGGTTCGCCTGGCTTGCCCCAGTAAAGGATATAGGAGTATCCCTTTGGAGCTCAGCACAGGACATCTTTACACGTCCAACACCTAAGACACTGGCGTAAAAACTGAGGTATCCCTGCAAGGGGAGGGATTATATAGGGGGTTGAACTTCCTGGTTAGGGTGTGCCAGTGTTCAATCACCTAGTGATACCTATATAACCCATCAGTAATTACTGAGGCTCTGTGTCCCGTGATGTTCGAGAAAGAAAGTTAAATTTTAGTCTCATCAGACCAGAGCACCTTCCTCTATACATTTTGGGAGTCATCCACATGCCTTTTCGCAAACTCAAAGTGTGCCATTGTGTTTTTTTGCTGAAAGTAATGGCTTTCTTCGGGCCACTCTGCCATAAAGCCCAACTCTATGGGTAGTACGGCTTATTGTCGTCTTATGTACAGATACTCCAATCTCTGCTGTGGAACTCTGCAGCTCCTCCAGGGTTACCTTAGGTTTCTGTGCTGTCTCTCTTATTAATGCCCTCCTCGCCCAGTCCATGAGTTTTGGTGTGTGGCCATCTCTTGGCAGGTTTGCTGTTGTGCCATGTTCTTTCCATTTGGTTATGATAGATTTGATGGTTCTCCTAGGGAACATCAAAGATTTGGATATTTTTTTATAACCTACCTCTGACTTGTACTTCTCAACAACATTGTCCCTTACTTGTTTGGAGAGTTCCTTGGTCTTCAGTTAGTGGTGCCTCTTGCTTAGGTGTTGCAGCCTCTGGGGCCTTTCAAAAAGGTGTATATATGTAATGACAGATCATGTGACACTTAGATTGCACACAGGTGGACATCACTTCACTAATTATGTGACTTCTGAAGGTAATTGGTTGCACCAGAGCTTTATATTGGCTTCATAACAAAGGGGGTGAATACATACGCACATGCCAATTATCATTTTTTTATTTCTGAAAAATAGTTTTATGTATATATTTTTCTAATTTTAATTCACCAACTTAGACTATTGTGTTCTAATCCATCATATATAATTAAAAAAAACATTGAACTAAAGGCTGTAATGTAACAAAATAGGTAAAAAGCCAAGGGGGTGAATACTTTTGCAAGGCACTGTAATGCCCCGTACACACGGTCGGACTTTGTTCGGACATTCCGACAACAAAATCCTAGGATTTTTTCCGACGGCTGTTGGCTCAAACTTGTCTTGCATACACACGGTCACACAAAGTTGTTGGAAAATCCGATCATTCTGAACGTGGTGACGTAAAACACGTATGTCGGGACTATAAACGGGGCAGTGGCCAATAGCTTTCATCTCTTTATTTATTCTGAGCATGCGTGGCACTTTGTCCGTCGGATTTGTGTGCACACGATCGGAATTTCCGACAACGGATTTTGTTGTTGGAAAATTTTATATCCTGCTCTCAAACTTTGTGTGTCGGAAAATCCGATGGAAAATGTGTGATGGAGCCTACACACGGTCGGAATTTCCGACAACAAGGTCCTATCACACATTTTCTGTCGGAAAATCCGACCGTGTGTACGGGGCATAAGTGTCCAACACTCATTAGTGTCCTGTCCATGAGTATTCACAACTGTATCCTCTGCAGAAGACCGTGGATTCTGAGATGGACCCTTTGAAACAATATAACTCAGACAACCAAAGTAATAATTACAATAAACTTATAAGGACAAACAAATCTACAAATGAAGCATGAAGGTGTATATAAACCCTAAAAAATGAATGCCTTTTATTTGCTATGTGCCTTTTGTTATGTTAAATATACCACTGAAAGTGTTGTGTTACACTATATTACCAAAAGTATTGGGACACACACGAACTTTAAAGGCATCCCAGTCTTAGTCCATAGGGTTCAATACTGAGTTGGCCCACTATTTGCCGCTATAACAGCTTCAACTCTTCTGGGAAGGCTGTCCACATGGTATAGGAGTGTGTCTATGGGAATGTTTGACCATTCTTCCAGAAGGGCATTTGTGAGGTCAGGCACTGATATTGAACAAGAAGGCCTGGTTCTCAGTCTCCACTCTAATTCATCCCAAAGGTGTTCTATCAGGTTGAGGTCAGGACTCTGTGCAGGCCAGCCAAGTTCTTCCACCCCAAACTTGCTCATCCATGTCTTTATGGACCTTGCTTTGTGCACTGGTCCAAATCATTTGGTGGAGGATGGATTATGGTGTGGGGTTGTGTTTCAGAGGTTGGGCTTGGCCCCTTAATTCCAGTGAAGGAAACTCTTAAGGCAACAAAACAGAATTTAACCCTGGGACTTTACTGGACACTGGTGGCCACTTGATGTAGAGTAAACATATTGTATATATTTATTAAAAGGTTAACAAGGTAATCATCAAACACAAAGTACATAAACAAATGCCAAACCAATTGGTATAACACGTGCTTGGAGATTGCAATTATGTAGATACATGATGGTACAGAGGCATTTTAAAACTCTACGCGTTTGGTCAACTACCGCTCACCTCTTCAGGAGTGGATGCACACAAAACATGTCTATAAAATAGAATATCAGTTTGAAACTATACATCAAGATAGAAAATAATGTATTGCAAATGAAAGGGGACTTTGTTAAAGGGACCCCATACTTATAAACCGGCTGAGCCGGAATGGCAATGCAACATTCCTATCCGCAGGGGGGGGGAGGAAGAGGCACGTCTGGCCTGGGAGCTGGAGGAGAGGAACTGAAAAAACCCTACTGGGAAACAGGTGGAGGGTGAGTGTGACATATATGAATTGAAAAGATGTCCATTAATGTCCCTATTCACAGGTTCAAGCTGTAACAAGAATGTGTATATATCTAAATTGTATATGGCAGAGTATTGTGGATAGGGGATATTACTGCACTAATCTCAAGTATAAGGAATATAAAACAGAACATGTATATAATGAGTAGAAACGCAGGTGAGAAATTACCAAAGGTGAAACAATCCTATGGTAAACATAGTTGGGTTTAAAGGCCTCAACAGGCATGTAGAGCATCAGGGATCAGGGACAGCACCAGGAAAAGGTAATCTCCCAGGGTCTGGAAATGTGTTACACAAACTTTTCTTCAAGGCCTCCTGAAGATGTTTCATCCTCTGCTCCCTCTGTGAAGGCAGGATGAGTTCTGCAACTTTACCCTTGTAACGTGAATCAAGAAGGGTTGCCAGCAAGTAATTATCCCTCTCCTTGATACCATGAGTCCTAGGGTCCTTTCACAGGTTTTGCAGAATCAGGCAGGCCATGAAGCGTAAGTTTGTAGAGGTATTCGATTCTGAGTCCTCTGGGTCACTAAGGATCACAATATCCTTAACTGTAATTACCTCCGCCCAACCATGTACAACTCCTTGGGTTTCTGGGGACTGAAAACCATCCCTTGAAGAGTGCTGTGTGTTATCCTCTACATCCATGCTGACAAAATCCTCCTCCTCTTCTTCCTGTGTGTTTGGCGGCCCCACAGGAATACTATCTGGAAAGGGGGGGCCTTGAGAGGAAAGGAAGTCCTCCTCTTCCTTCCCATTGTTCTGTCTCAAGTGCCCTCATGTGCTCCAGCAGGAAGCCTAGAGGGACAGTGTCACTGATGCATGCATTGTCGCTGCTCACCATCCTTGTGGCCTCCTCAAATGGTGACAGGATAGTGCATGCATCCTTGATCAGTAGCCACTGGCGTGGCAAAAAGAAGCCAAGCTCCCCTGTCCTGATGCCATACTCGCACAGGTATTCATTGATGGCCCTCTCCTGTGTGTGCAGGCGCTGCAGCATAGCCAACGTTGAGTTCCACCTGGTGGGCATGTCACAAATAGGGATGAGCTTCGAGTTCGAGTCGAACTCATGTTCGACTCGAACATCGGCTGTTCGCCAGTTCGCTGAACAGCTAACAATTTGGGGTGTTTGCGGCAAATTCGAAAGCCGCGGAACACCCTTTAAAAGTCTATGGGAGAAATCGAAAGTGCTAATTTTAAAGGCTTATATGCATGGTATTGTCATAAAAAGTGTTTGGGGACCTGGATCCTGCCCCAGGGGACATGTATCAATGCAAAAATAATTTTTATAAATGGCTGTTTTTTCGGGAGCAGTGATTTTAATAAAGCTTAAAGTGAAACAATAAAAGTGTAATATTCCTTTACATTTCGTACCTGGGGGGTGTCTATAGTATGCCTGTAAAGGGGCGCATGTTTAGAACAGTCTGACAGCAAAATTACATTTCAAAGGAAAAAAAGTCATTTAAAACTACTCGCGGCTATTAATGAATTGTCGGTCTGACAATACACATAAAAGTTCATTGATAAAAACTGCATGGGATTTCCCCACAGGGGAACCCCGAACCAAAATTTTTAAAAAAATGGCGTGGGGGTCCCCCTAAATTCCATACCAGGCCCTTCAGGTCTGGTATAGATATTAAGGGGAACCCCACACCAAATTTTTTTTTTAAAATGGCATGGGGGTCCCCCTCAAAATCCATGGATTTTAGGGTGAACCCCGCGCCAAATTTAAAAAAAAAATGGCTTGGGGTCCCCCCAAAAATCCATACCAGACCCTGACAGAATCTCTGCCCCAGTGTGGCTCCTGTGCCCTAGGCATACCAACTCAAGCACCGCATGCCATCTTTTAGCCTGACTACTTGCATAGCCCCTTTAGCACTTAGAGAGCACTGCTGATTCAGAGGACAATTCTGCAGAAGAGGCTATAGAGGAAGAAGAAGAGGAGGGAGGGGAGCATACAGATGTTATGGCAGAATCACCACTAGCTTTTTGGAGGCGTGGTGGAGGAACAAGCTCCAACACTGAACCCTGTCCTGCATCCTTCCCAGCTGCCAGCAGAGTTACCCAGTGCACCGTGAAGGAAATGTAACATCCCTTCCCATGCCTGCTGGACCATAAGTCAGCGGTAATATGAACCTTATAGTTGACTGCCCTGTCCAATGGGCCAAAACATTGCCCTCCACATGCCGGTAGAGAGCCGGAATGGCCTTACATGAGAAGAAATGCTGTTTTAGAATCTTCCACTGTGGTACAGCACATTTCACAAATTCACAAAAGGGGGCAGAGTCTACCAGCTGAAAAGGTAACAGGTGCAGTGCTAGCAATTTGGCCAAGCTAGCATTTAGACGCTAAGCTTGTGGATTGTTGGGACCAAATTTCTTTTTACGATTCAGCAACTGGGGTAGGGAAATTTGCCTGCTGAAATCAATTGGTGGTGTACTGCTAGCAGATTGGCTGCATGTACTTTTGACACCTCTTGCTATACCTTCATTCCTCTCAATGCAAGTTTTTGAGAGGACTGCAGGTATAGTAGGGTTGGAGATCCCAGATGAGGACCAAGGAGAAGTCTGCCTTTTTCTATGATGTGGATCTTCCAAGTGCTGTTGCCAACGGACTGCTTGGCAGGTCATCATATGTCTGGTCAAGCATGTGGTACCAAAAGCGGCTGCTGTTCTGCCCATGCTTGATCCACTTCAGACATAGGTTGCAAACAGCTATGGTGAGATCTGCTGCACGCGCTTCGAAAAAGGTCCACACCAAGGAACTTTTAAAAGTCAGCAAGAAGTCAGCGGAACCCTGCACCTGTGGCGCTCTGCGGTGTGATGCAATAGGGTGGCTGCCCTTAAGCTGCCCCCTAGAGGACATCCTGCCTAGTTGGAATTGTGCCTCCTCCTCCTCCTCCTCACTTTCCTCCTCTCTTCTCTCAGACACCAAAGTACAGTCAGTGACCTCATCAACCCCTCCCTCCTTGTCACTGGAGCAAACTTGGCAGTATGTTGCAGCTGGGGGAACATGGCTGCCAGCTTCTTGTCCTTCTGTGGCACCCCCTCTCTCTAGGCTCACGTTACTCCCTTCCTCAACCTGGGAACCAACATCGAAGCCTTCAAATCGCTGCTCATCCTCCAGCAGCATGTACCCGACACTGTGGTTGAATAATTCTGGGGACTCCTCTGTGCATGATGGTGGGGCTACGGAAGGGGTGACTGTGGACAAGGAGCCGGTGGAGTAGGCCTCTTTGGCAGATGCTTTGGAAGGCAAACTACTCTGAGCCTGGTTGACAGAGGATGAGGAGGATGGGGACAGCTTTGTTATCCACTCCACCAACTCTTCTGCATGTTTGGGCTCAATAACAGGGCCAGCAGCAGAAAAAAAGGAGAAGCGTGCCCCACGACCACCTGCAGAGGATACACCATGTCCACGACCACCACTGTTGACTGTAGACACAGAGGCTGCTTGCCCTCTTTTTGTGGCCTGTGAGCGCTTGCCTCTCCTTGGTGGCCTTCCGGATATGATTTTTTTTTGTAACACTGCAATACACTGTATTATATACTGTGTACACCACCTGAAATGCACTGTATACTGTATATAGGCTACACTGAATGCAGAGTATATATATATATATATATATATATATATATTGTGGTAGCGTGGTACCCCACCAGTGTATGGACGCAGAATTCTCAACCGGGCAGGTTGAGGGGCTCCAGTTTATTTGCTTATTTGGGAATAAACTGTAGCCATGGTGTTAGCACTACTGACAAACAATCCACCAAATCACCCCACTGCCAGACTTGATGCATCCTTTCCAGAGACAATGAACAGTCTTTTGCAAGCTTTGTTTTTGTTGTTTTATTGGAGGGGTACAACTTGGATAGGGTTTGGGATATTGGATGCCCATATAATTAATCATTGCCATCATATTTACAGATTTCAGTATACTTTGATCATAGTTAGAGCCTGAAGGTTGAATGTGCATGCTTGACTAAGTAGAAATCTTCTCCTGCAGCTTCCTGCAGACTGTTACTCCCTCTGCATCTCCATATCGACTATTGTTTCCTCTGCATCTCCATGCAGACTACTGTTCCCAAGAGTTCTCCATCTGTCACCGTGTGAGGGATAGAAACCGTGTAAAAGTAATGGTCTTAGATCTCTTCACCTCCTGCCCAAAACGTGCTTCCTCTTGCACAACTGGTTTCCTCCTGCACAACTTATAATTACATTTGAGATATATAGCACTTCCTCTTCTAATGGGTATGAAGAACTCAATCTGAATAAGCCCCTCTACTGGCTCTGGTGACTCGCTGCTACTAGGCCTGAGGCCTGCAGAACCTAGCTTGCAGCATAGGCCTGCCTAAATTTGCCTGTGCTAAACAACCTAGTAAAATATCCCCTACAAGCACCTACCTTCTGGTAGAGTTTTCTCATTATTTACTAAAGTCCACTTTGGGACCTGGAGCCCGGGGATTTTGTAGCGATCCAGCTGGGATGAAATCCCCAGTCCTGGGTCCGGGTTTTGAGATCCACCAGCATACTGACTGGTCAGGTGTGTGCTGGACTATTTGTAGACACCTGACCATGGTTCTGGGCTCCACCCTCCCGAGGAGTCAAGGCTTGCGAGGGAGAAGTCATAGAGTGCAGGTGTACATTGGGAGAAGCCAGAAGCCCAAGCCTGAGGGTCAAAGCAGCAAGTGGCTGTTACCTATATGGACTGACAAGGGAATGGTCTGTGGGAAACAGACAAAGGCCTGAAGTGGAAGGCCTGATCTGAATGACTGTATGTACAGTATAAGCCAGGAGGCTCTGTATTTTCCATTTGTAATTATTATTGTGAAGTTGAAATCCCTGCGTGGGAACTCTGGATGGACTGTTCATTTTTTTTTGGTTTAATAAATGTGGGCCAAAAAGCCCCTTAAATGGCACAACTGGCGTGGACTCCGCTCACTGGTAAGCACTACACTTGAGCTAAACAACCCTCAACCTTACAATATATATATACTAGACTATATATATATATATATATATATATATATATATATATATATATATATATATATATATATGTATATATATACAGTATCTCACAAAAGTGAGTACACCCCTCACATTTTTGTAAATATTTTATTATATCTTTTTGTGTGACAACACTTAAGAAATTACATTAATGTCTAAACCGCTGGCAACAAAAGTGAGTACACCCCTAAGTGAAAATGTCCAAATTGGGCCCAAAGTGTCAATGTTTTGTGTGGCCACCATTATTTTCCAGCACTGCCTTAACCCTCTTGGGCATGGAGTTCACCAGAGCTTCACAGGTTGCCACAGGAGTCCTCTTCCACTCCTCCATAACAACATCACAGCGCTGGTGGATGTTAGAGACCTTGCGCTCCTCCACCTTCCCTTTGAGGTTGCCCCACAGATGCTTAATAGGGTTTACGTCTGGAGACATGCTTAACCAGTACATTACCTTTACTCTCAGCTTCTTTAGCAAGGCAGTGGTCGTCTTGGAGGTGTTTGGGGTCGTTATCATGTTGGAATACTGCCCTGCGGCCCAGTCTCCGAAGGGAGGAGATCATGCTCTGCTTCATTATGTCACAGTACATGTTGGCATTCATGGTTCCCTCAATGAACTGTAGCTTCCCAGTGCCGGCAGCACTCATGCAGCCCCAGACCATGACACTCCCACCACCATGCTTGACTGTAGGCAAGACACACTTGTCTTTGTACTCCTCACCTGGTTGCTGCCACACGTTTGACACCATCTGAACCAAATAAGTTTATCTTGGTCTCATCAGACCACAGGACATGGTTCCCGTAATCCATGTCCTTCGTCTGCTTGTCTTCAGCAAACTGTTTGCGGGTATTCTTATGCATCATCTTTAGAAGAGGCTTCCTTCTGGGAGGACAGCCATGCAGACCATTTTGATGCAGTGTGCGGTGTATGGTCTGTGCACTGACAGGCTGACCCCCCACCCATTCCACCTCTGCAGGAATGCTGGCAGCACTCATACTTCAATTTCCCAAAGGCAACCTATGGATATGACGCTGAGCACGTGCACTCAACTTCTTTGGTTGACCATGGCGAGGTCTGTTCTGAGTGGAACCTGACCTGTTAAACCGCTGTATGTTCTTGGCCACCATGCTGCAGCTCAGTTTCAGGTTCTTGGCAATCTTCTTATAGCCTAGGCCAGGGGTCTTCAAACTGCGGCCCTCCAGGTGTTCAGGAACTACAATTCCCATCATGCCTAGTCATGTCTGTGAATGTCAGAATTTTACAATGCCTCATGGGATGTGTAGTTCTGCAACAGCTGGAGGGCCGTAGTTTGAGGATCCCTGGCCTAGGCCATCTTTATGTAGAGCAACAATTCTTTTTTTTTTAGCTCCTCAGAGAGTTCTTTTCCATGAGGTGCCATGTTGAACTATCAGTGACCAGTATGAAAGAGTGAGAGCGATAACACCAAATTTAACACACCTGCTCCCCATTCACACCTGAGACCATGTAACACTAACAAGTCACTTGTCACAGGCGAGGGAAAATGGCTTAACTGGGCCCAATTTGGACATTTTCACTTAGGGGTATACTCATTTTTGTTGCCAGCGGTTTAGACATTAATGGCTGTGTGCTGAATTTTTTTGAGGGGACAGCAAATTGACACTGTTATATAAGCTGTACACTCACTACTTTGCATTGTAGCAAAGTGTCATTTCGTCAATGTTGTTACATGAAAAGATATAATAAAATATTTACAAAAATGTGAGGAGTGTACTCACTTTTGTGAGATGCTGTATATAGTATAATATACATGTTGCTCTGTGTGTGTTCCCAGAGAAATGGAGAGGAGGTACACAATTCCAGGCTAAAAGGAAGAAGGAAGTCAAACACAGATTTTTTTATGAACCCACCCACTGCCTCCAATATTACTGAACGCTAGCAATGCAACAGTCATTTTCAAGTAGTCCACACCTGTTCTCTGCTTTCCTCCTCTCCTTCCCAGCCATGCTCAGTTCCAGCTTTGCTAAAGGAGGGATCTTTCTGTAAATGGGATGCCTGCTGTAAGGGGAGAACTCCTTGTATAAAGGGAGATTCTAACATGAAAGAGGGACTCCAAATTTAATGGGGGACTCTGATGTTAAAAGGGACTACTGATGTTACAGGGGGACTCTAAAGCACAATCGGACTTTCCGACGGGAAATGTTGGATGTCAGGCTGTTGTTGGAAAATTCGACCGTGTGTATGCTCCATCGGACAATTGTTGTTGGATTTTCCGCCAACAGATGTTGGCTAGCATGTTTTCAAATTTTCCACCAACAAATGTGTGTTGTCGGATTTTCCGATCGTGTGTACACAAGTCCGTCGGACAAAAGTCCAAAGTACAAGCACGCATGCTAGGAAGCAGAAGCAGTCGGTCTTGTAAACTAGCGTTTGTAATGGAGAATTAACATTCGTGACATGGCAAATTATGAAATATCCAAATGCAGCGCACAATTCTCTTCTTCTTTAATCGTTTAATAATGAAGCTGCTTTGCTGGTGATACTGATGGAGTTATTGCAAACGAATTTTCAAAGGCTTTTTTTTTCTAGTGATATCAAGAATTATATTATTATGTTTTTTTTTTTTTATTTGTGCAAGTTACCACAACACCATTATCCCATAGTTTTTAAGATCAAAGATACAATTACGTTGGTGTCCCTAGTCAATTTTACATTGTATTTTTTAAATGTAACTGCCTACTCCCAAACTGTCATTTGAAGTAAAACACATAGCCAAGTATTATTCTCCACAATTTTTTTATTGTGCATTAAAAAAAAAAAAAAATAGACATGCTATCTGCCAATAGAACTTAACCAAAAAGTGCATTCTATGCATCCAAAATATAGAAAATATACCAAATCAAATCATTATTCAACCAAAAAAATAACTCCAAGGCCAATAATAAATAACACATTATCTCCAATTCCGCAACATGTCTGATTGGCGAACGGCTGTTCAGAAACTAACTGAAAAGCATGAAATGAAAAGCGCAAACTGAAAAGTGCTAAATGAAAAACGCGAAAAGAAAAGCGCAAATCAACACTCATCAAACTTCTACTAACACGAAATTAGCAGAAGGAGCCCAAAGGGTGGCGCTAAAGAGCTGAAAAACCATGTAGTATGTCTAGTATGTCACTACGTTCGTAATTGTTGGCCAACATTTGTGTGACCGTGTGTATGCAAGACAAGTTTGAGCCTACACCCTACGGAGAAAATTCCACGGTTTTGTTGGCGAAAAGTCTGATCATATGTACGAGACATAATATGAAAGGAGGACTCCTGATGTAAGTGGGGACTCTGATGTTAAAGGGGGATTATAATGTGAGAGGAGGACTCCAGATGTAAATGGGGACTATTGATATTAAATGGGGACTACTGGGGTAACAGGATTCGAATGTGAAAGGAGGACTCCTGATGCTAAAGGGGACTCCTGATGGTAAAGGGGGACTACTGATGTAAAGGGGGCCCTTGATGTAGGGGTCTCCTGATTTACAGATTGCTGATGTGAAAGGGAACCCTGATGTAAAGGGGGGCTCTGATGTTAAAGGAGGACACCTGATTGTTGGCATCTTTGCTCTGGGCACTGGATGACCTTTGTCTCAGCTCTGGTCTGAGCGCCAGCTGAGGGGATCAAAATAGACCCCTTCCGGGACTCCACTTCTCACATCCCCCTGCTGAGACTCCACTCCATGCCTACCTAAGCCCAATCTGGCTTTATTATGTTTGCCTGCAGTGCAGACCTAGCAGCAGCAGTGAAAGCAGAAGGGGAGAGAGCCGCGACATGCGGCATGAGATAGGGAACCGGGGCAACTGTGGTAGGCTTACCATGGCACATGAGGGCAGCTAGCGGCACCATAGAATGGGACAATGGACACTGAATGTTCCATTGACTGGGGCTAGAGAGCTCTACACTGGGCAGACAAAGAACAGTACCCCAAGCCAGGGGTGGCTCCAGACAAATTTTTTTGGGGGTGCTGTGTGGGTGCTGAAAGCATTAGTGGTGGTGCTAAGGCAGCGCATAGCACGCCGCCCCTTGTGTGGGCGTGGCCAAAGTGGGTGTTGTCAATTGTGGGCGTGGCCAAATAAGTGGGGTTTTTTTCATGGTCTTTCCCATTGTATAGACAATGGGGCCTTCAGGCACACAGAATTGATTCTTAGAGTAAAATAAGCCCAAATGGAACCAGCAATGATATACCCCAGCAAGTATAAGGGCCAGCAATGATAACCCCTAGTACATGTTAGAGCCAACCAGAACACCCAGCACAGCATAACAGTGAGGGACAGTGAGCAGTGTCCAGAGCAGATCAGTGACCCCATACACAGTGCCCAGATCAGTGACCCCATACACAGTGCCCAGAGCAGATCAGTGACCCCCATACACAGTGCCCAGAGCAGATCAGTGACCCCCATACACAGTGCCCACAGCAGATCAGTGACCCCCATACACAGTGCCCAGAGCAGATCAGTGACCCCCATACACAGTGCCTAGAGCAGATCAGTGACCCCCATACACAGTGCCCAGAGCAGGACAGTGACCCCAAACACAGTGCCCAGAGCAGGACAGTGACCCCAAACACAGTGCCCAGAGCAGATCAGTGACCCCATACACAGTGCCCAGAGCAGATCAGTGACCCCAAACAGTGCCCAGAGCAGGACAGTGACCCCATACACAGTGCCCAGATCAGGTATGTCCCTTCAGTCAGTGCCTGTGTGCAACAGCATGTTGCCATAGATCAGATGACTGGAAGGCTTCCCCTCCCCCTTTCCAGGCTCTGCAGCTCCATTAAGAACAGTACAATGCCTGCAGCAATGATGAACCATCCTCGCTCCTCCTTAGCCTTCCTCCTCGGAGCACATCACCTGCACAACAGGAAATACACACACACACTGCTCTTGTCCTCTGACTGACAGGCTCAGTCAGCCTTGCAGAGTGCAATGCACTGAGTGCAGCAGCTTCGTTCTGCTCCCTCCTCCACCAGATAAGGACACACAGCTGCTCTCCTCTTCTCTCTTCTTAGCTTACCTGCTTCCTCCAGGCTCCTAGGGCAGTGCACATGGCTGATCTCTCTCAGCTGCTTCTATCACATGCATCACGTGTCACCGTCATTGCTTTTATAAGGTAGCACCAGCACTGGATCAATCTGCCAGTGATGCGGCCTCACCAGCCAGCCCCTGCCGGGTCTAACTGATCATTATCGGCTTATTCCGCTGTATTCCTCCACTTCAGAAAAGAGTCCTTAGCCATTTGCAGAAAAGATTCATATTAGGTACCAGGATTTTTTTTTTTAAAAAGTGTGACTGTACTGCAATACCGCTGTGGAAATTTTGGGGGTGCTATGAGGGTGCTTGAAGACTTTTTGGGGGAGCTTCAGTACACCCAAGCACCCACCTGGCGCCGCCCCTGCCCCAAGCACACACACAGCATTTTAGGAGAGCAGAAGGGGACCATCTATCCCTGGTAAAGGTGGCGCTGAGATCCACACATCTGGCTTAGGAAGGCTGCTGCCCCCCCCCCCCCCCATATGATCATTAACCCATTACAGATTACTTTGCCAGATGCCAGGATGGGGGGGCACATAAAAAATCCTTGCACCAGCCCTGGAGACATAACAAAGTCATCTTATAACACGACATGCCTGAACGAAGATCTTCACAGTAGGGTCACCAATTACTATTTTAATGAAAGACACAGATTTAAGAATATTGAAAATTACTTTTTATTTCTATTAAAGATTAAATGAGATTTTGTATTTGGGCTAAAGCATAAGTGTGATATTTTTAGGATATAAAATTGTAAGTAGACCCCATATATTTGATGTCTGGCTTGTAAAGTAAACCTGTCATGACAGAAATATATGAACTTCTGTGGCTAACTTTATATGACGTATGGCTGTTGTGCTCATCTTTTACTACTTAGTAAGTTACTGATGTTAGCAACATGTAGCTGGGGGTATTTGACTTCACTGTCTGTGAAGCCACAAGATTTAGTATAAAGGAACTTACAGAGTTGGGACTAGAAAATACAGCAATGACTGCACCTATATTTATTTCATGACAGGTTGCCACTTTAACAGGTTATTCATGAAAATAATTTCTAAGGACTTTGACCCCATGTCAGGCTAACAATCCAAGCTGAGTATATACTTTAGAATACTTTAGACCTAGAATTCCAAAGCAATCCCTACATGCTTCGACAGCTCCTTCCAGGTTTATTTTCTAGTTCTTTGTCTTCTGTGCTGAGACACATAAAAGCAATTTTAGTCTGGATGTTTTCCAGTTTTCACCCACAGTGCCTGTTACATATTTCATATGGTGACTTAAACTGCTCCATTTGTTAATACTGTCAACAAGATCTAGAGAATAACTGGTTTGGATGATAGCCAGCTCAGAGTGCAGACAAGCTAATTTTTGATACAGAACAGAGTTGTCCATTTACCACTAACTTTGGAGTTCCAGGATCATTCATACTTGTCTTATAGCACTTTAAATGTATCAGGGAAACAAGAAGACTATATAATGAAGCAATGTTCAGCAGGTCTGGAAGAAAACATCATCTACTATATAGACAGCAAATAATGCATTTCCTCCATGGATAGCTCAGTTAAAATACAGACTTAAAGCTTTACCCAAGCAGAAAACTGTTCACTGGTGTAGAATACTATCAGTTTCCAGTCAACCACTGTGGTTCCTCCCAGTGCCTCAGAAGTCAAAAATAGCCTAGATTTTCAACCACTTCAATACTGGGTACTTCCTGCCCAGACCAATTTTTAGCTTTCAGCGCTGTCGCACTTTGAATTACAATTGTGCGGTCATGCTACACTGTACCCATATTACATTTTTATCATTTTTTCCCACAACTAGAGCTTTCTTTTGGTGGTATTTAATCACCACTGGGTTTTTTATTTTTTGCTAAACAAATTTAAAAAAGACTGCCATTTTTTAAAAAGAAAAGTTTTTCTTTGTTTCTGTTATAAAATGTTGTAAATAAGTAAGTTTTCTCCTTCACTGACGGGCACTGATGAGGTGACACTGATGGGCACTGATAAGGTGGCACTGATGAGCACTAATGAGGAGGCATTAATATGCAACACTGATAGGTGGCACTGATATACAGCACTGATGGGCACTGATAGGCAGCACTGATGGGCACTGATAGGTGGCACTGATGGGCACTGATAGGTGGCACTGATTGGCACTAATGGTCAATAACGGGAACTGATGGGCGGCACTGATAGATGGCACTGATAGGCAGCACTGATGAGGAGACACTGACCAACATTACTGATGGCCACTGATTGGCATGTGTGATGGGCACTGATTGGTATCCGTGATGAGCACTGATTGGCATCTGATGGGCACTGAATGGCATTTGGGATGGGCACCTCTCAATGCGCTGATTATCAGTGCAGACCCCCCATCAGGAGAGCCGCTGATTGGCTCTCCTCTACTCGTGCCTTGTCAGCACAAACTGAGGAAAGCCGATTACCAGCACTTCCACATTACCGTTGTGATCAGCTGTGATTGGTCACAGCTGATCACGTGGTAAAGAGCCTACATCATAGGCTCTTTACCGAGATGGGATATGCGGTACTGTGCATGTGCAAAGCCTGCTGGGCTTTCTCATTGGCCCGGGAGCCGAGGAAGGAGGAGGGGGGCCGAACTTCCGAGGGACGGGCCAATTAGAAAGTGCAGCGTGCATTGCACATGCGCAGTAGGGAACCAGCACTGCCAGTTTCCCTTAGTGGAGATGGCAGCGGCAGCACCTGACAGCCGATCCGGGTCCTGCGGGCTCGATGTCCGCCGGTGGCCCGCAATCGTGGTACAGAGAGGCAGAACGGGGAGATGCCTATGTAAACAAGGCATTTCCCTGTTCTGCCTAGCAACATGACAGAGATCTACTGCTCCCAGTGATCGGGAGCAGTGATCTCTGTCATGTTCTAGTGAGCCCATCCCCCCACAGTTAGAACACACTTAACACCTTGATCTCCCCCTGTTGTTTAACCCCTTCCCTGTCAGTGACATTTACACAGTAATCTGTGAATCAAATTTTTATAGCACTGATCACTATATAAATGCCAATGGTCCCAAGATAGTGTCAAAAGTGTCTGCCGCAATGTCGCAGTCATGATAAAAATCGCAGATCGCCACCATTACTAATAAAAAAAAGAATAATAAAAATGCAATTGCACAAACCAATCAATATACGCTTATTGCGATTTTTTTTTACCAAAAATATGTAGAAGAATACATATCGGCCTAAACTGAGGAAGAAATTAGTTTTTTTATATTTTTTGGGAGGATATTTATTGCAGCAAAAAGTAAAAAATATTGCTTTTTTTTCAAAATGGTCACTTTTTTTTGTTTATGGCGCAAAAAATAAAAACCGCAGAGGTGATCAAATACATCAAAAGAAAGCTCTATTTGTGGGAAAAAAAGGACGTCAGTTTTGTTTGGGTACAACATCGCTCGACCGCGCAATTGTCAGTTAAAGCGACGCAGTGCCATATCACAAAAAAGGGCTTGGTCAGGAAGTGGGTAAATCCTTCTGGGGCTGAAGTGGTTAAAGTGTAACTAAGGGCATATTTTTGTTATTTTTGGAGAGAGTGAAGATGGATTAGAATACCTGTCATTTTTTATTGCTGCCTGTACCCCCATTTGGGAGATTCACCCTCTCTATTTGACCTGTTTATCATTATCACTGAAAGTGAAAGTCCCACATTTTGGGTTGTTGCCAAAACACCAATGGAGGGGAAATCTTCCAATGGGGACATTTTGGAGGGATTTCCTCTCATCCTGTTTTTGCTATGGGGCAGGAAGTAAATGAAAATCTCCCCATTGGGACACAGGTGTAAAAAAATACAGAGGTTATAACCCTCCCTTAATCTGTCCAAAATGAAAAAAAAGTTTTGCCTTTATTTACACTTTTATTTTTTTTTTTTCAAAAAATTTTTATTTCGCTTTTCAAACATATAACAGAAGGTATAAAATACAGTGATGAATACAGATATTTTGATGTATATGGGTATTGTGATATATACAGATAGTTTGAAATACTTGTACATTCACAGATATGGGATAGAGTTCGGTACACAATTATACAGAATTATACAGATCCCAAACCTAGTGATCATAGAGTAGTGTGGTGGATGCCTGGATGGAACCAATTATTACTATTTCTGCGAGTATTAACTTATTTAAGCGAGTATTAACTTATTTAATATCAGTCAAATACCTGTAGATTTGATAGGAACTCATAACCAGAGAGGGGGGGGTGGGGGGGGGGGGGGGCATGAGATGGAAGATGGAGTGGCAGTTTATGAGGGTATATTGTCCGGTTGATCTTAGACAATGTGCCATATTGCGATCAGTTTGTGGGTAGGATAGGATAGCTGGTAGACTTTAGGTTTCATGCTGGATTGCTGAAGATCTTGGATTTGTGAATTGAGTAGCTCACGTGGTGGTCCGGATAGTTGAGGATGGTTCAGGGTGACACCTCTCATGGAAGGATTTATATTTTGTTTCGTAACTGTTGGTATGAGTCGTGGTAGGAGAAGGTGGATTTGTTCATATTTGCTATTTCTTCTTGAGAAAGAGATGAGAGCATAAAGGTGTGCCATTTGAAATGGAAGCGGTCTGAGGAGGTTGTCTGTTTGAAGTCCGTGTTTATGCGGTCTTTGATGAGTAGGTGTAGAAGCTCTCTTTTGACTTGTGCAATGTTGGGGTGGGGTGGAGATATCCAATGTTTTAAGATAGTCCTTCTTGCGATTAGCAGACAGGTTAGGATCCACCCTTTGTGTGGGGTGTTGACTTTCAAATTTCCTGAGGGGCTTGTGTCGCTGTTGGCGAGTTTGGACCAGGGTAGGAGTAGAGGGTCCCAATAGCCGAATATGAGGAGTAGCGGGTCTTTGGGTAGTTTTAATAGGGTCACTTCGAATATGTAGGCAAGAACTTGGTCCCAAAAAGTTGAAATGTATGAGCAGCTCCAGAAGCGGTGGGCTAGGGTAGGTTTCCGGAGGTGGCATAGTGGGCAAAAGGCTTTGCTAGCGTCCGTCTTTGACGAAGAAAAGGGCATATAAGCTCTGTGGGATATTTTTAATTGCGTTTCTCTCCAAACTTCATTGGGTGTGAGCTGTTGTACGGAGTAGAGACCTTGCACGATTTTTTCCACTAGGTTGGAGTCTGGGAAATCTTTAGACCAGTTTTTGATTGATGATGTTGAGAGGGGTGGAGATGATTTGAGTAGAAGGGGTTTGTAAATGTCTGAGGTTTTGTAGGAGTTGTTTGAAATCATTTGGTCTATGATGTTTGATGGAAACCTTTTCTCTGCTTGTATACATGTCTCCTTTAGGAAGCTGATGCATTGCCCATAGTGGAAAGAGTGTGAGGTGGGAAGAGCGAAGGATTCGGCAATGTTGGTAAAAGGCAGTGGTCGACCCGTCTGAATGTTGCAAAGGGAGGAGAATTTTGTTAGGCCTTTCCGTTCCCATATTTTGAAAGGTTTGTGGTCTAGACCCTGTGGGAAGGCCGGGTTTCCTTGGATCGGGAGATGAGATGACATGAAGGGGGATATCTTTAGTATTTTTCTAGCTTCTCTCCAAGCCACCGCTGTATCTCTCAACAGTAGATTATGTTGGTGAGGGGGGGGGACTGACTTCCATCTGCAGTGGAGGAGACCTGCTAGCGAGTAGGGATGGGCCATGTCCGATTCCAGGGAGAAGTTTGAATAGCGGGAGGATTGAGTTATCCAATCAATGCTGGTTCTAAGTAAACATGCTATATTGTACATTCTAATGTGCGGTAAACTGATGCCCCCTTCGCGCCTGGGAAGATACAGTTTTTTTAGAGCAATGCGTGGTCTTTTGTTTCGCCATAGGAATTTGGATAAGGAGGAGTTAAGCAAGGATACATCTTTGTGTAGAAGTAGTAATGGAATAGTTTGTAGTGGGTATAGTAATCTTGCGAAACTGACCATTTTTATTAGGTGGCATCTTCCCAAGAGCGAGAGGGGCAGGTCCATCCAGGCATTTAATTCTTGAGATATTTTCGACAGCAGAGGAGGGTAATTTAAATGATATATCGAGGAGGGGAGCTTTCCTATTTTTATCCCTAAATATGTGATATGGGATTTCGCGACTGGGAAGACTGATGTTTGGGCCCATGGTGGTACAGAGTGTGTGCCTATGGGGAGAATTTCGCTTTTGCTGTAGTTAATGCGTAGGCCGGAGCACAAGCGAAATTCATCAAACACCTTTTTGATGGTTGACATGTCCGAGGGGGGGTTGGCCGAGAATATAAGAATGTCATCTGCAAATAAAGAGGTAAGTAGGTCATGTGTGCCTATTTTTATGCCATGTAAGGGGGCTGTTAGTGTTAAATATCTGGACAGGGGTTCTAGGGCGATGTTAAAGAGAAGTGGGGATAGAGGACATCCTTGGCGTGTACCCTTATGAAGGCGAAATTCTTCTGACATGAGTCCTGCTACCACTAACTTTGCTGATGGGGCTGTGTACATGGCAGTGATGAGGTGATGGAAAGGGCCAGAGAAACCCATTTCCGACATTGTCATAAAAAGCCAGTCGAAGCTAACGTTATCAAAGGCCTTTTCTGCGTCTAATGTGATAATGGCGTGGTTGGTGTTTGGGTGATGGAGTGCGTGTTCTAGGGCCATCATGACTTTACGAATATTGAGGGTGGCGGTTCTACCTTTTACGAAGCCTGATTGAGCGGGGTGGATTAAGGAAGGGACAATGTCAGCCAACCTAGTGGCTATAATTTTGGAGAGAATTTTCACGTCTAGGTTGAGAAGGGAGATGGGTCTGTATGAGCCTGGTTCTTGGGGGTCTTTGCCCTTTTTTGATAGTAATTTTATGAGAGCTTGGTTCCCTGACTGTAGATACGAGCCCCCCGACCAGATATTCCGGTATACTTGGAGGAGGGTAGGTTCTAGAAGGGGTTGGAGGGTCTTATAAAATTCGCTAGTGAAGCCGTCTGGGCCAGGAGCTTTGGATAGGGTCAAGTGGCGTATGGTTGTTGATATCTCAGAGGGGGTTATGGGGGCGTTAAGAGTTTCTAGTTGTAGTGTAGAGATCTTGGGTAAGCTTGTTTTTCCTAAGAAAGCGCGTGCTTTTTGTGTATCTATGGGATCTGTGGCATAAAGTGTAGAGTAGAATTGTTGCATAACTTTGTTAATGGCTTGTGGAGTGGATTGAAGGGTGCCTGTACTGTCGCGGAGTGATGTAATGTGGGTGGGGCGGAAAGGGCCTTTGCACAGTCTGGATAAGAGTTTGCCTGCTTTGTTTCCAAATTTGTGGAAAGAGGCTTCTAAGTGGGCCTGTTTGGTGTGTTCAAGGGTGTTTACCCAAGTGTCGAAGTCCCTCTTGGCTGCCTGCCATTCCATTCGGTTGGCTGGGGAGTCTGAGGTATATAGAGCTCGTTGTGCCTGGTGTAGGCGTGAGCTGGCAGCTTTGTATTTAGATAGGGTGTTGCGTTTAAAGGAGGTTGCGTAGGAGATGATTCGGCCTCTTAGGTAGGCTTTGCCGGCATCCCAGAATAGATTGGGGTCATGGATATGGGGGGCATTGTTGGAGGAGTATTCCGTCCATGCATCGGACATGTATTGTTGGAAGTTACACTTTTATTTTTAATTACTGATAAGAAGGTCACTAAGAAAAAAAAAGGCAAAATCAAAGATTCTTTCTTAGGTTTGAGCAATGAGATCTCCATGACTTGTTACACGTGTTAACTATATTTTCATATCATTAAACTTTTTCACATCTGAGTGTCACTATCAGACATAGGCTTAATGTCATACTTAGAGCAATGTGACAGTCAGTTGACCTTTCTTTCATGACTTCCACGTTTAGTTAGGAAAGGTCAGTGAAATCTTACTCTCTCTGAACTGGAACTGTGCTACGATTCTTGCATTACTTTTGTACCCAATGGGTGGTATACTGAAAAGAAAACTTCCACCTAGTCAGATAAACAGGCATATCCGGTCAGCAGTTGTGTGTCAATGTTATATGTGCCATTTTTTCACATTAAAGTAGAAATTCCGACATGGAATAAATTTAATAAAGTTGCTTAAAAATGATTAGATATACTTTTACATACACCTAGCATCTCTTTTGATATTGGACTCCTGTAATCTCTTGCACAGCAGCAGACAGAATGAAAAATTTGTTAGAGCAAAGTTCATGATTAGTGATGAGCCAAAGTGCCCTGGGTTCTTTTCTGGTAGGGCTCAGCGAACATGATAAAGTTGGGATGCAAACCCCATTGAAATAAATTGGATTTGAATCTGTCAATCTAAAAATGCTAAAAAAGTTCTGGGCTAATAAGCAAGAGACCATGAAAAAAAAAATAGCATGGGGGCACTGTCCTGGGGAACATGTACCAATGCAAATATAAATTTTAAAAAATTCCATGCAGCTTTGAGCACTTTTTTAAAGCACTGAGATCTACAAAAGAAAAAAAAATGAATAGCAGGCAAATTACATCTCCTTCCTGGCATCTTTTTTTTTTTAGAAAACAGACCCAAAGGTCAACGAAAATACATAGCAGTACCCTATGCCTTTAATGGTGCCTGTTTGCCGCTTTTTTTTTCCTTTAATCACCTGCCGAACGCTCACAGTAAATATACTGCAAGTGGGCAGCAGATACAGGCACGGTCACGTACATGTACATTACTGGCCTACTTCCAAGTTTGTGGTGCGCATGTGTGTCCACTGCCAATCCATGCTGTGATTGGACACAATCACGCAATGATTTTGGCTGAAACCTGCTGATCAGCAGTGTCCAATCGCACACAGAGTTCTGTGTTTACAAACACACAAAACTCGGTGTACATAGGAACAGCAATCTGGTAGTTTCTTCTCCCTGAAAGGCAGGGAGAAAAAAAAGCCAGATTAGTAAGTAAAAGCAGCATACTGTACATCACATTATATGTATTATAAATGTAGTAGTGTCATTAGTGACATCAGTGTCAGTTAGTGATCCTCCCAGCCAGCGTCTGTTATTGCCAGGTTGCCTGCCACACTATCACAGTCACACTAAAAGCCGCTGATCACTGTAGTTACAGTATAACGTATATAGCTTTGTAAATTCTAGTATATACAGTATACCATAGTTTGTAGAAGCTATAACTTTCACACAAACCAAT
Organism: Aquarana catesbeiana; assembly: GCF_042186555.1. Taxonomy (NCBI): domain Eukaryota; kingdom Metazoa; phylum Chordata; class Amphibia; order Anura; family Ranidae; genus Aquarana; species Aquarana catesbeiana. The sequence goes on along the minus strand of NC_133326.1, from coordinate 368,211,751 downwards.
TAATATACACTTATTGGGATTTTTTTTACCAAAGATATGTAGCAGAATACATTTTTTCCTAAATTTATGAAGAAATTCGATTTTTTTAATTTGTTTTTTTTGGATATGTTTTATAACAGAAAGTAGAAAATATAGGATTTTTTTTTTTTTTTCGTTTATATAATAAACGCCATGCAATTGCCAGGTAAATTAGCACAGTGCTGAATAGCAAAACTTGCCCTGGTCATGAAAGAGGTAAAAACTTCCGGAGATCAAGTGGTTAAAAAAGAAGCTGGCAATTATATTTTATTTGCTGGCCAACTATGCCATTTTTTTCTAAACAAATGTCACTTTTGTCAGAGGAGACAATACATTGTTAAGATTTATTCCACTCTTTCGTACTTTCATTTTTCGTACTTCAAAATCTGGATGAGCAGACATCCATTACAGGGAATGCCACAGGGAAGTCCCGTCAAGTCCCCGTGCGTCAGAGGGGGGCCTCCCAATCAGGATTCAGGATTCAGAGTGGAAAGGACATGGAGAAAGCAGCAGCTATTGCTTCATAACTGATTGGGGAGGATCCACCACACCAGGAGCTATCAAGTCTCGTAAGATGAGACCCAGCGTAGCTGTTCCCTGCAAAGGAGATCCATTGTAGCTGTTTACCAGTGGCATACTGAGGCTTGTCTGACCCCCTGTAATTAAGGGGTCCACCCTGTCTGGTAAGCGCACCCTCATGATTATTTTTACCACATCCGATGCATTATGAAAAGTGATTGACCTGTCTGCATCAAGAGGAATTGATTCCCAGTTTTGATCATATGGACTTTTCATTAATTTTATAATTAGTTTCTAGCTTTTTTGTTGCACTGCACTTATTTGTTTTATGAATGTTTTTTGAGGTTGGTGAATTCCTTTAGTGCTTAGCTTGCATTTATCATTACATTTAGTTTGCGCTAATTGTCCTTTGTTTTATAATTTTTGTACTTTTGTACCCCCTTACCATTTCACACAGGGGGGAGGGCCAGGATCTGGGGGTCCCCTTGTTAAAGGGGGCTTCCAGATTCCGATAAGCCCCCCGCCTGCAGACCCCCACAACCAACGGCCAGGGTTGTGGGGATGAGGCCCTTGTCCTCATCAACATGGAGACAAGGTGTTTTGGGGGGCTACCCCAAAGCACCCTCCCAATGTTGAGGGCATGTGGCCTGGTACGGTTCAGAAGGGGGGGCTCTCTCGTCCCCCCTCTTTTCCTGCGGCCTGCCAGGTTGCGTGCTCGGATAAGGGTCTGGTATGGATTTTTAGGGGGACCCCACGGCCTTTTTTTCTTTAATTTTGGTGCGGGGTTCCCCTTAAAATCCATACCAGACCTGATGGGTCTGGTATAGATTTTGAGGGGGACCCCACGCCATTTTTTTTTTTTTTAATTTTGGCCGGGGTTCCCTTAATATCCATACCAGACCTGAAGGGCCTGGTATGGAATTTAGGGGGACCCCCACGTCATTTTTTTTTTTTTCATTTTGGTTCGGGGTTCCCCTGTGGGGAATTCCCATGCCGTTTTTATCAATGAACTTTTATGTGTATTGTCGGACTGGCAATTCATTAATAGCCGCGAGTAGTTTAAATTAATTTTTTTCCTTTGAAATGTCATTTTGCTGTCAGACTGTTCTAAACACAGGAAACATGCGCCCCATTGCAGGCATACTATAGACACACCCCAGGTACGAAATTTAAAGGGATATTACACTTTTATTGTTTCACTTTAAACATTATTAAAATCACTGCTCCAGAAAAAACGGCCATTTTTAAAACTTTTTTTTCCATTGATCCATGTCCCCTGGGGCAGGACCCAGGTCCGCAAACACTTTTTAGGACAATACCATGAATATAAGCCTTTAAAATTAGCACTTTTGATTTCTCCCATAGACTTTTAAAGGGTGTTCCGCGGCATTCGAATTTGCCACGAACACCCCAAATTGTTCGCTGTTTGGCGAACTTGCGAACAGCCGATGTTCGAGTCGAACACGAGTTTGACTTGAACTCGAAGCTCATCCCTAATCTGCAACTCCGTCTGACTACTGGCCGCTGGCTCTTCCAGACTGACACTTCCCTGTGTATGAAAATGGGACATAATTTGAATATTTTTGGGGGTTTGGTCTTCAATCACACACAATTTTGATCTCCCCACTGTTGCAAATTAAATGTGGAGAAATAGAAAAGGCTATCATTCTGACCTCAGCATTTTTCATGCTTGTTGAAATTATTTTTGGTCACTACTATATAATGATATGGAAACCACTTTGTTAAGGCTGAAATATTTTTCCAATAACGTATAGTTATCATCATTGTATTTTTGAATCCAAATATGGTCAACAATGCTATACCTGTGTCAAGGTGGGGCCCTCTACATTTTCATATTGTGCATCAGGAGATGTTCCCTTAGCAGAGGTGGAAAGCAGGGTTGACAGTGATGGCCTGGGTTCAGTCTGGTCTGTCAGAAACCGCAGGCTGTCATAGTACCAGAGCCTCGGTACATAGATGGTATCTGCTGCTGCTTCTGACTGCTACGATTCCTGGATCTTGTTAAGCTCCCTTTTAAAGGTGGTACAGAGGTTAGCAATATTTTGGCGGACATAGCTGAGGTCTGCCTTGGGATAAACTGGTTTGCACAATTGGGCCAGTTTCTCCAATGCTGCCAACCTTAGTTTTTTATTAGAGTAGTCTTTGCTCTTAACCCTCCATAGACAGGGCAGCTGCCGGTACATAACAAAAAAATGAGGCATAAAGTCTGATGACTTGTCATTCATGATATGATGCCTGCAAGACAGAACACAAGACAAACCATAATATCTGGCTTAACCCATAAGCTGGTTCCAATATAGGCCTCCATCTAAGCAGTATAGCTCCATGTCGGCCCCAATCTAACCAGTATAGGCCACTAAACACCTATGCCCCGATTTCCAATCGTACCTTTGTTTTCTGCCTCCTTTCGCACGTTGCCGACTGATCGTCCTAAACTCACTGATCATTCCTACCGCCATTCCATTGAATGTGCGTTCTGGCTTAATATACACTGCACATGTGTCCAACTCTGCTCTCACATGCATCATTACGCTGGGGCGTGAACACCTCTCCTATCCTGCATGTGACATACACGGCGGAACATTCATGTGGAACATGGCGGATTTGCAGAGTTGCAGCCAGCCCTGCAGTGGTGGAGCTCATAGGAGGGGAGAAGCCACACCAAGGGTGAGATGGTGGAGATGGTGTGCATCCTGGAGAAGCACGATTATGATTGCAAGCTGCAGAATTATCAGAGGCCCAATAGCCGAAAAGACTGCATTTTGGATAAAGTTATTCGTTTTAAAGAAAGAATTTTCGGAGGACTGATCAAAGGACCAAATCCAGAAACGATGCTCAGATCTTAAACACCGGGAACAAGACCAGCTGGAGCACATACATCATATCCTTTAACCACTTCAGCCCCGGAAGGATTTACCCCCTTCCTGACCAAAACACTTTTTACAATTTGGCACTGCGTTGCTTTAACTGCTAATTGCACGGTCATGCAATGCTGTACCCAAACGAAATTTGCGTCCTTTTCTTCCCACAAACAGAGCTTTCTTTTGATGGTATTTGATCACCCCTGAGGTTTTTATTTTTTGCGCTATAAATGGAAAAATACCGAAAATTTTGAAAAAAAATTATATTTTCTACTTTTTGTTATAAAAAAATCCAATAAACTCAATTTTAGTCATACATTTAGGCCAAAATGTATTCGGCCACATGTCTTTGGTAAAAAAAATGTCAATAAGTGTATATTTATTGGTTTGCGCAAAAGTTATAGTGTCTACAAACTAGGGTACATTTTCTGGAATTTACACAGCTTTTAGTTTATGACTGCCTATGTCATTTCTTGAGGTGCTAAAATGGCAGGGCAGTACAACCCCCCCCCAAATGACCCCATTTTGGAAAGTAGACACCCCAAGGAAATTGCTGAGAGGCATGTTGAGCCCATCAAATATTCAATTTTTTTGTCCCAAGTGATTGAATAATGATAAAAAAAATTTACAAAAAGTTGTCACTAGATGATATATTGCTATTGGGACTTTTTGGGAGCCTAGCCGCGTACGGGGCCTCGAAAACCAAGCACCGCCTTCAGGATTTCTAAGGGCGTAAAGTCTTGATTTCACTCCTCACTACCTATCACAGTTTTGAAGGCCATAAAATGCCAAGATGGCAAACCCCTCCCAAATTACCCCATATTGTAAAGTAGACACCCAAAGCTATCTGCTGAGAGGCATGTTGAGTCCATGGAATATTTTATATTTTGCCACAAGTCGCAGGAAAATGACAAACCATTTTTTTTTTTTTTTGCACAAAGTTGTCACTAAATGATATATTGCTCACACGGGCCATGGGCGTATGTGGAATTGTACCCCAAAATACATTCTGCTAATTCTCCTGAGTACGGGGATACCACATGTGTGGGACTTTTTGGGAGCCTAGCCGCGTACGGGGCCCCGAAAACCAAGCACCGCCTTCAGGATTTCTAAGGGCATAAAGTTTTGATTTCACTCCTCACTACCTATCACAGTTTTGAAGGCCATAAAATGCCCAGAGTGCACAACCCCCCCCCCCCCAAATGACCCAATTTTGGAAAGTAGACACCCCAAGCTATTTGCTAAGAGGCATGTTAAGTCCATGGAATATTTTATATTTTGACACAAGTTGCGGGATGGCGAGGTGAGTATTTTGCAGCTCTCATTTGTTTTTGAAAATGAAGAAAGACAAGAAAAATGTTTTTTTTTTCTTTTTTCAAATTTCAAAACTTTGTGACAAAAAGCGAGGTCTGCAAAATACTCACTATACCTCTCAGCAAATAGCATGGGGTGTCTACTTTCCAAAATAGGGTCATTTGGGGGGGTTTTGTGCCACCTGGGCATTCCATGGCCTCCGAAACTGTGATAGGCAGTGAAGAGTGAAATCAAAAATTTACGCCCTTAGAAAGCCTGAAGGCGGTGCTTGGTTTTCGGGGTCCCGTACGCGGCTAGGCTCCCAAAAAGTCCCACAAACGTGGTATCCTCGTACTCAGGAGAATCATCAGAATGTATTTTGGGGTGTAATTTCACATATTCCCATGGCATGTTTGAGCAATATATCATTTAGTGACAACTTTGTTAAAAAAAAAAAAAGTGTCTTTTTTCCCGCAACTTGTGTCACAATATAAAATATTCCATGGACTCTACATGCCTCTCAGCAAATAGCTTGGGGTGTCTACTTTCCAAAACGGGGTCATTTGGGGGGTTTGAACTGTCCTGGCATTTTATGCACAACATTTAGGAGCTTATGTCACACATCACCCACTCTTCTAACCACTTGAAGACAAAGCCCTTTCTGACACTTTTTGTTTACATGAAAAAATATTTTTTTTGCAAGAAAATTACTTTGAACCCCCAAACATTTTATATTTTTTTAAAGCAAATGCCCTACAGATTAAAATGGTGGGTGTTTAATTTTTTTTTTCACACAGTATTTGCGCAGCGATTTTTCAAACGCATTTTTTTGGGAAAAAACACACTTTTTAAAATTTTAATGCACTAAAACACATTATATTTCCCAAATGTTTGATGAAATAAAAAAGATGATCTTAGGCCGAGTACATGGATACCAAACATGACAAGCTTTAAAATTGCGCACAAACAAGCAGTGGCGAGAAACTAAATACATTTTTAAAAGCCTTTAAAAGCCTTTACAGGTTACCACTTTAGATTTACAGAGGAGGTCTACTACTAAAATTACTGCCCTCGATCTGACCTTCGCGGTGATACCTCACATACATGGTGCAATTGCTGTTTACATTTGACGCCAGACCGACACTTGCGCTCGCCTTTGCATGAGAGCAGGGGGGGGACAGGGGTGCTTTTTTTTTGCTTTTTTATCTTATTTTTAAACTGTTCCTTTCATTTTTTTTTTCTAAATCATTTTTATTGTTATCTCAGGGAATGTAAATATCCCCTATGATAGCAATAGGTAGTGACAGGTACTCTTTTTTGAAAAAACTGGGGTCTATTAGACCCTAGATCTCTCCTCTGCCCTCAAAGCATCTGACCACACCAAGATCGGTGTGATAAAATTCTTTCCCAATTTCCCAATGGCACTGTTTACATCTGGCGAAATCTAAGTAATGAAATGCTCGTAGCTTCCAGTTTCTTAGGCCATAGAGATGTTTGGAGACACTCTGGTCTCTGATCAGCTCTATGGTCAGCTGGATGAATCACCGGCTGCATTCTCAGGTTCCCTGTTGGGACAGGAGAGCCAGGGAAAAACATGGAAGACGGTGGGGGGGATGCTAATTAGCTGCTGGGATTGCTTTTACATGAAAGCCGACCGCTGGCTGAAAAGAATGATACCAAGATGATACCTAAACCTGCAGGCATCATTCTGATATAACCACTCAAAGTCCAGCAACATACCAGTACGTTGCTGGTCCTTGTTGGGCATATATTGTAAACTTTTTTTTCATGCAGCCTGTGGGCTGAACGAAAAAAAGAGATTGATCGGTGGGTATTCCCACCATTAAAATACCTCCCTTCATCCACCCACTTCTAATGATGGGCATACATGCACCGTATATATATATGCCGAAGCATGGGGGCATCCTCCCGCAAAAGGTAGGAAAGGTAGAAAATTGCTCCTCCACCCACTGCTGCCCCCATGCTTCTGCATATATGCTGAAGTATGTAACTGTGGTGGTGAAATCACCTCCGACAGCGCTGGAGTTACGGCTTTATGTATCATGGGAGCAAACGCTGTTGCTGTCAAGCTAAATAAATCCGCGCTGCAACTGAATGGCGTACCTGCTAAGAAAATGATGGTTAACAATAAAACAAAGTAACATTACAGTATAACAGTAATGCCCCGTACACACAGTTGGATTTTCCGATGGAAAATGTCCGATCGGAGCGTGTTGTCGGAAATTCCGATCGTGTGTGGGATCCATCGGACATTTTCCATCGGATTTTCCGACACACAAAGTTTGAGAGCAGGATATAAAATTTTCCAACAACAAAGTCCGATCGCGTCAATTCCGACCGTGTGTGGCCTGTTCCGACGCACAAAGTGCCACGCATGCTCAGAAGAAATTCCGACACGGAACAGCTCGGTCTGGTAAACTTAGCGTTCGCAATGGATACAGCACTTTCGTCACGCTGCAATGTTAAAAATGGTTTAATACAGCGCACTCTCTTCTTCTTTATAATGTGACAAGAATTAAGTAGTTTTGCTGCTCATATCCACACACACTTCTCACAAACTTTGTTGTTTTTTTTTCCTTGGGATTCCCTGAATATATTGTTTGTCACATCGTTCAAAATTTTTTTTTTTTTTTTTTTGGTTTTAAAGCCATTTTTCTTTTCGATTTTATGTTTGTATTTTTTCAAAGGCTGATCTTTGTTTAATGTTATTTTTAGTTTTACTCCAGACTATTTTTGTGTGTGTTTTGTGTGTCAAGGTACCACAACACCATTGATATCTTTTATTATTTAATCTCAAGGAGATTGTTTGGTGTTGGTGTCCCTTGTTAATTTCACATTGTATTTTTGCAATGTACCTGAATCCTCATAAACAAACTGTCCTTTTTGAAGTCAAACACACATAGGCAAGTATAATTCAAACCAAAATTCCTTTATTAAGGTCTCAGAACCAAACAAAGAGGGAGCCAACGCTGGATAAACAGGAGAAATTAGCGAAGCCTGTGACCCCCAGGGCAGACATCAATTCTTGAACATCAAAATTGGTGGCCTGAGGAGTCCATATGTAAGGGAGGGCAGTCTGGTCCAGAAGTGCCAGAGATCCGGAAAGCAGCAGAAGACATCTGTGTCCCCAGGCTGTGGTACCACAAGAGGCTGCATCTTTTGGCCGACCAGACTGGATCCAGGGTCCTCACTTTCTGGTCTTCCTTCCATGCTTCATTCCGGGCTGTGGCTGTGCTGTTGGAGATGTGGCAGGAGGAGGAGTAGGACCTGGAGGAGGAGGAGGACTAGGAGGACCTGGAGGAGAAGGAGGAGGAGGACCTGCAGGAGGAGGAGGAGGACCATGTGTGAGTTCACAAAGGTGTGTATCAGATGTAATTTGGGCCCTCATCCCCTTATTAAGAGCCTCCAATATTAGTGACTCACACATGAGTTGTTGTCCCTGCTCCATCCTCTCATTTTAGAGGCAATGATGGCAGCTAAGTCATCCTCCACGGTATGTGGTGCTCCCAGGGCCTCTGTAGCCCTCCAAAAGAGGTCTATGGCAGCCTCCTCTAGGGCACTCCTCCTCCTGTGACTTTCTCTTTCCAGGTGTAGGGGAGGGACCGGCATTTCAGGCAGCCGGCTCGGCCCGGCAACCTCCTGGCTGAGACTTCCCTGTGTATGAAAAAGGGACATGGTTTTAGTTTTTGCATCATCAACCACAATCATAAATTAGTACTCCAAACTAACATCTAGTTAACATCATTGATTGGACAACCTGAAATATTTAGAGGAATGCTATACCTGGCTCAATCTGGTCTCCTCCACATGTTGCTGCCTGGAAGGCCCAGGTTGGGCGTCAGAAGCCTCAGCCGGGGGGAAGGAAGCGTGGAAGGAAGACTGGAGAGTGATGGCCTGGGTTCAGTCTGACCTGCCAGAAAATGCAGCCTGTCATAGTACCACATCCTGGGGACATAGATGTCATCTGCTGCTCCGGATCTCTGCGAATCCTGGACTTTCTGGCGCTCCCTTACATATGTGCTCCTCAGGCCACCAATTAGGATCTTCAAATATGTGATGTCTGCCGTGGGGATCACCTGCTTCACAATTTCCAACAATTGATCCAGCGCTGCCTTCCTCTTTGTTTGGTTCCTGTAATGTTTGGTGCCTTCTGATGCTGCATTTGGGTAGGCTTGATCTCCCCTTTCTTCTCCTTCTCCCTCTGCCTTGTTTTTTGTTGTTCCCTGTTTATGTGTCTATCCCTATGGTAATTCTGCCTTAGTCCCACTCATCAGTCTCTTCTCATTCCCATCTCTCCCGCACTTTTTGCTGTTATGCTCTAACCCCTTTTGGTCACTTCCACTTCTACTCTTATGTCACTCACTTGTAAGCACAGATTCCCATACACTCACACTATTTACACCATCACTTTTCTTGGAACTCTCTGGGTATTTTATTTACTCTTCAATTAATATTACTCATATAACATAATAATTTTATACCAGATATACACCTAATGGAATTTATTATTCTGTTCCCAGAATTGTTTGTCCCTACAACAGTATATTTTCACCTGTGGATACATCTTGCCCCATTCTATCTTTCTCTTCCTGCCCGATGTCGCATCTATAATTATGCCGCCTCGGCTCCCGTGGAGAGGCAATGTCCCTGGCCCACCCTGCTCCCACCACAGCACACTGCACTTGTTGCTTGAGTCGGTGAGTGCGTTTGGATAAAACAGTTTTAGATACTTAATGTTCATTTCATTATTTTCTACTTTTTTTTTTTTTTTTTTTTTTTTTTTACATGGACTCCATAGTTCATTATACTTTTTTTTTTTTTATATATATCTTTTAGGAAACTTAATCGCATCAGCTCCTGATGAGTGGGGACACCCACGAAACGCGTCGAGCTTTATATTAATGATGCCCCAGCTACATCTTATATGGAACCATAGTTTTCTATATCATATGTTTTCCTTATTACATCAATTCTTTCCTACTCAAGAAATGCACATTTACCATATGGGTGCTTGTGTCGGTATCAGGACTGCTGTTGCTAGCAACACTATGCTATATTACTGTTTTATTTACATTGGATTATGTGCTGCTATACGTATACACAATTTTTATCATGTTTATGTTATGTGAACATCTCCTATGACCATTAATGAATTGTTTACTGTATATGAAATGAATATTCTTTTATTGTTTGATATTATTTACAAATAATAAACATTTCTTAATGCATTTTTTACTATGGTCTACTTTACCTCCACTACCCAAGCGCTTCATTTAAAGTCCCAACTTCCCTCTTTAATGTACCTATATTCGGGATGGAGGCACATTAGTGTGCCTCATTTAAAGTCCCAATTCCCCCTCGTATATCCATATATTACCGGGATGGAAGCAATTGGTTATATGGGATTGGTAGTGCTCCCCTACCCTCCCTGTGTGAGGTCTGCCCTTACCCAAAAGGTACCATTATGTATAGGACATTGTCCTGTTTATACATTTACAGATATATATATCCTTTAGTTGTGGACACATTACTGTCTATATTACTTATTTATTCCATTTTATATGCAGCATCTTGGTTACCGATTTCATGCCCCACATGGCTTTTTTCCCTTATAGATGTCCTAGACATATCTTCCACCTGACCAGCATTCGTGCCTTGTGTGTTGTGATTGGGCGTGTGGGTGGTGCTGGGCTCTCCTCCTTGCGGGAGCCGCGATGCGCCAGTGGGTCCTCCCCTTCTCCCCACCTACTTTGTGATCGGGGGATCGGGTGGACGCCCCTTTGCGCATCGGCGCCACGCCCCCTGCGTCGTGCGCATGACGTCAGCTCCTGACGTCACTGCGCCGACGTTCAGTGTTTCCCATCTCGGTGTCCCTAGGGAGGAGCCTTTCCACGCCGACGGCTGAGTGTTACTCGGTTCAGGTGCGGCGGCTCCTCCTCTGTGTCACCCACGTGGCGTTGGCGGCATACTTATAATCCCCATTTGGAGCTGGCTGCTCACACGGCCAGTCTCTTTCTGGGGTTCTTTGCATACCAGCCCCATGTTCACGTTCGGCTGGTGGTGCCTTCTGATGCTGCATTTGGGTAGGCTTGATCTCCCCTTTCTTCTCCTTCTCCCTCTGCCTTGTTTTTTGTTGTTCCCTGTTTATGTGTCTATCCCTATGGTAATTCTGCCTTAGTCCCACTCATCAGTCTCTTCTCATTCCCATCTCTCCCGCACTTTTTGCTGTTATGCTCTAACCCCTTTTGGTCACTTCCACTTCTACTCTTATGTCACTCACTTGTAAGCACAGATTCCCATACACTCACACTATTTACACCATCACTTTTCTTGGAACTCTCTGGGTATTTTATTTACTCTTCAATTAATATTACTCATATAACATAATAATTTTATACCAGATATACACCTAATGGAATTTATTATTCTGTTCCCAGAATTGTTTGTCCCTACAACAGTATATTTTCACCTGTGGATACATCTTGCCCCATTCTATCTTTCTCTTCCTGCCCGATGTCGCATCTATAATTATGCCGCCTCGGCTCCCGTGGAGAGGCAATGTCCCTGGCCCACCCTGCTCCCACCACAGCACACTGCACTTGTTGCTTGAGTCGGTGAGTGCGTTTGGATAAAACAGTTTTAGATACTTAATGTTCATTTCATTATTTTCTACTTTTTTTTTTTTTTTTTTTTTTTTTTTTACATGGACTCCATAGTTCATTATACTTTTTTTTTTTTTATATATATCTTTTAGGAAACTTAATCGCATCAGCTCCTGATGAGTGGGGACACCCACGAAACGCGTCGAGCTTTATATTAATGATGCCCCAGCTACATCTTATATGGAACCATAGTTTTCTATATCATATGTTTTCCTTATTACATCAATTCTTTCCTACTCAAGAAATGCACATTTACCATATGGGTGCTTGTGTCGGTATCAGGACTGCTGTTGCTAGCAACACTATGCTATATTACTGTTTTATTTACATTGGATTATGTGCTGCTATACGTATACACAATTTTTATCATGTTTATGTTATGTGAACATCTCCTATGACCATTAATGAATTGTTTACTGTATATGAAATGAATATTCTTTTATTGTTTGATATTATTTACAAATAATAAACATTTCTTAATGCATTTTTTACTATGGTCTACTTTACCTCCACTACCCAAGCGCTTCATTTAAAGTCCCAACTTCCCTCTTTAATGTACCTATATTCGGGATGGAGGCACATTAGTGTGCCTCATTTAAAGTCCCAATTCCCCCTCGTATATCCATATATTACCGGGATGGAAGCAATTGGTTATATGGGATTGGTAGTGCTCCCCTACCCTCCCTGTGTGAGGTCTGCCCTTACCCAAAAGGTACCATTATGTATAGGACATTGTCCTGTTTATACATTTACAGATATATATATCCTTTAGTTGTGGACACATTACTGTCTATATTACTTATTTATTCCATTTTATATGCAGCATCTTGGTTACCGATTTCATGCCCCACATGGCTTTTTTCCCTTATAGATGTCCTAGACATATCTTCCACCTGACCAGCATTCGTGCCTTGTGTGTTGTGATTGGGCGTGTGGGTGGTGCTGGGCTCTCCTCCTTGCGGGAGCCGCGATGCGCCAGTGGGTCCTCCCCTTCTCCCCACCTACTTTGTGATCGGGGGATCGGGTGGACGCCCCTTTGCGCATCGGCGCCACGCCCCCTGCGTCGTGCGCATGACGTCAGCTCCTGACGTCACTGCGCCGACGTTCAGTGTTTCCCATCTCGGTGTCCCTAGGGAGGAGCCTTTCCACGCCGACGGCTGAGTGTTACTCGGTTCAGGTGCGGCGGCTCCTCCTCTGTGTCACCCACGTGGCGTTGGCGGCATACTTATAATCCCCATTTGGAGCTGGCTGCTCACACGGCCAGTCTCTTTCTGGGGTTCTTTGCATACCAGCCCCATGTTCACGTTCGGCTGGTGGTGCCTTCTGATGCTGCATTTGGGTAGGCTTGATCTCCCCTTTCTTCTCCTTCTCCCTCTGCCTTGTTTTTTGTTGTTCCCTGTTTATGTGTCTATCCCTATGGTAATTCTGCCTTAGTCCCACTCATCAGTCTCTTCTCATTCCCATCTCTCCCGCACTTTTTGCTGTTATGCTCTAACCCCTTTTGGTCACTTCCACTTCTACTCTTATGTCACTCACTTGTAAGCACAGATTCCCATACACTCACACTATTTACACCATCACTTTTCTTGGAACTCTCTGGGTATTTTATTTACTCTTCAATTAATATTACTCATATAACATAATAATTTTATACCAGATATACACCTAATGGAATTTATTATTCTGTTCCCAGAATTGTTTGTCCCTACAACAGTATATTTTCACCTGTGGATACATCTTGCCCCATTCTATCTTTCTCTTCCTGCCCGATGTCGCATCTATAATTATGCCGCCTCGGCTCCCGTGGAGAGGCAATGTCCCTGGCCCACCCTGCTCCCACCACAGCACACTGCACTTGTTGCTTGAGTCGGTGAGTGCGTTTGGATAAAACAGTTTTAGATACTTAATGTTCATTTCATTATTTTCTACTTTTTTTTTTTTTTTTTTTTTTACATGGACTCCATAGTTCATTATACTTTTTTTTTTTTTATATATATCTTTTAGGAAACTTAATCGCATCAGCTCCTGATGAGTGGGGACACCCACGAAACGCGTCGAGCTTTATATTAATGATGCCCCAGCTACATCTTATATGGAACCATAGTTTTCTATATCATATGTTTTCCTTATTACATCAATTCTTTCCTACTCAAGAAATGCACATTTACCATATGGGTGCTTGTGTCGGTATCAGGACTGCTGTTGCTAGCAACACTATGCTATATTACTGTTTTATTTACATTGGATTATGTGCTGCTATACGTATACACAATTTTTATCATGTTTATGTTATGTGAACATCTCCTATGACCATTAATGAATTGTTTACTGTATATGAAATGAATATTCTTTTATTGTTTGATATTATTTACAAATAATAAACATTTCTTAATGCATTTTTTACTATGGTCTACTTTACCTCCACTACCCAAGCGCTTCATTTAAAGTCCCAACTTCCCTCTTTAATGTACCTATATTCGGGATGGAGGCACATTAGTGTGCCTCATTTAAAGTCCCAATTCCCCCTCGTATATCCATATATTACCGGGATGGAAGCAATTGGTTATATGGGATTGGTAGTGCTCCCCTACCCTCCCTGTGTGAGGTCTGCCCTTACCCAAAAGGTACCATTATGTATAGGACATTGTCCTGTTTATACATTTACAGATATATATATCCTTTAGTTGTGGACACATTACTGTCTATATTACTTATTTATTCCATTTTATATGCAGCATCTTGGTTACCGATTTCATGCCCCACATGGCTTTTTTCCCTTATAGATGTCCTAGACATATCTTCCACCTGACCAGCATTCGTGCCTTGTGTGTTGTGATTGGGCGTGTGGGTGGTGCTGGGCTCTCCTCCTTGCGGGAGCCGCGATGCGCCAGTGGGTCCTCCCCTTCTCCCCACCTACTTTGTGATCGGGGGATCGGGTGGACGCCCCTTTGCGCATCGGCGCCACGCCCCCTGCGTCGTGCGCATGACGTCAGCTCCTGACGTCACTGCGCCGACGTTCAGTGTTTCCCATCTCGGTGTCCCTAGGGAGGAGCCTTTCCACGCCGACGGCTGAGTGTTACTCGGTTCAGGTGCGGCGGCTCCTCCTCTGTGTCACCCACGTGGCGTTGGCGGCATACTTATAATCCCCATTTGGAGCTGGCTGCTCACACGGCCAGTCTCTTTCTGGGGTCTTTGCATACCAGCCCCATGTTCACGTTCGGCTGGTGGTGCCTTCTGATGCTGCATTTGGGTAGGCTTGATCTCCCCTTTCTTCTCCTTCTCCCTCTGCCTTGTTTTTTGTTGTTCCCTGTTTATGTGTCTATCCCTATGGTAATTCTGCCTTAGTCCCACTCATCAGTCTCTTCTCATTCCCATCTCTCCCGCACTTTTTGCTGTTATGCTCTAACCCCTTTTGGTCACTTCCACTTCTACTCTTATGTCACTCACTTGTAAGCACAGATTCCCATACACTCACACTATTTACACCATCACTTTTCTTGGAACTCTCTGGGTATTTTATTTACTCTTCAATTAATATTACTCATATAACATAATAATTTTATACCAGATATACACCTAATGGAATTTATTATTCTGTTCCCAGAATTGTTTGTCCCTACAACAGTATATTTTCACCTGTGGATACATCTTGCCCCATTCTATCTTTCTCTTCCTGCCCGATGTCGCATCTATAATTATGCCGCCTCGGCTCCCGTGGAGAGGCAATGTCCCTGGCCCACCCTGCTCCCACCACAGCACACTGCACTTGTTGCTTGAGTCGGTGAGTGCGTTTGGATAAAACAGTTTTAGATACTTAATGTTCATTTCATTATTTTCTACTTTTTTTTTTTTTTTTTTTTTTTTACATGGACTCCATAGTTCATTATACTTTTTTTTTTTTATATATATATCTTTTAGGAAACTTAATCGCATCAGCTCCTGATGAGTGGGGACACCCACGAAACGCGTCGAGCTTTATATTAATGATGCCCCAGCTACATCTTATATGGAACCATAGTTTTCTATATCATATGTTTTCCTTATTACATCAATTCTTTCCTACTCAAGAAATGCACATTTACCATATGGGTGCTTGTGTCGGTATCAGGACTGCTGTTGCTAGCAACACTATGCTATATTACTGTTTTATTTACATTGGATTATGTGCTGCTATACGTATACACAATTTTTATCATGTTTATGTTATGTGAACATCTCCTATGACCATTAATGAATTGTTTACTGTATATGAAATGAATATTCTTTTATTGTTTGATATTATTTACAAATAATAAACATTTCTTAATGCATTTTTTACTATGGTCTACTTTACCTCCACTACCCAAGCGCTTCATTTAAAGTCCCAACTTCCCTCTTTAATGTACCTATATTCGGGATGGAGGCACATTAGTGTGCCTCATTTAAAGTCCCAATTCCCCCTCGTATATCCCTGTAATGTGGGTGGTTGATCTCCCCCAGACAAGGCAGCTCCCTGAACATGTCAATGAAGATTGCCATGAAGTCTGTATCATTCAAGATATCCATT